>NW_016808939.1:2431784-2443715 GCF_001698545.2 Rhinopithecus bieti | reverse complement strand
TTCCTTATCATTACCTGTCTAGGACATGACTGAAGAAATGTTACAAACTCCATCATACAAAAGATATAAAGTGATAGATCAGTTTATATTTCTATAAAACATAGAAACTCAAATTCCTGTATCAACTTACACTAGGAAATTTTTCCAACTGCAGTTCATAGATGGGCTCTGGGAGCCTTGTGAACCTCCTAAAATTATTCATGCAAATTTGAGTCCAAATGTATATATGCATTTTTTAAGAAGAAAGAATATATCACTTTCATTAGAGTTTCAAGGGGGTCACAGTTTCCATTTACTGGATTTCAACACACTGTAGATTATCTGATCTTGCCACTCTTTGAAAATAGAGATCAATTCATCTCAATGACTTAGCCCTTCTTGGTTTTCTTGAAGCTGGAGAGAACAAAATGGTCAGACTTCGGTACACGGGCACTTCTCCTTACTTTTCTGTAGAATTCGGAAATCTGGAGAGTCTTGGATTTCACTCCCTTGCCGAAACCACTGGACCTGCAGAGGGGGTGCCCCTCGGACCCGGCACTCCAGAACCACCACCTGGCCTTCCGCCACAGCTGTGTTTTGAAGTTCCTGAAATTCAAGGAAAATGTACCCCATCAGACTTTGGTGCATTTTAAAGCAATTTCACAACACAGAAGAAAAATTGCAAATCCGAGACAAAACAGATACAAACACAAAATGCAAACTTGTATCATAAAATAATCAGTACTGACTCAGGTAAGGACAAACACCTTTGAATCCACTGATTATCAGCTTTTCACCCTCTCCAAGTCATAAAATGAGTAAAGTTGACCAAAGTCCTGCAAAACTTTCTGGCCTGTCTGTGAATTTGCACTGACCGCTCTGCATTTATGGAATTTGATGGTAACCACCGTTAACTTTCTTTATCTACATTTAAGAGGAAGCGGGTGGAATGTGAATCTCTTGAAACAATCACACTCTAAATAAAAGTAGATTCTTATGAAAACCAGACAAGAAGAGAAAAAAGACATGCATTTGTTTTCACATGCCTCAGCCTTTTCATGTACCACCTCTGCCCGACTAGTTTCCGATGCTGAGTTTATTAAGCTCAGGGGTTTCTGTATTTTCTCATTTTGAGATTCTGAGTAAAGTAATGAAACATGCTGCACTTCTTCCTTATTGACTTTCATTTCCTCCTTCTTGGCTCCTGCCTTTGTTGTCCCTCACCGCACTCCAACTCCAGACCAATAAATCTTTACAATCTAACAGATTAGAAATTAATTTGGCTTTATAGATACAAAGAGGTAAAGCTTTTATACTTGTTCTTAAATATCAGGACATTAATATTTCCCTCACATATATCTTCTCTCTACCCTTCTTCTCCAGAATTAACTAGCAATAGGAACGTTTAAACTTTCTTACTATTTAAACTTCTGACTATAGAATATTGGATCTAGGCCAGGCATGGTGGCTCACACCTGTAATGCTAGCTCTTTGGGAGGCCGAGGCGGGTGAATCGCCTAAGGTCAGGAGTTCGAGACCAGCCTGACCAACATGGTGAAACCATGTCTCTACTAAAAATACAAAAATCAGCTGGGCGTGGTGGCAGGCACCTGTAACCCCAGCTACTGGGGGAGGCTGAGACAGGAGAATCACTTGAACTCAGGAGGCAGAGGTTGCAGTGAGCCAAGATCACACCACTGAACTTCAGCCTGGGTGACAGAGCAAGACTCCATCTCAAAAAAAGAATAGTGGATCAAATGTAGGGTGTAGGACTCTCAAAATAACTCAAACATAATTTACCCATATATAGACTAAAAGCAAACAAATTCACATTAGGAAGTGTGAATTTTTTTTGTTTGTTTGTTTGTATGTATGTGTGCTAAAATTATCTGATGGGACAACAAATGATGTTCTGGAAAAACCAATTCTGTAACCAATGTCCTGCAGTAAGTGTGCTAAAACCCTGAGGAAATTCTAAAAGCCTATGACGTTGGCAGAACTATAAAAGTCTAATGTGAAGTCTGAGAAGACATTTGATAAACATTTTGGTAGTTAACTAGAATGTCTTTAAGTGAAAAGGTTTAGATGATCAACTATTTCTGACTTCATTCTTTCTTCTTTCTTATATTTAAATGGAGAAAATCTCTGGTTTTAAATAGTATTTTTCTTTCTTTGTGACTGGGTCCATAGAATAGCTAATTTATTAGATCAAAACAGGGTAAATGTCACTTATGGGGTCCAGCTTCTATGGGTTAACCTATTAAATGTCTCTAGGCTTGTCCAGGAAGCTGTTCAGGATAGACTACAAATGGCACTGAAATATTTTTCATGCTTCAGCTTTGAGGCACCAAAAGAGACTTTGATTTATTCCTAAGATTATGCATTTTTTTTTTCAGTGTCAGAAAGTCAGAGATGTAGGAAATGGGTAGATGCCAAGCAACTTAAGCAGTCAAAGCTCCACAGTTATTCCAGGATTGTCATTTGGATCCTCCTGGAGCTAACATTTTTATCTTGGCAAAAGCCATGGCTGAACATAGTAAGCCATTAGGAGAACCTTCGGGAACATAGCAAGAGTCCCAAAGGAGACTGAAAGCCAACCTTTACAGGATGCACATGGCAACCTGGATCATCTACTTTGTGTAGTATCTTGGGGCCCTGGGGGTTTCAGGATCCATATAAGGACCCCTCTTGCCATACCATCAAGTCCGCCTGACACTGTGCTTCTTTGGAGGGGTCTATTTGGGGAGAAATGTCACATGTACGTCCATACTACCCACAGTCCTGTGGTCCACAACCCACCAATCTGCCAGGTGGCCTGCAGGCAGGAGCACTGGCTCTGCCTCCGACCAGCTGTGAGACCTAGGACCTAGGAATCTTTTCCAGAGTAGCATGAGAAAACAGATGGAGGCAACCCTTGGACTGTGAAACCAGCCCACCTGCCATTGACTGTCATCATCATGCTTAAGAGAAAGCCCAACGAAGGTGCTGTGAGTGACAAAGCAAAGGCTACTTTGATTTACAGAGATCAGCAGTATTATTTTCTAAACCTACCTCTCCAAAACCAGAGACCAGGCCTAAAAAGGACCCTGCAAATCAGAGACAGAAGCTGCCTAAAGTGAGAAAGGGAAAAGTAGATGCATCAAGGAAGGGAACAGCCCTGCAGAAGAGAGATGTTCCATGGTCCAGACACAGAAAGTGGAAGGCTGGAGAAGTGGCTCTGAGCTTCCAGTGGCTCTGAGCTTCCGTGGCTCTGAGCTTCCAGTGAATTGACAGTTTGAGAGTTCTTAAAAATCAACCTATATAAAAAACAGAGTTTTGGTTTACTTCTCTTTAAAGCTGCGCTGTTAGCACAAAGAATGCTTCATAGTTTTCTTTTGGGGAAACGGGAAAGACCACTAACATGACTATGTTGCAGGAGCTGGATTGCAAGGGAGGAAACAGGATTTTGTACTTAGTATTTGAGAGTTCCTCCTGGTGCCCAGGAGGAATTCCATAACATCTACACATGCCAGACCCATGCGGGAAAGCCCGGTAGTGAAAGAAAGCAAAACTTCGCATCCTTTTTTCCTTCCCTTGTGCCACTAGCATGGACTTTATTTATTTAAACCAAGAGGCATGCTGGGCCCTGGCACCCCCAAATCAACTGTATCTTGGTTACCAATACATTGGGCAACACACCCTTTCTGGCGATGACCTTGGGAAGCTGCTTCTGCAAAACTCTTAAACTACATCCTAAATGTGGAGTGTCCACCCCTCTGTAAACATGTTCTGTTCTTAACATTAAAGGAAGACTTCATTGGTTATCAGATTGACATAGTTTTAGGCAGGGTTTTACATGATTTCTTTTTTAGCAGCCTAGCTAGGAGGGTAGTTTCCAAGTTGTTACCACTTCTTATCATTTGTTGCCTGTACCCAACTGGAAATACTGTAACTGCTTATGAAAAGATATTTTATAAAGCGTGGATTCAACCAGCTGAAGGGAAAAAAAATCATTCCCTAAATGGAGATTACAAAAATGCTTTTCTTTTCTGCCTCACAAAAGTTTTATAGATTTGCTTTCACATTTGTCTTTAGTTTACTAGGAATTGTTTGTTGTGAAAAGTATGAGGTAGGAGTCCAACTGGATACTTTTTCACCTCTGCTGAAGAATCAATTCTTTCTCCAGTGATTTGCAAGTTTCTGTAAGTATTCAGTATCTCTGTGGGCTCTACTCCAATTACACATCAATTTCTCTAGCCTCGTACCAGGACCATACTGCCCTAATTACTATACCTTTAAAACGTCTTGCTATCTCATAGGACAAATCCCACTCCTTCCTAACACTACCTTATTTTCCTTCCTCAGGTGTATCCTGGCTATTCTTAGCCATTGCTTTTCCTCCACACAACTTTTTGAATTAGGTTGCTACATTCTACATCAAACAAACAATTAAAAACCAGGAACTTGTGCTTGCTTTGGCAGCACATATATACTAAAATTGGGATGCTACAGAGAAGATGAGCATGGCCTCTGCACACGGATGACACACAAATTTGTGAAGCGTTCCATATTTTTAAATGTGGCTCATATACACCATGGGATACTATGCAGACATAGAAAAGAATGAGTTCATGCCCTTTGCAGGGACATGGATGAAGCCGGAAACCATCATTCTTAGCAAACTAACACAGGAACAGTAAACCAAACACCACATGTTCTTACTTACAAGTGGGAGTTGAACAATGAGAACACATGGACACAGGGAGGGGAACATCACACACCTGGGGCTTGTCGGGGGATGGGGGACAAGGGGAGGAATAGCATTGGGACAAATACCTAATGCATGCAGGGCTTAAAACCTAGATGACGGGTTGATAGGTGCAGCAAACCACCATGGCACATGTATACCAATGTAACAGACCAGCATGTTCTGCACATGTATCCCAGAATTTAAAGTAAAAACAAAACAAAACAAAACAAAACAAAAATACCCAGGAATCTGTTGGAATTGTAGCCAGATTTATATTAAATACAGATTAATCAGGGAGTCATGACTTTATAGTCTGTTGGTCTGCAAGCATGGCACATGTCTCCATTTATTTGGGCCTTTTAAAATGTCTTTTAATAAAGTTTTATAATTTTCTCTAAAAAAAAAAAAAGGAAGGAAAAAAGAAAAAGGAAGAGAAGAAATGCTATATGGAACCATTTCTGACTTGAGAGGCTGACCAATGAACTGGATGCCATTCAGCCTGGCAATGCAAATTCTGGACTCGACAAATGGAAAATTAGTCAGTTTTTCTGAATTTCTATAAAACTTGCTAGATTTCCCAAGCAATTTCCTACACAGCAGTGTTTTTTTTGTTGTTTTGTTTGTTTGTTTATCTTTTTTCTACCTGTCTTGGCTTTTCCACTAGATTTTAGGCTCTATCAGGTTCCTGCTCACATCTCTCAGAGCCCATCACAAGATTATAGTCACACAGCAGTTGTTCAACAAGTATCTATTTAATCCCAAAGGTAACCATGGTAATCAGTCTACTAATCTGTTCCTTTTAATTTTTAAAGATTGCTACATGAAGCCACATGTAAATGAAATTGAAGGACCAAAGCAAACACAGAGAATGAGACTTCCAGATGTCAGACCTTTGTAAAAACAGGAGGAAAGTAGGCAGTGGTGGCTCCATCAGGTCGGCAGAGATATGAAGTTGGACTGTGAACCTGCAAAAGCAGAGACACATGGATCAAATTCTAAATATATAAATCGCCTAAAAGATGGGCTGAAGAAACCTTTCATTATGGGGATCGCCCCACTTGAATGAAACGAGTAAATGAAAGTATCGCCATACGTCATTTTACTTGTCTACTCTTACAGTACAGACATTGTTCCACTTCCTCATTTCACATCTGTTACTCTTCTCTGTTCAAAAGGATATTCAAGGTAAAAGTTCTCTGGGTCCTTGGGGATCCACGAGTTTTTAAATGCTATTACCAAATGGATTTCTGTGTGTGGGACTTCCACACAGGTCTTTTAAAAGTTATTGTAGACATTATATTTTATTTTTAAATACAGTTTGGATTCAATGCATAAAAGTCATTGGCTATCGGCAGTGGAGGGTAAGTTATCAAACATCTACCTATCCTTATTTAACTTGTACTCTTTTTTGATATAGGGATTATGGGAAAGGAGAGAAAAGATTTTTTTTTATTGACGTGCAAAAAACAAAGGCACTAAAATACCTATTGAATGACATTCATCTCTGGAGAAATATAAGGATTTCAGAGTAGTGAATGGAAAATACTTCTTTGTGAACTATCACTTATTTTTCAATAATCTGGATTTGTTCACGTATGGAAGCTATTGTTAGCTTCTTAACCCAAGATGATGGTGATCTGGTATCGTGTGTCTAAATATGCCACGGGACATCATGAAGAATTTTGGCAGAGCTGCAGAGATGCTAGGATGGTAATGGAGCTTATTCGCTACCCCTGGAAGACGTTACTGGCCTGTGATTCAAGAGGTCTGGCTTTCACTTTTCACTGTCTTTTTATGTTCCAAGAATATGTGAACACTCTTATAATATTAATATTTCCTCTATGCCAGGGACTGTTCCAAGTGTCATATGAAGATAAACTCACTGGATCTTCAGGACAAACTTGTGAGATACATGGTGTTGTCATCTTCATCTTACAGATGAAAACACTAGGCTTGAGGGGTTACATTATTTGCCTAAGCTTCCTCTGTTAGGAAGTGGTAGAACTGGGATTCAAACCCAGGCAGTCTGGTTCCAGAGCACGACTTGACGTCACATTGCCTGCAATAAGAAAGTGAAGGAGTTTCTCTGGGCACTTCATTCTCCCAACTACAAACATGGGATAAACTACCTTCCATTCCATGTCTTCGTAGAATTTAATCCATTTAAAAATACACTCTTTACATTACTATGGTATTTACATATCTAGATGTGTGTGTATCTATTTCCTAGGCTTCTGTCTTACATCTAAATATATTCTGTCACATTCACCCCATTTGGGAATGGGGTGGGTGACACTTTTTTTCCTGTCATGAAATGCCTAGCACAGTACTAAGCACTCAATAAATATTTATCAATATTTAAACATCAAATACCAACAAATGCCCATTGATTTAATCAAATATTTCTATAAATTCCACTCTGGTTAAGGGGTTTAAAGGAAATATGTACTATAAATGCTATCTCCGAGTAACTGATACTGGTTGACTCAAGTTTATGGACCCAAATGTCTTCTCTCTACTGTTTGTATTTTCCACGTATCGATAGTACATATTGGCCTCTATAGTGGCTGAAACATCCCTGAGCATTCAATAGGTAATAAAGGCTGAAGGAGGACATGGCGACACTTGTAAGACATACTCATTACTTAGGAATGAGTTTACATTTCAAGACTGTGGGAGAAAACCTTTCTGTGAGTGCTGTCTTTGAACAAATTCATTAAATCATGATTTAGAGACATCCAGATGTAATTTTTTTTAACTTTTTTTTAAAAGTTCATATTGTTTGTGTTTGCAAAGTAAACTCATTACAATTACTCCAGTAGTTTATATTATTGTTCTTTGAGGGCTATAGCAGTCTTACAATAAAATAAAAGCAAGATCAAAAAGCATGGTGAAGTCAAGGAATTTGAGTTGTTTTTTCTTATTTGTTTAGCTTTTAGGAGTGGGAAAGCTTTTTGTTGGTATGCAGACTTGTCTTTTAATTTGTAATGAGCTAATAAATTTGGCTAAATGAAAGAGCATATACATGTGAGGGAATAATCAAATAGTTACAGCTAAAACAGATACCATTTTATCAGATTATTAGCTGTTAGAGAAAGAAGTTCCCAATGGAAATGCAAATGTTGACTAATTGGTGGTGTGGCTTTGGTTAAAGGTTATTTTTAGTGAACTGAAAGGAGAAACCATACCTACAATTTTCTTTGCTCCGAATTTTGTATCCACTCAGAAAATATTTCAAGGGAGTATACTAGTTAGAATCAAAGCCATATTCTTAAAATCCACAAGTTTGCTGATGAGTTCGACCCCTATATGGGCTCTGGCTCAAGGCACACTTACCTGTTGCACAGGGACAGATAATGGTTGAATCACAGCTGTGGTCACCCCTGTCTTTGGAGATGATGATCCTATTGTCAAGGAAACAGAAGTTGTTTTCTTTTGAGCTCTGGAAAACAAGAAGGTGAGTGTTTAGTCAGATTTTTTGTTTTGTTTTGTTTTGCTTTTTTAGCAGAAATAATTCCTTGAAACATTTCAACAGAAAAGCTAGGTTTCTTTTTGCATACTCAACCCAGTTCAACTGTAATTGCTTCCGCAATGGGAATGCATAACCGACAGCTAGAATAGCTGCGGTCAGTATATGCATGTACCTTATAGAATGTACCTTATAGACATTTAGCAAAATCAATACATGAGTAAAAGAAAAGTAGCTCGATGTAACTGAGACACTGTTGAAGATGCTAACATATTAAACTTGAAAATCCTAACAGAAAATACTTGGAAAAAATCCAATCTTTATTAATAAGCAGAGATTTGAAATGTTTAGGGTTAGGGTCCTATATTTAACTCAAAGTTTTGATTGTCTATTTTAAGTCTAGCAGCTGTTCTTTGTTCTGGTTACTAATTTTGTTGCGGGTATCTTGGAATTTTTGTGTTTTCTTAGTGCATATAAGTTAGTGAGGTATTCACAGAGGATTAAGAAGAGTTGGTTTCTAGGCCTAGCTTTGCCAAGTAGCTGGCTGTGAAATCTGAAGCAAGCCATGTAACTTCACTAAACTTGAGCTCCTTATCAAAAATCAGGGGTGGTCAAATAATCTTACAAGGTCCTTTTAGCATCACTGATTATTTGATGCTGAATGGATATAATTTTTATGCACATACTAGCAGATAAAAGAAATTTATTAGAACAGTCTCAATATTTATGGAGTTTTCCATAATACAAATTTCTGGTAGATTTTATTTTTGTCAAATAATTAAGATATTAACGTTTTAATAATTGGTACGTCTTTGTAGGAATAACTAAGTTTTGTGAATTTCAGGTACAAGATCTAAATAAAAATAGATTGTATCCAAAGGAAAACGTACTTCTGGCCTAATTAGATATTTTCCAACTTGCATAAATAAATTAGTCCTCACATTTTAGTAATGATTTAACTGATTTTCTCTTAATGTAACTTCTCTTTCCATAGATTTAGACTAAGTTAGATGGCTGTCTTTGAAACTAACATTGCATACAGTAAAATTCTGGCATATCAATGACGAAATGCAGACTTCAAAGTTCAAATTTTCAAGTTAAAAATTGTGTTGGGGCTGGACATGGTGGCTTGTGCCTATAATCCCTCCCAACACTTTGGGAGGTTGAGGCAGGAGGATCACTTGAGTCCAAGAGTTCCAGATGAGCCTGGACAACATAGTGAGACCCCGTCTCTACCAAAAAATAAAAAAAGATTAGCCAGGTATGGTGGTGTATGCCTATAATCCCAGTTACTTGGGAGGCTAAAGTGGGAGGACCACTTGAGCCTGGGAGGTCAAGGCTTCAGTGAGCCATATCGCACCACTGTACTTCAACCTGGGTGACAGAGTGAGACCCTGTCTCAAAAAAAAAAAAAAAAAAATTGTGTCCTAACCTCAGTATTTGGTCTCTGATTAACATCAGTTGACTTTTTCCTTCAAAGCACAGCAAGCATGGTTTCATACCCCAACCATTCTGTTGCCATTCTTTGTTTCCAGATAATCGATGGAATTGTAGGCACTTACTGTGGCATAGCTCCAGCTTTTGATTTGAAAGCTAAACTTTCACTGTCGGAATCTGTTGAACTGGCACCTGGGAAAGTATTAAAGATAATGGTAAAGTTAAGATATCAGTGTTATCTATAATAATTGCAAAGAATTATATTTCCCTTAAATAAAATAACATACAAAGTCTTTTTGACCGAAACACACAATAAAATAGAGTGATCCAGGCTCAGACCATTTTTTATTTGTACTGTTTCTTCAGAAACTCATTTTAAAAAAGTACTACTATAAATAGCTTTCTTCAAAGCAATATACTTTCAATGGCAGATTTATTATTAGTTTCATTTTTATCACCGTGGTCATCACAACCGTACTTTTAAATGGCTATAAACTATGAAATAAAGATGTGTGTGTGTCTGTGTGAAGAACACCCATGCTTTTAAACTGTAATCTTCTCCAGAGATTGCAGGGTAAGGACTGATAATGTCTTTATTACTCATGAATCAGAAGATGCTTTCTGGCTCCTGGGTAAAACTGAGTATGACAGCAGTTCTGTTCTTGAATAAGAAGGCCTTTGATTTTGGATCATGCCTTCCCAAATTCATTTGCATTATTACTGTTCTTAAATAAAGGGTCAACTTACTAGATTTTTAGTCAAAAGGTAAACCGCAGTCAGATTTTGATGTTTACATATTTCATGTCAAGAGATTTTAGGCAACAGACTTAAAAAATTGCAATGGTTCGAAGTATATTCTTAATGTTTCCAAGACATATTTAACTTGGGTCATTTATATTCTTTTATATAATAATACATGCTTATAAGAAAATAACCACAGAGCGTAGAATCGTGCAGCCTAATAGTAAAGATCAAAGGGCACCTTCCTAAATGCCATTCCCAAATACCACATTAAGTCCGATGTGTATTATTCCTGATAAGTCCTTTTTTTTTTTTTTTTTTTTTTTTTTTGAGACGGAATCTTGCTCTGTCACCCAGGCTGGAGCGCAGTGGCGCAATCTTGGCTCACTGCAACCTCTGCCTCCTGGGTTCAAGCGATTCTCCTGCCTTCTGAGTGGCTGGGATTACAGGTATGTGCCACCATGCCCTGCTAATTTTCATATGTTTTTTTTAGTAGGGATGGGGTTTCACCATGTTGGCCAGACTGGTCTCGAACTCCTGACCTCAAATGACCCGCCCACCTTGGCCTCCCAAAGTGCTGGGATTACAGGCATGAGCCACCGCACATGGCCCAGATAAGTGTAATACAGCATATCAACATATTTACATTTATGTACATATTTATACAAATGGATTCACATGACATGTTCACTTGGCATTTGGCTACTTTTGCCTATCAGTGGATTTAGAATACATACGTTCACTGTATTCTCTTGTATAGCTGCCTGGTATTCCTTCCAGTGACTCTACTGTGATATGTTTTCCAGTCTTTTATTGACATTGAAAACAGCCATGTTTATGTAACTCTGCTGGAATGTTTGCTGTCCCTTCCTACTTATTTCTGTGTCTACCATCCAGTGTAGGCTTTCTTCGCCTGGGGCCTGGACTACCATAAACCATTCTTGTCTTCCCATCTCCTCCTTCTCAAATTCATCATTGCCCTCCCTGTGTCGGATAGATTTTCCTAGAGCAAGCCTTCCCTGTTAAAAATGAGATGATTAGAGTCTCTACTCAGTAACATAAAAAAACCCCAAATCCGTCATTTAATGACCCTCATGATTTACAACTTCATTTTCTACCTCTATTTGCCAGAACTTCTTGGACTTTCAAGTTATGTAACCCTAATTTAGAGAGCTGAGTCCACCTGCACACCTATGGTGTGCACTCCATAAGGGGGATATGCAGTGAAGACACACACACACACACACACCACCACACACCACACCCCCCCACACACATCACATCCATACTCACCCCACTCCACACACACACACACACACACCACCACACACCACACCCCCACACACACATCACATCCATACTCACCCCACTCCACACACACACACACACACACACACATCCCACCACACACCACACACACACATACCCGACATCCATACACACCCCACCACACACACACACCCCACCACACACCACACAAACACACCACATCCACACTCACTCCACCACATACACCCCACCACACACCACACCCCTCCACACACACCACATCCATACTCACCCCACCACACACCCA
>NW_016808939.1:2427553-2430722 GCF_001698545.2 Rhinopithecus bieti | reverse complement strand
ACAACCATACTCACCCCACCACACCCCACCACACACACACCCCACACACATTCATACTCACCCCACCACACACACACCCCACACACATCCATACTCACCCCACCACACACACACCCCACACACCCACACCACACACACGCACCACACACATTCACCACATACCATGCCTATGCTACACACACCCACACCACACACACACCATACCCACACCACACACATCACACCCACACACCACACACACCCTGCCACACACATGCACATACACACACCACACGCACACACCTCACCACACATACACGCCACACTACACACACACAACCACACTCACACTACACACACCACACACGCACACCATACTCCCCCACAAAATACCCACACCCACCACATACACCACACACACACACACACACACACACACACACCCCTGCCCTTGTGAGGGCACAGAAGAGAAATAAGTACATGATACGGTGGTGAGTGAAGCAGGAAAATCATGAAGCAGGGGAGGGGCACGCGCCGTGATAGGACCTCCCCGGGGGGTTGCAATTTTAAGGATGGTGGCAAGGAAGGCTCCCCCAGGACCCAGAGAAGGTGGGGACTCTCTCTCCCTGCTTGTTTTCCATGCCTGTCCCTTAGTCATAGTTTTCACTCCCTAGGAAACTCCCCTACGTCTTTTCCTGATCCGCTATCTTCTGCGGTCAGCCCGGGCACTGTTCTGTGCTCTTTCTCTGAACTCCCAGCGTTCTTGTTTACAACACTCATGTCACCTAGAATATCATACCTGCTAGAAAATGATGAGTTCCCTGAGGATGGACGCTGGGTTAGGAAGGGAACTACCGATTTTTGAGTATGTCCTGTGTGCCTGGCGTCTGTGGGGCATTTTACCTCATTTAATCATCATCATAATGAACTTCACTAAGAAGCGAGTTATGTCCAGTTTATAGATAAGGAAACCAAGGAACCAAGAGGTGAAGTAATTGGCAGAAGGTCACATAACTAGAAAGCAGTGGTGACAGGCACTCCTGTGGTTGAGCCTCGTGGTCTGTGACCGTCCCCCCACACCACGTGACCTTCATGAGGTGCGCACCTGTGGGTTCCTCAGAGGCCCTAGCTTCATGCCTTGCCCACACACACCTTCCAGGCTTCTGCTGGAATGAAGAAATAGAACTGGGAAGTGGTAAAGCTTGTCTGGGGACGAGGCGCAGATCGTGCAAGGCGAGAAGAGCAGCAGCCTGGGGGCAGTAACGGGAGGCAAATCTCGAAACACAGGCAGGACCTGGATGCCGGGGCTGACTTGTTTGAACCTGGTTGTGTAGGCACCGAGAGTGGAGACTGGGAAAAGTCAGTGTTCAGGATTAACTGGCGGAGTAGGGACACAAAGGGAGCAAACAACAAACCATCAAAAACAAGTTACGGGCAAGAAGAAAGTTTTCTCTGTGGTGAGGAGGTGCGGGGAGCTGAGAATCCCTGAGTAAAAGCCAGCGAAGGCGATCAGAAGGTCAGGGATAACCAGAGAGACCATTTTATTGGAATCATAAAAGCATTAGGAGAAGGGGAGGGGCGGCAAAAATCATACGGAAGTTATCACAGACACTCTCAAGGTAGCCAAAATTTGTGGAGAGAAAACAGTTTCACCAGATTCAAAATGTTTCAATCATTTAAAAAAAAAAAAAAATCCTTCTGATGACCTCTCTTTAGAAAGCCATTCTTGCTACTTTTTTCCAGCTGATTTTCAAAGGAAGAAGGGGCCGAAAAGGCTGGCGCCCCCTGAAATAAGCACACATTTGCTAGCTTTTGCACACCTGTCCAACCCTTGTAAAATCTGAAAGTGACTTTTTGTCTCAGGTGTCAGAGCAGCTCTTGCAAACGGAGGCAGATCAAATCTCCCTCTCTGTGCCAGCCAGTTCCCTGCCTTCCCCTCAGGGCGATTCTCCCTCCCTCTCCCACTGTTCCCACTTCAGTCATCTGCTTTGCACCTGCTGGTCAGGGGAAAACAAACAAACAAACAAACAAACAAAAAATCTTTCTCCATATTTATTAACTGTCACTTTCAGTTTTGGATGTAGGCTCCAATCTGAAAGAGTTACATGTTCTAGTCCTTGTAATTACTATCATCTGTTCACCTAACATTGACCTGCCTAAACCTTAGCTTTTCCTATTCTGCCTCCCACACGGAGTGAAGGAATCACACGCCGACGATCATGCTTTGGGCTTTGGCCAGTGGAAGTGTCACAGAAATGAGTCTCCTTGTCTTGACTTTAAAAGGTGCTCCCTTTTCATTTTAAAAACTTAGCCCGCCGGGTGCAGTGGCTTACGCCTGTAATCCCAGCACTTTGGGAGGCTGAGGCGGGCAGATCACAAGGTCAGGAGATTGAGACCATCCTGGCTAACACGGTAAAACCCCGTCTCTACTAAAAATACAAAAAAATTAGCCGGGTGTGGTGGTGGGGGCCTGTAGTCCCAGCTACTCGGGAGGCTGAGACAGGAGAATGAGGTGAACCCGGGAGGAGGAAGTTGCAGTGAGCCGAGACCCAGCCATTGCACTCCAGCCTGGGCGACAGAGGGAGACTCTGTCTCAAAAACAAACAAACAAACAAACAAAACCTACCCAATGTAATACTTTCTGGTGGGAAAAGACCCAGGAAATACATGGAAGCAAAAATGAGAGGAAAAAAATCATTTGGAATACCACCACCCAGAAACTATTGGAATACTTTCTTCCAAAGTTTATCTCTGTGTACACAGACAATGCTATGTATACTGTTCCATTATTGCTTTTTCTCCCACTTAATTCTTGTAAAATGCCTTTACGTGTCAGTAAATAGGCACTTCATGATTGTCTAATGGTTGCTTCAAATTCATGTGTATGGATTTACCATAATTTTATCATTCCAATGTTATTGGATATATTATTTCCATTTTTTTAACATCTCCCCAGAGATATGTATAAAATTACAATATATCAAAATGTCCATTTCCTCATACTCATGAAAATGCTATGTTGTAATTATTTTTATTTTTTGTCTATCTGATATCTTCCTTGAAAAAATATATTTCTGAGTAGAAATAAAATAGATGGGAATCATATAGCTTCAACTTCAAGAAACAGGATGTCTTCACAGAGGTGGTTTTCAGCCATTAAAAATACATATTATATATATAATTAATATAT
>NW_016808939.1:2412208-2427207 GCF_001698545.2 Rhinopithecus bieti | reverse complement strand
AAATAAACATAATACATTATGTTTATATATTATATAGATATGTTTTAAATCTCTAACTGACTTTACTGAACTGAGTCATGGAGTTTATCCTTTTAGGCATATTTTGCCTTTCAAGATTTGGGGAATAAATACATCCTTTCTCTCATTTCTATTATTTGCTTCTTTTCCTCTCTTTTAAATCAGTTGCTATAATTACCAACACGGCAAGAATCATTCACAGATCAGAGTAACTGAAGCAATGTCAGTGACACATAACTTTATAAATGATGAACGACTACAAAGGAATTAAAATGGTTTTAAAGAACGTTAATGACATGGGAAGATGTCTGTGACAGAGTCGTTTAAATTAAAAAAAAAACAGAGTTCAAAAGAGTAGATACAGCAAAATTTAAGTACTCACATGTAGGAAAAAAATTGGAAAGATAAAAATATTAAGAGTGACTGTCATAAGGCAGTGGGATTAGATATGCTTTATTTTTTGAGACAGGGTCTCACTCCGTCACCCAGGCTAGCGTGCAGTGGTGCCATCCCAGCTACTTCTCCCTTGACCTGCTGGGCTCAAGTGACCCTCCCACCTCAGCCTTCCAAGTAGCTGGGACTACGGGTGTGCACCACCATGCCTGGCTACTTTTTTTTTTTTTGTTGGGGGGGGGGGGGGGGGGGGTCTCACCATGTTGCTCTGGCTGGTCTTGAACTCCTGGACTAAATGATTTTTCTGCCTCAGCCTCCCAAAGTGCTGGGATTATAGGCATGAACCACCATGCCTGGCCTAGACATGACTTTTATATCTCCTTTTATCCATACATTTTAGCTTTTAAAATAAAATACAGTATTTATAAATAATAATGGCCTACGCTGTGTGCTAGGTACCACCCCAGTGGATTAACTCATTCAACCCTTACAACAATCTAATTTTCTCCAGATGAAGAAACCAAAGCATAGAGCCATCATAAAATATCATGAAAAGTTATTTTCAAATAGATAACATGAAGAATGGCCAAAGCTGTGCTTAAACTGGTTTAGCTTTTCTCCAAAAGTTTTCCAAACCCAGTGAATGGAATCTATGCCTAGAGGGGCATGGCAGTGGTCCCAGCACCAAAGGCTTTACCCTATGTGGCTACCAGGAACAATTCCACATTTCACATCACAGCACACTTCACAATGTCACTTCAAAGGGGTACACATTTTATCTGATTATTCGTAGCACTGAGAACCTGTGTCAAACAGAACCTGCCAATCTGCGTCACGCTGGTTCCCTTCCCCACCTTCTTAATGCTGCCCTGCCCTCCTCTCCTCCTGACCCCAATCCTCTTTATCCACAAGGTCTAGCTTAATCCAGCTTCCTTCATCCCACATTTCAGGGCCACCATCCTGCCCTCTTTGGAGCTCATAAAGCTATTCATTTTACAGCCTGTATAATTCATTTTACAATCACAGGGGGAGGCAGTGGTGGAAAATTGAGATGTCTGTATTTATTTTACATGTTTACATGGATCTTTCCTATTTATATAGGAAATTATTGAGAAGCTCCCTCTGCCAGCTAGTTCTTGAGGGCACCTCTCACCATCTAGTACAGATTCCATTTCCTTTCCCCATCTTATTCTCCTCCCTCCTGCATGATCTATTTTTCCGTCTTGCACTATTTTCTTCAGCCTATAAACATATTCTAGTAACTCCAGCCTGAAAACACACACACTGTAAAAACCATCTTTTTTGACCCCATGCTCCATTCCAGATACCAGCTCCTATCTCTGTTGGCGGTTAAGCAAAACTTCTCCAACAAATATCTGTTATTTGCTGCTTCTCTTTCCATGTTTCACAAACTTTTCTCAGCCAGTTCCATTTGATCTTTGACCCTGTTCAGATTCCTCAAGCTCCTCTTGCTAAAATCGCTGACAACATCCACTGTTGCTGACCCCAGTGGTTTCTTCCTGGCCCACATCTGATTGGAGCTCTCAGAAGCAACAGACACAGCTCGCAGCCCCGTCTTCTGGAAACTCTTTCTCTTGCCTTCCCTTACACCATTCTGCCTGGTTTCTCTCGCACCCTAGGGGCTTTTCCTTCTTATCTTGTTTGCTGGCAACTCCTCTTTCAACATGCAGAAGTATCCCAGGCTCAGACTCAGATCCCTTCCTCGTCTCCATCCCCTCTTCCTCCCTAGCTGATCTGTCTGGAGGTGTGTCCAGTCCTACAGCTTTAGTTGCCATCTATATCCTGATGCTCCCCAAATACTGCATTCTCATCCTGTGCTCTAGACATCTATGTTTATGTCTGCAACTACCGGCCTGATATGTCCACGTGGCTAAGTAGAGATTTCAAACACAGCATGTTCAGACTGGACGCAGTGGCTCATGCCTGTAATTCCAGCACTCTGGGAGCCGAGGTGGGCGGATCACTCGATGTCAGGAGTTTGAGACCAGCCTGGCCACTATGGCAAAACCCCATATTTACTAAAAATACAAATATTAGCCGGACATGGTGGCTCGTGACTGTAGTCCCAGCTACTCGGGAGGCTGAGGCAAGAGAATCGCTTGAACCCAGGAGGCGGAGATTGCAGTGAGCCGAGATCACGGCACTAAGCTCCAGCCTGGGCAATAGAGCCAGACTCCATCTCCAAACAGACACACAGACACAGACACAGACACAGACACACACACACACACACACACACACACACACACACCATGTTCAAAAGACAGCACTTACTTCCTTCTGTCCCCTAATCCTGTTCCTCTCCCGTCTTCCTCATTTCAGAGACTGGCACCATTGTCCTCACAAACGGTACAGCTGAAACCACAGAGTCATTCCTGATTCCTTTCCTCCCCTCGCCTCCACGTGGAACCACTGCAGGGCTTTTGGACCTGCCTGTGAACCCAACTTGAATCTGACTTACTCCCTCATCTCTGCCGTATCCCCCTGAGGCACCGGCAATAGGCTTCTACTGGTATCCCCAATTATAAACCAAAGTGTCAGTTAGAAAACATGAATCAGGCCGGGCACGGTGGCTCAAGCCTGTAATCCCAGCACTTTGGGAGGCCGAGACGGGCGGATCACAAGGTTAGGAGACCAAGACCATCCTGACTAACACGGTGAAACCCCGTCTCTGTAGATCTATCTACAGTCAGAGGTACCCAACGGTGTCAGATGTCTCAGTAAGTTCAGCAGTGTCACATAGAAAGCTGTGCACTGGAAGAAATCCACTATCCCTGTTGAAGTCCCGAACATGATACATATGTGGCATATAGAACTAGAGGGATACTTTTCTTATATTTAGTGCCTCATGCAGATGATTTGAAAGGACTGGCAGAAGAGGACTGGCAGTTCAGAGACTTTTATACAGAAGAACGACATTTAAAGTTAAATATCAGTGTGGTGAGAGTTTGAGTCTATCTCAGTTGGACTCTGCAGCTGGTTTTAAGAGGCAGTGAAATATCTCATTTTATAGTACATATACATATATGATTTATATATATCTTATATATCATGCATTTAACTTTTATAAGTTCTTAAAATGCTTTTGATTTCTCTTATACAACTTATTATATTACTTTATCATTTTACATTCCTTTTTCTGTTTGTTTGTTTTTGAGACTGAGCCTCACTCTATTGCCCAGGCTGGAGTGCAGTGGCATGATCTCGGCTCACTGCAGCATCTGTCTCCCAGGTTTAAGTGATTCTCGTACCTCAGCCTCCTGGGTAGCTGGGACTACAGGTGCCCGCCATCATGCCCGGCTAATTTTTGTATTTTTAGTAGAGACGGAGTTTTACCATGTTGGCCAGGCTGGTCTTGATCTCTTCCTTGGCCTCTCAAAGTGCTGGGATTATAGGCGTGAGCCACTGGGCCTGACCTTTTTTTTTTTTTTTAATGTGTTTATCTGCCGTTAGATTGAGAACTCCTTGATATCAGGGATTGTCTCTTAACCACATTTATACCTGCACTGTGTAGCACTTAGTAGGGCCTTCATAAATTTTGGTTAAATTAAGTTGACAGGCTTTTACTTAAATCTAATGTGATTTCATTTAATATTTGTAGTATGAAAGCAGCAGAACCCAAAACTTACCATATTTCTAGCAATCTTGTAAGCAAATGAAGAATTTCATTTAAAAGTGCTCTACCTGTTAGAGGACACATCTGATCATCATTAGCAGACAGGAAGTTTAAGTTCCCGTCACTGTATTCTAACATGCCTTAAGAAGTTTGCCACCCCTGAATAATACTGCCAACTCATTAGTGAAATTTTAAACATCTTTTGTCATTGACTTTTCATTCATGCAGCACTTTGAAATACCTATCTGTATGATAGCGTGGTTAATATGGACCCTGGAGCAAGACTGTCTTGGTTCAAATTCTTGTGTGACTTTGAACAAGTTTCTTCTACCTCTCTGGGCCTCAGTTATAAAAAGGGAACACTAATAATACCTCGTAGGCTACGGCAAAGTGTAAATGATTGTGTGTGTGTGTGTATGCGTACGCACACGCGCGCGCACATTTTGTAAGTGTCATGTAAGTGCTTAAAACACTTTCAACTATTCTAAATGATTGGTATTGATCAAAACACAATACAAATGTAAAATATAATACTTTGATATCAAGTTTTTTAACTCCCTGGAGATTGAATCCTGTCAAAGATGAACAGAACAACAGAAACAGCTCATTCTCTGCTTACCCCTCTTTAAAACAACATTGATTCTTGAATATTCTCACCTAGTGATTGCAAGTTTATAGTGCATTTAGCAGGAATAATGGGGTCTTAACAAAAGAGGCAAAATTCTAGAATTTAGTAAAAATGAGAACATAAATCACTTAAAATTCTCATGAATGATTTCCTGAGTCATTTATCGCTTAACTTTGCTTGATATGATATTTCAATTATGTTTCTATGCTTCATTTATTAGAGGAAGACAAAAATAATTTGGATGCCTTACATTTTAAATAATTCAAGTTAATGGAGTGGAAACATTCTACATTAAAAGGAACAAATGTTGACATCAGAGACAGTTGATGGGTGCCTAAATGTTGGAACAGTTCAATTTATAAAGGTTTTCAGGGAAATGAAGTTTGATTTAGAATACCACTGTGCTGTTTGCATTGGAAAGGCACATTTGCACACCCAAGATACTGGAGTGATTAGACCACTGACACACCTTTATCCCCCATTACCAGGCACCCCTCCTTACCTTCAATGAACACCTCAGCAGATGTTGTGTCTGAGCCGCTGGGATTCGTAGCCAGACAGGTGTAGCGACCTGTGTCGTCCTCAAAGGCCTCTGCTATGATCAGGGTATGGAGGTCCCCACCCTCACAGTGGATTTGAATATCAGGAGTGTTGTGCAGTTCTTTCCCTTCACAGAACCATCTGCAGGCCAAATGGAGGTCAAAGGACAGGAGGGAAAGAAAGTAAATGGTGATGTTTAAAACAATAAAGCAGAAGTGAAGTCTAGTTGCTATGCAAAACTATGTTTGATTAAAAAAAAATCAGTGTCAGTGTTACTAATGGAAACTCTACAATTTAGACTGTGAAATTAATGACTAGACAATTCCCATAGGTTTTCTTTGTAAAGTATCTTGTACATTTTATCAACCCAAGTGATGCTGTCAAACTCAGAAAGACCGTTTCAGTTATAAAATAAAAGGAACAGAAATTCAGTGTCTTATAAAATGCTTTATAACAAATACCTCCTCCATTTATTACAGTTTTATCTATTAGTCTTATCTAAAGAAAAATAGAAAAGTAATATAAACATTATGCTCAAAATATTTAATATATGAAAGGAAACTTATCATGTTAAAAAATCACAGGCAGCAATATTTTTGTTGACCTTAAGACTTCTGATCAGCTGAGCAGTAACAGATTTGATGCCTTCCACATTTCTGATATTTACAGAACTTTCTAGCAGACTGCCTTGGCCTCCAAGATGTGGAGAGATATAGCAGTTGTGCTGTGATTCATTCTTGCTGGTCAGCACTTTTCCTATCCCAAACAATCAGGCCCTTCGTGTGGGAAATTTCAGGCTGCCAGACTGAACACAGGTTCTCTCACTCTCTCTCCCCTCTTCCCCCAGCACCTCAAATTCTCAGTAACATTTGGTTGCCTTTACATTTTACCAAGAAACAAACATACAAACAAAACAAAACAAAGCCCAAAGCTGCCCTAAAAAAATAACCCAAATGGGATTTATTTTTAAAGAGATGTGTAGAAATCTGCCACTTACAACTAAAAGAATTGAATTCTCTGGGAAAATATTGTCCATTTAGCTCTTAATGAGCACCTAGAGATTTTCTCTTAGTTTCCTATAAAATTACTTGGATTTCACATCCTTTTGTGAAATATGACATGGAAGACTTTTTTATTTCTGGTTTAGAGTAGGATAATATAGGTTTTTGTCTAATTTAATTTGAAAATAAAGTTAATAAAGCAAATGAGCTTGCTAATATTCTGAGTATCAACCCCAGAAACCATACTCAACATTAAATATGTGATTCTCACCAAAGAAGAGACAAGACCTGGGGAATTAAAGAACATAAAATAATCAGCCAACTGAGCATTCTATGCAATGCAAACCATATTATTTTGGGGGCAATTGAGCAGGGCAGCATTTCTTGATTCTGGGGCACTGTATGGTTTTCTTTGTTGTCATAAAATCTTGAAGAACTTTCCAGCCCAGAGTCATCCTCCAGTCTCTTTTTTTTCTGTTATCTTTCCAAAGCCATAGTCCAGATCCTCACCCATCAGTGTTAACTGTGGCTTTAGTGTTTTAATTGGTCTCTCCATCACCAGCAGTCTATAAATTCTTTCTATATTCTGTCATCAGATTAATGCTCTTAAAGTTTTTCCCTACATAAATCATTCCCTAAACTTCAGATCTGTCATTGTGGGCTTTCATATAACTTGGCCCTATCGTTTTCTTATACTAATCCCCTGTTTCTGTCGAATATTTGCATGGACTTATTGCTCCTTACATAGCCCTCAAATATTACCTGCCTATTTTTCTGTGCCCACATTTTCTTCTCCTTGGAATCATCTCCTTACCTTCTTCATTAATCCCATCTAGGAACTACTCTTCCTTAAGACCAAGCTAAAGGCTTCTTCAACAGATTAAAATAAACTGAATATACACTAACGGAGCTTCTATGTGTGAGGAACTGCATTGCCTACTACAGGTAACAGAAAAAATAATGCCTGCTAAACTCTAAACTAGTTGAGTTTGTCTGTCTGTACTGTGAATTAGAGTGTTTCTACCTTCCATGAAAAAGATATAAACCACCTATTGGGGGAAAATGAAGCATAAAAAATTGCAACAGAGGTTCAATAGGGAGAAGGATTCGTTTCTTTTGGTTAGATGTACTCCATAGGGAAACCTTTGCCAACTACCTAAGCGACTAGTATCTTATCCTCTAACTCAGCAAACTTACAGCCTGCAAGCCTACTGCCTGTTTTTATATGGCCCTTGAGCTAAGAATGGTTTTTATACTTTTAAAGGTTTGAAAAAAATCAAAAGAAGAAGAATATTTTGTGACATAAAGTTCACATTTCAGAGTCCTTAAATAAGGTGGTTTTTTTTTTTCAGTGGTGAGGGGAGAACATAACCATGCTCATTCATTTATGTATTGTCTATGTCTGCTTTTGCATTATAGTGACAGAGTCAAGTAGTAGTTGCAACATACTATATGAACCTCAAAGCCCCAATTATTTAGTATCTGGATCTTTATAGAAAAAGGTTCCCCACTCCTGCTTTTTGCTCCTTAAAGTGTGGTCCTGCGGCCAGTAGCATCAGCATCACCTGGGAACTTGTTAGAAATGCAGTATCTTGACCCTCACCCCAAATCTACTGAATCAGTTCAGGTCCCCTAGGTGATCATGTGCACTTTAAGAAGTGTTGGTCTGATAAGTTCTGGACCAGAATGACCCGCCTCACAGAGTCTTGGCTCTCCATCCAGGTTGCTCACTTGTTTAACATAGCAACCATTTTTAAGAAATGTACATTGTATCTCTGGTCCCTTGCATGCCAAAGCAGCAGAGATACTGAAAATTAAAAAGCATGCTTAATACATTCATATGCCAAACATTGTGCTAGAACCTAGAGAGTAAATTAATATAAGACCAGGGGCTGGGCGCGGTGGCTTGCACCTGTAATCCCAGCACTTTGGGAGGCCAAGGCGGGCGGATCACAAGGTCAAGAGATCAAGACCATCCTGGATAACACGGTGAAACCCACCTCTACTAAAAATACAACAAACTAGCCGGGCGTGGTGGTGGGCGCCTGTAGTCCCAGCTACTCAGGAGGCTGAGGCAGAAGAATGGTGTGAACCCGGGAGGTGGAGCTGGCGGTGAACTGAGATCACGCCACTGCACTCTAACTTGGGCAACAGAGTGAGACTCTGTCTCAAAAAAAAAAGACCAGGCCTCTACCATGGAAAAACTTACATTCCAATAGGATAGAAAGGCCCATCAAAAGCTAATTTCAGTATAACATGGAAAGTTAAGTACCATGGTTGTGATAAAGACAAGGTGCCAAATCCATCAATACATTTAAAAGTCCAATGTGGGCCTGTGATCTCAGAAACATGATTGTATCCTAGTATATTTCAAGTAAGCTAAGCCATTAATTTAGTTGCACCCTTCATCAAAGAATTTTCTACATCATTTCATGAAATACTTTTTAACACAGTCATTAAAAATACACGCTTCCATTTAACAAAAAAACCTTGACATTTTGTCTCCTCATACAGATGAGGAACCTGAACTGGAAGGCTAAATGACTTTCCTAAAGCCACAGTTGAGCCTCTTTGCTCTGCCATTGCTAGTTCCATTGAGCAAATGATTCCAATCATAGATCAAACACACATTCATCTAAATATTGGCCAGAAACTATGCTGCCCATTTTGTTTTTAGGGAGAGCCTGCCATTCAAATATTTGCAGTTTTTCTTTTCCTCCTCCCCTTGGGTCACACCCTAACTTACCACATTTTAACAACATAGAACTGGTGACTTGACAGGCACTTACGTCAACGACTGACTTTTCCTGGCTGTCAGTTGCTTTCCCTGAAAGCAATATGCATGGCTCATGCTAATTATTTTACTTATACCTTACTGGGCAAATTTATTCTTTTCTCTGCATTATTTCTTCTACGTGTTACCATCTGAGATGCTGTTTCAATTTTATTCAATGAGCTGGAGAACAAAAAGCATGCATATTTCAAAAGCAAAAACAGGTCAGCCTAGTGGTTTACAAGCACCAATCATTTTGCCATATGCAGTTGTTGAAGAGTTTCATTACATAATGAACCATTTCACTTGACTAAATAGATGAGTTAGACTGAGGCAGAAAGTGCATTCATTGTCTTAACTTCTCTGCCAGTATTAAGGTGTTATTTGAAGCACTTTATTGCACTTGCTGATTATTTTCTTTAGTCTTAAACTTATCATTATCACTCAGTTTATAATCAGTCTTTATTTTTTTTAAAAAGTACAAATTCCATGGAAGAAACAGGATAGAAAAGCATTCTGCAACATATTCCTGGGTTGTTAGCAGGTACCCAGTGAGAAAAAGTTTCATGGTCAAATAAGTTTAGTAAATGGCTGGATTGGGACAATGTTAAATAAGTTCTTTTCTGCAGGATTTCCCAGGGCCTTAAAAAAGGAAATGTGAATTGCAAACATCAAGGAGTGAGATGTAATATGTATGTAGCATTTTAAAAATCTATTGGAGCACAGATTTCTTCACTATTTGCTATTTCATCGGATGCATGTTCTAAAGTAACGTGGGGCTGATAATAAATATTTTAAAGCACCAACTAGGTGCAATACTCTATGGATCAATTTTAAAACTTAAAAATTGCATTTTTTTTAAACAATCAAGAAGTAGTTGATTTCTAGTTGGGGAAATTGGCATAAATGCATTTGATATCAAATAATGGCACGAGGAAACAATACAGATGATATCAGAAAGGGACAAATGATCAACTGTCAAATGAATGAGGTTAATTATTTTTGAGTACAGAGAGAAACATACAAAAAGAACATAATTTTGCATGCATTCAATTTTGCATCTGGGACATGGCTGACCCTGTAGGGACTGCCTCTCCCAGGGTTAGCCAGTTCCTAGAAGTGTTAAAGACCGTCCTGGGAGCGTGCCCTCCATATGCAAACTAACCAATACAGAGCCCACACACTCAGCACCCCCTCTGGGCTCTCATACTCAGGGCCACAACTTCCCTCCCCACATCAACCCAGGGCCAGATACCAGACAACCAGAAACAGCCCCTATGCTTGAGAACCCACTGAAATTACTCAAAACAGACAGTTCTAACCCTGCTTACCTTGCCTCACCTATCCCTTTCCTGTGGATTCCTAGGCAAAGGCTCCTGTCCAAATTTCCCTCTTGCTCCTTGGCCTTCTGACTGACCCTGGCGCATTCCCTGCAGTCCCCTGTGGTGCGGCATGCCCCCTCCTCTTGGGAACTATGAATAACAAACTATTTAGTACCTTTCCAACGACAGTCATCTAATCTGTTTACCTCACCATATCTGAATAGCAGTCAAACCTACATTTTCAAACAGGGCACACTGCCATTGAGCTTATCAAAGAAGATGAAAGATGAAAAAAGGACTGAACAAATAGTTTAATATTGGCTACAGTTTCTGCTTTAAAATATATATGGAGAGAAGCTTATAGACTTTCACCAGCTCAAACTGCAGTGCATTTAAAAAGCATACACTTAAACTCAAAATAATCTAGTTAGTGCATATATCAGAAAAGGAAATCTGCCTCATCCACTCTTTATGTAGCTGATTAAAGACAAATCACCTTCTTGTCTAAGAGAATCTTAGAGTTTTGAAGTTTTGGCACCACACACTGGATGAGATGGGTGTGCTACAGTCATGTTTGTTTAGTTCAGTTTCTCAAAGGTCATAATTCCACCAGCCTCCTGGCAAAGAACTCAAAACATTTACTATTCTCTAAAGAGCGAAATGGGATTTCTGTTGGTTAAATTTTGACCTCTTGAATTTTTCTCACATTAAATTCTTGTTGCTGATGCCATTTAGGGAAATAGATACTAGGGTGACAAGCCAAACTGTGAAGCATACAAAATAAGAGGAAGTATAGGTTTGGTAAATGCATGGCACAGGCAAGGACACTATCCCCCTTCTTTCTGTGGCACACGTCACTCACTCATCAGAATGTTCTTTGCTAGTGAAATGGAATGTCTGAGAATCCTCAGCATAGCTGTTTAAGGCTACAAAGCAACTAAAGTGGAAGGTTGAAATGAAACACATTTGCCATCCTCAATCTGATCTCTTTCTAGGGGATACATTCTCATTTTCCTCCAGATCCTGAAAGCCCTGTTTAATTGCTATGGGCCAAGAGTGGAGAGGGGTTTGATTGAGAGAGGAGTGTGGGTGGAATGTGGCTAAGACAGAATCCACTCAAGTAAAATTTGACTTGACGATCCCCTCGGACATTTATTCGTTCCATTCTGAATACCTGGAAGCCTTGTATCTAGTGAATAGTATCTGGGTAGCATATCAAAAAATTAAAATCTTATTATCTACATTCCCATTCTGAACTTCTGATAAATTTCAACTTCAATCACATTTTTTATTTTCTGCCATAAAATCATTAAACATATGTAATTATGATCTCATAATTAGGATGAAAAGATGATACAATATTTGGGAACAATGATAATTCTTGAGGACTTATAGAAATTCAAATTAAGGGAAAGAGAATATTTATTGAATGCATATTGTATGCAAATATGACCTTATTTTATTTTCACAAGTACCTTGTGAAGTAGTTGTCATTATATCTTTAGATATAGGCAACTCTCATTTATCTATAGCAATTAAAAGAAGAACACAAACAATAAAACCCGGGAGTCTCCAAAATTTCATTTTCCTTAAAGCTTTTGGCTTTCATCTTTCATCAAAACATGTATCTATGGATAGATACATGTTTTAACAAAGCTTACTGATTCTTCCTCTTTAATTCCTAGTGCAGCTGTTAAATAGCTATGTAATTGCCACACAAACAAGGAGCTGAGGGAAGCTGGAGAGCCAAACCTTGCAAAATTAGCGGGCATGGTACATGCCCCTTCAAAAGAATTAAGTTGCTAATATAAGAATAAACCAGTTGGGACTGGCTGTCAGATTTCAAGACCATAAACATGAAAATAACCTTGTACTAATTGGAAATAAAATGTAAAAGGATTAGAAGATGTAGTCATGCTCGTTCATTCATTCATCAATCATTCATTCATCAAGGGGCTTTTTTTTTTTTTCACTTAGACTACAATGCGGGAACGGGTTGGAAGCATAGATGTCAGTTAAGCCAGGTTTCTTAGTTCATGAGACTAGTAGCAGGGGCTAACAGAGAAGAAAATCCAATTGTAGACATAAGGAAATACAATGAATATATTTTACTTAATGAGCTTAAGTTTTTCCATCACATAGAAATCTGTACTGTGCGGGGCGCGGTGGCTCACGCCTGTAATCCCAGCACTTTGGGAGACCGAGGCGGGCAGATCACAACGTCTGGAGTTCAAGCAAGACCAGCCTGGCCAGGATGGTGAAACCTCCTCTCTACTAAAAATACAAAACTTAGCCGGGCATGGTGGTGCATGCCTGTAGTCCCAGCTACTCAGGAGGCTGAGGCAAGAGAATGGTGTGAACCCTGGAGGCGGAGCTTGCAGTGAGTCGAGATCGCATCTGGGATCTCGACTGCACTCCAACCTGGGAAAGAAAGAAAGAGAGAGAGAGGGAAAGAGGAAGGAAGGAAGGAAGAAAGGAACTTGTATTGCTTCAAAAATCTTTCAAAGTTGGTTATAGCTTCATACTTATAGATTAAGCTTCTTTGGATATAATACTCAGTTTGAAATCAATTTGTTGGAGAGGAGATAATATTCACGATTCTTGAATTTTCCTTGTTCATAAAGGATTATAGAACAGAGTAGGAAAAAGGATTGTAACATTTATAGTTCTGTAAGATAGCATACTCCTTTATACTATTCTGTGCTGGGATTTTGAAATAGTTTTTTATAAATATGTATACATCTATATGTGTGTGTGTGTGTGTGTGTGTGTGTGTGTGTGTGTGTGTGTATTGCTGTTGTTGCATAATGATCCCTCCCTCCCCATAAGGATTTTCTAAACATTCCAGCTTAAAAACGAGATGGTGCCAAAAATTCAAGGATCACCATTATGGCAGTAGCAGGATGTGGCTGGATTGAAATTCAAGAAGGTGTTTTACATGAAAATGTTCAATATGTAATTGTTCACTTTCTACATTTCAAGGTGAGGTTAAATGTGACTGCTGACTTGGTCTGAGTCCAGTTGTTAGAGGAGAGTGGCTGCATCTGTCCACAGTCCTAGGGCTTTTTTGGTTAGGCATCAAAGAGTCAGGAGGATAATTAAAATCAAGGGGCTGCAGCTGCTTCAGACCAAATGGCTGTCCTTGAAAACCACCAGTCACTTCCATTCTTGGGTGGTGTAAGAACATTTAAAAATTCACCTCCCTGATGTGGCCTAGTAATATCTTTCTCTTGTGACCCCTGCAACTGGCAGTGGGTCTCAGAACTGTATACTGGAGCTGCTCAGAACACTCCGATTCTCCAAGATAGGGTCATGAGTGTTGATTTTTATGATAATAAATTCATGACTAATGAAAGGAACCAACAAATCACTGCAAAGTCTAAGATACACTTTCTAGTACAGAATACGAATAGCTTATGTTAAAAAATCACATATGGCATCGTTTGGCTTACAAGTTGACTTGTAGTATCTATTTTAATACTAACACTTAGCAGGAAATGTAGATTTTATGAGTGACAGTTTCTTTTGGCTATCTTTATTTTATTGAACCACAGCTATGTATCATGAAAATTTTCTGTGCACTGTATTTTAAACATGTGGCTTTTAAAATGAAACAAATCTGACTTATAACACTTATAAAGTTTCATCAATGAATCTTGGCTAATGTTCTCCAACTTTGCTAAGCAAAATGGTAAATGTTAAAAGCCAGTTAATGGAAACAATCAGGTGCTTATTAAATAAAAGCCTTTAAAACTATTGAGTTTTATTTTCTCCTTTAAATCAATTCCTTTATGCTCAAGAGGAAACAAGGTTATGTTGAAAGATGTCTCTCCACTTCTTCCTCACAACTCCACTGATTTGTGCTTCCTGACAAAATTTATCTTCAAAGGGATGTCACGGATGATTTCAGGATGGCAAATTTAGCCCCCAGCTGCCTCCTCCTCCCAAAGCACATGCAACCACATGGCTTCATGAAGTCCATACTTGAAGAAAACTGAAGCAACCAGTTTCTGTAATGGTATAATAATGAAACTAAAGGGTAGGAAAAAGCCCCAGAGAGATAAGTGCTTCAGCAATGGTTACATTTTCCAGGTGTTCCTTTTCCAAACTGGAGAACCACCAAAACAAAATTTGAAAGCGATGCCCGGGATAAGTTCTGTTGCTGCCTAAGCTCAAAGTCGGGCCATCTGTAAGTATTGCATTTCATACATCAACAATGAAACACTAATTAATTTTTATGGAGTATTTTTTGTCTCATCACCAAAGATTTCTTAATTTTTTACATGTGTTCACATTAACCACACGACAAACTATGTTTATTCTGTCATGTGGATTTACAGGCAGACCGAAGTGAAATTAATCGTTGTCTAAATTTACTATGGCTATAATTTCATGACTGCTTAGTTCGAAGGCCAATAGCTAAATTTGTGTGGACAACAGATGTACTTTAACCTTATGGCCCAAAAGAGACCAATAAATAGATTGGCTTTTTGAAATTCAAAGCCCAGGAAATAATAAAATAGAATTTGAACCAAAACCAGATTCATGTCTAGCAATTCTTTCCTCAAATAACCACTTTATCTCGTAAGGAAAAGGATAAAATAGAAGGATGGACCAGCCCAGATAAAACTAAACTATGAAAATGATTTTATCTTGCCTTTTTTTTTTTTTTTTTTTTTGACCATAT
>NW_016808939.1:2378295-2411974 GCF_001698545.2 Rhinopithecus bieti | reverse complement strand
TTTTTTTTTTTTTTTTTTGACCATGAGAGGTAGCTTAGTGTCTGACACTAGGAATATACAGATATTTATTCACCATCTTTTAAAAACAAATACAGGCTGTGCATGGTGGTTCACACCTATAATCCCAGCACTTTAGGAGGCCAAGGTGGAAGGATCACTTCAGCCCAAGAGTTAGAGACCAGTCTGGGCAAGACGACAAGACCCTGTCTCTACAAAAAAATTTTGAAAACTAACTGGGCATGGTGGCATGTGCCTGGAGTCCCAGGTACTCGGGAGGTTGAGGTGGGAGGATCACTTGAGCCCAGGAATTCGAGGCAGCAGTGAGCTATGATTGTGTCACTGCACTCCAGCCTGAATGACAAAGCAAGATCTCATCTCAAAAACACAAACCAAAACAAAACCAAATAAAAACCCACCACCAACAAAAAACCAAAACCTATAAAAATAGATTAGTGAAATCTACTAAATATCTGTGCTGCCAGAAGCTATTAAAATCTTAGATTGCTTCTGATATTTCGCTCATTGGTGATGCAGTGGAAAGGACCTAGGACTTGGAGTCAGCAGTTCTCATGAAGCAGCCTCATTGTCTGGGGTAAATACTTGGGGTTCGTCATTGTTTTGCACCAAAAAGATTAACGACATGGACACACACAAAGAGTGAGTTTAGAAGCAAAGACTTAATAAGCAAAAGAAAGATAAAGGAGAACAGCTCTCTCTCTTTTGAGAGACAGGGGCTCCCGAATGGGAGTGCCCTGGATTTTACAGGCAGGTTTGAGGTGGCGGTGTCTGATTTACGTAGGGCCCATAGATTGGTTGGACCAGGTGTGATGTTTTGTGAAGGGTGGCTACCCCACCCTAATCTTATTATGCAAATGGGTTTCCCACTTGGCTAGCCCATGTTGTCTGCTCCTTACTGTACATGTCGCTGGCAAAGAAAAGGGGAGAGGGAGCTGCCGTTTTGAACATGCCTAGTACCAGGTGCCTGTTTCTATTGGCACAACTGTTGGCATTCACCCATGCAAGCTTCCCACTTGCTTGTCTGTGTCTGCAGCTCAATTTTACAGGTTGATCTTTAGTATAATTCTTGGGCTGCTTTTCATTAAAAGGAAAACCTTACCGAGGACTCCTATACCCTCACTATCTGCCTAAATAATTTCTTCTTAACTCCTGTATCACTGAGTTCCAGTTCTGCCTGGTCCATAGATCAGCTAAGTTGACTGTGGTCCAGTCATTCTCTCATTTGGGGCTATAGTTTCCTTATTTGTGAAATGCAAGGAATGAGCTAAGACTAGAGTTTCCTCAAATGTGTACCAAGAAACTAGTTCTGTAGCAAGTTGACAGATAACATTGAAAAGGTTTCTGTGGCCACACAGGTTTACCAAGCACTGGGTTAAACAAAGTTAAACTTCTGTCAGAAAGTTAAACAGAACTTTTTAGAGCTCTGTGCCAATATACACTGAATTCCCGAGAGAGAAATATGGCAGGCATCATTCTCAATCTTACTGGACCATGGAACATGTGTTCTGTGAATCATGCTGAAGGATCAGTGTTCTGGGAACACATTTTGAAAACACTGGGTTGGATTATCACTAAAACCTCATCTGGCTCTATGGCGGTGACATTTAATACCTAGTATACATTTTACAACTAGCTTTTCCAGAGCTTATGGCAGACATCAGTAATAGGGCAAGCTCTATATCCCACCGATCCCCAGATCCCCAACTTGGTTTCAGAGTCCTTCTCCAGTGATGCTAGGGGCAGCCACTAGCAGCCAACTAGTGCTGGCCCTGAGTTGAAACATATTTGCTATGCCTGTTTTAACAGTCTATGTTTATGTATAATTTTCCTACACAGGAATTAATGTGAAATGTTGATTTCTAATCTCTCTCATATCCTTGACTATTAATTCCAGGAATTTTCTATTTTTTAAATAAGCTGCCATTTGGCCACGGCACATGAAAATACTGGGTTTTCCTCCACCATCTGGATATGCAGGGTAAACATATATTGTCCAAGCTAGGACATTTCTGAGAATGAAATAAATAGGTAACCATTGATAATTATAGGAAAAAATAATGACTGTTTCAGGTAAACTAGGATGGGCAGTTGTCTTACTTATAGCTCATTGCAAGAGCAACTAAAAAATGTCATTTTGGCACTAGTGAATATTACGGCTTTTTGCAAATGTGACTCATTCCCATGAGTAGACAGACGTACATTTCACAATATGTGAAGGAAAAAAAGGTTCCCAACCCATCTGTCACTCATTCACAAATTCTCAAGTTACACTTGCTAGCTAAAAAAATAGATTCATCCTCACCAATTCTCTATGCAAGTACAAAAATAAGTCAGCATGACCTGACAAGTCACACTTCAAAGTCACCTATATTGTGAAAATTTGTATTGAATGCTTTCAAAGCTTCAAAGTGTTGGAGGGTGGGGGGGAAGAATGGATTATAGAGAGCTTGAGAATGAGAAATTGCATACATAAATCAGCTAGACGTGCACATTCAGCTATTCCGTTGCTGCAATTACAGCAGGTAATTATTAGCTATTGTTGTAACTTGGATTACATTCCAAACGGGATAAAAAAGGAGATGCTTTATCAGACAATGCTGTCAGTCTTCTGTGCATTTGGAACCTGTCCACTGAAATACAATGATCACCTCAGAATTACGAAACTCAAAAGGACTAAAGCCAAACTAGGGAAAGGGCCGGCAGCTCCTGTTGGTGTCTTCAATTCTATGGAGTTGCAGAAACCCACGTAAAACAGTTCACGTACGGACTCCTAGAAAGCCCAGCAGTCATTTGTTTGCATTTAACAATTACATCCAATACAGCTTTTTCCTTAGCAATGGAGGCGCTTTTCCCAAAGTCAAAGGACAGGAGGTGTCCCTCAAAATTTCCCCGAGTTCATTGGCGAAACCCCCAGTTTCTTGCCTTAATCTATGTAATCATGACTAGGAACATGGGAGGAGAAAACTGAATGGAAGAAGCGATCGAGAATGAGAGGAAAATGCCCTACTTTTGGAAAAAGCTAAAACTTTAGAATTCAAAAGGCTTCACTTCTTTATTTTTCATCTGTTCTCCAAATGAGGCTTCCATTGGTTGAGGCTCCATCCATGGAGCCAAGTTCAATTGCTCAGGGCAAGGAGGACAGTCAGATTTGGTGGTGATTCTGTCAGAGGCTGAGGAAGAGCCTCCCTTTGCAGAGTTCTGGCTCTAGTCTAATCTGATGGTGTTCAAATGTGGCTAGTGTGGTCTCTGCGGAACCACAAAACAGGTACCTCAAACAGGGCATGAGTGCACACGAAGTTAAACTGTAAACCGCCCCATCAGTCAATAATTGTATGTACAGAAATGGGTTCACTTTCTTTCTCAAGTTAAGGTTCTCCCAGCTAACTCCTTTCAAAGCCACCCTCCTTCCTAAATGCTTTTCCCTTGTTCTTATTTGTGTTCCTTCTAGAAGTTCACATTTAGAGGTCAGCTTTCCAAGGACAGCTATGATAAATGAAGTATCCACTGAGGAGAGAACTCTTTTAATTTGAAAATGAAACATTAGAGGTAGAAGGAATTATATTCTTAGCAGGTAGCACTTACGGGCCTTGCACCAACTATTCTGGCTAAAATTGTGAATGTGTTCATTTTTTAAAAAAGTGAAATTACACTATTACACACACACACACACACACACACACAAGTAGTCATATACATATATGCCTAGATTTAACATCTGACGCACTCCTTGAATCAAGTTCCTGAAAGATTTGAACATTCGGCAAATGCTGCCCCCTTTTCTTGTTCTAGTCACACAGGTAATTCTCTAAATAACACCTGTCTTCCTCCCAACCACTTTGATCAAATACATACTTTTGATTGTGTAGACAAGCGAGCTGTTGTCCAAGAAGGCTGCCTCCACTGCTTCTCCTGAGAGCCTGGGTGTGCAGAGCTGCAGCAGAGCTGGGAGGGGCCTCAGGTGTGTGAGCAAGAACAGGAAGTCAGGACTAATTACACCTTGTTTTATTTGGCCATTTGAATAACGAATAAAATGCCATGTTTCATTTCAGTTGGTTTTTCAGAGCAAAGTGCCTAAGGCTGACATTTCATTCTATTAATAAGACTAGATTTTTTTAAAAAGTGGGAAAACTAATGTTATGACTTGATACAGATTTAGATCTTTTTCTTTGAAAAATACAGATATCGTTATGTCATGATGAAAATGTTCTTCTTTCTGACTACAATTAGAGCCCTCACTACCTGGCTACAGTCCATCATTTTGTGCTTATATCCTGTATGCCCCAAAGCAACTGTGATCTCACAATGCACAACTTTTAAAAATTGGCTACAGAGGCACTTAAGAAACTTGGCAAAAGACAAAAAAATACACATAACACCCCCTCCCTGCTCCCCACCAAAAAAACAACTCTAAAGCTATTACATGGTGTGGTGGGGAAGAGGTGGAATTAGAAAAAAAGGCTTTAGCATATGATATTTACTAGTTGCAGGAAATTATAATAGTTTCTTTGTTTGCATAAGCAAATAAAATGTGTATTTTGTATTTAAAAATATCACTGATGAGCCATGTGTAGTCCCAGCCACTTAGAAGGCTGAGGTTGAAGGATTGCTTGAGCCCAGGAGTTTGAAGCCAGCCTGGTCAACATAGTGAGACTCTGTCTCTTTAAAAAAATAAATAAATAAATAACTGATCTCACGACTGTAATCTCAGCACTTTGGGAGGCCAAGGTGGGCGGATCACGAGGTCAGGAGATCAAGACCATCCTGGCTAACACGGTGAAATCCCATCTCTACTAAAAATACAAAAAATTAGCCAGGCACAGTGGTGGGCACCTGTAGTCCCAGCTACTCAGGAGGCTGAGGCAGGAGAATGGCATGAGGAGGCAGAGGTTGCAGTGAGCTGCACTCCAGCCTGGGCGACAGACAAGACTGTCTCAAAAACGAAAAAAAAAAAAAAATGATGATAATGGCTATCTGTGTATATGTGTTTGCTGTGAAGGAAAAGAACAGCATACTCAAAGGTTGTCTTGTGGATGAATGTTCTAATTATCAGAGCCCAATATGTGTATAGCAGAAGAGCTAGATAATGTGATCTCTGCCTCAGCCATATCTCTCCTTGGGGTTCCCAAGAACCGTTTGTGATAAGGAGGACAGGTCGACAGCTTTCAAGTCTGTGTACATTGTGAGAAAGTATTTCCTCACTACTTTACCATTCTGGCAATTTATAGATGTTGGGAAAATTAAAAATTAATCTGTACTAGAAAAAAGTGGAGAGGTCCATTCTATATGTGAATGCTATTTACACACTTGCCTTTTTGCAATGCCTTTGGGCAAGAATGATCGTAGTCTCCCTATAGTCTTTAGTGTTCCATTGATCACTGCTTTTCCAGGTTGTTTGAAATTGGACTTAAAAATAGTTGTCTGGGTACTATGTTAGGTCTATGTTGAAGGAACTAAAAAAAATTCCCTGAGGTTTCTTACGGCTAAAATTATTCCATATGTTCGAAATGAAATAGATCAAAATAACTTAGTGAGTTCCCTGTCACTAGATGCTCTGAAGAGGAAGAAATAATTGACAGAGGTGTTGTAAAGAAAATTCAAGAACTAGATGGATGATTCCTTGAGGGACTACGATGACTGGTGCTATCATTTTTCTTTTCTTTTAGCAAGCATGACAACTGATGGCTGGAAGTGGAACAAATCATCTAATGCCTAGTGTGCTGAATACTAAAGAATGGCACAGTCCTCTTAATTATGATGCATTCATTAGATTAGCCTAATTTAATTAAGATAATGCTGGATATTTCCAGGGGCTTTCTAATTAGGATGGTTGATTGGGGACATGGAGCTTAGATTCAGCACACACACAAAAATACTGGGGTGTTTCCCTGTTTGCATCACAAAATATATTTTAAATAATGCTTTCATTCTTTGTACAAAAACCTGAATCAATATCTGACATTTCCTCTCCTAGGAAAGTTTTCTAAACTTAATCATATTCATTTGTAACTTCCTTTGTACTAAAGTTTCCAGTGTTTCTTCCCAAGGTTCATGTTTTAGCCTTATTTCATTGAGGTAGAACCTCTAACTTTAAAATGTTTACGTTAACCTGCACATTGTGCACATGTACCCTAGAACTTAAAGTATAATAAAAAAATAAATAAAATAAAAAAATAAAAATGTGTTAGGAAATCACATGCTAAATTCAGATCCAATGTGGTGTCATTTAATTTTTCAAAGGCCCATTTGAGAGCTTCGAAGAGATGTTTAAAAAGTTGTTATTTAACCGAAGAATCAGTTTCATGAAATGTATTTTCACATGTACATATTTTGGTAGTTTCCTGAATATCCCACCCTTTCTCCCATTTTTATATCCTTTCTGATTTTTCAACATTCTTCTTGGGGAAGAATATCATGGTTATCACCTATAGAAAAAAGAAAATCATGATTTCTGCTTGGGATTGGCGCACACATAAGACTATCCGTTGGGACAGAAAAGTGCTTTTCACTGCTCAAGGAACTCTCTGCCATGGTCAAGGGGTATGTGAGGCCTCACAAGCGACATCTGCCCCTCAACATTTTAACCCTCAGACCCCAGTGCCCTGAGAGGGTGTGGAGTGTTGAATCTGCCTCTGCCCCATCAGGTATGCTCAGTGTTGAGAAGCCAAAACAAAAACAAAACAAACAAACAAACAAACACAAAAAAACTAAAGGAAAATCAGACCCTTGGTTGTACAGAATCACTATTTTAGCTATTCACTTTTGTTCAAAACAATTCTTTTCAATAAGAGATAAAATTTACATTTTTGTTCAAGTAAACATAACATATGGATATTCGTGGCTATAAGCTCTCCTTTTTGTTCTTTGCTCTCATGTCACTGAGGAGGACGAGTAGCAATTCTTCCCTCCTCCCCTACCTCTTCTTCTTCTAAAGCATCATTACATTATTATGATTTCTAAGTAGCTAAGAACTAAAATACTTAATAGCTCTAAAATTTTGCTAGAGGTTTTCCTTGGCCAGTGACTAAAAGTAACCTGGGAAAAAAAAAAAAAAAAAAAAAAAGAGTTCCATCTTCAGAGATTCTGTTTCAATTGGTCTGAGGTCGGGCTGGGCTTTTTTGTTTAATTGATACATGGTGACTGTTCACACTTCTAGGGTGTAAGTGGTATTTTGATGCATGTGTGCGACAGGTAGTGATCCAGTTAGAGTGACCGGGATGTCCCTCACCTCAAACATTTATCATTTCTTTGTGTTGGGAACATTCCAGATCTTAAGGGAAAAAAAGAGTTAACCTTGGATGTTACAAAGAAAATGTTAAATCTGTTGCCAAGCCATTTACTGCAGCGTTAAAAGCTAAAAGAACCAGTTTGCCCAACACTCTTGAGCCTCATAATGCAATTGTAACTAGTATACTGAGGAGGTGGAATAGCCTTCTAACACTGCTTTAGAAGTGATTTATTGATCCCTGCACAATAATTCTTTAGCGATTCATACAACCAGAATTTATAGATTTACTCCTAACCTCAGGAAAAATTGACTTCATTCTCGAACTTTTTGCCTTCTTGCATCAATCTTGGAATTATAATTAGCTAAGTTTAATTATGATCCTGAAAAGGCACTTTCCAAACCCCTTGTGAGCAAAATCTGATTTTCTAAAGTTTGGATTATATCACTTAGTCTTTAGAAAACCATCTGTAAATACATTTATGTTTTTAGCAAAAAATATCATCAGACTGTACATATTTTACACAAAGGAGGAAAGAAAGGGATATTCAGAAAGCACTATTATGCTTGGTAATACTGTTATACAATATGAAATGCATAGGGCATGCAGGGTTCTTGGTGGAGACGGTGGCAGGGGATGGGTACAGTTTTCCAATTGGGAGCTATGTGAACATCTAAAAGGAAAATGAAGATATTTAAAATACTAGCCAAAACTCATAATATTGAAGATTGCTACAACTAATGTGGGAATATAATTTGGTGTAAGCTGTTAAAAGAAGAATTTGACAAAATTTAGGATACATATGCAATTGACCCAGCAGTTTCATTTCTAACAAGTTGTGCTTAATTTACTCACAAAAGGACACAAAGACACAGGAAAGACAAGAATGTTCATTTCAGCGCTTTTCACAAAGGAAAACACTAAAGTTGCCCTAAATTTCCATCAAAAAGGGAACGGCAATGATGGTATCCTGTATAACGAAATACTATGCAGCCTTTAAAAAGAATGTTAGATGCAGCTGTCAACAATATATTGTAGACTTCCATTCTATACCATTGTGGTTTTATTAGACAATATAGTTTTGGAGGGTTGTAACTTATCTTGAGAGGAGGGGCAGAGGCTGAGGGAAGAAGTTAGAGAAGAACTTTAACTTTTCATTTTGGAGCATTCTGCATTTATTTTCACTGCAAGCAAATATAAATCTTTCTCTTTTCTTTTCCCTTTTTTCTTTTCTTTTCTCTCAGATGGAGTCTCGCTCTTGTTGCCCACGCTGGAGTGCAATGGTGTGATCTCAGCTCACTGCAACCTCCGTCTCCCGGGTTCAAGCAATTCTCCCGCCTCAGCCTCCTAAGTAGCTGGGCTTACAGGCACCCACCACCATGCCCGGTTAATTTTTGCACTTTTAGCAGAGATGGGGTTTCACCATGTTGGCCAGGCTAGTCTCGAACTCCTGACCTCAGATGCCTGCCTCAGCCTCCCAAAGTTCTGGGATTACAGGTGTGAGCCACCATGCCTGGCCACTTTATATATTTTAAACTTATTAAAATGTACACAAGAGAAACCTAAAGAAAAACAAAATGATATTTAGAATACCCCATTTATGCTGCATTTTAAAAAGATGCAAAGAAAGACATACTTTTTTGGACAATTATGTTGTATGAAAATATACTTGCGTTATTATTTCCTCATTCCTTAACTATGGAGGTCTTTTAAACCCATATTTCATTTGGTGCCTTCCTCATAAGGATGTTATGGGGATTAAACAAGGTAATGCATATCTAAGCTCTGCTGTGGGGCTTGATGCATGTTACCCAATAAAGTTAGCTGGCTGTTTTAATTTCTTACCAAAGCTAAGGAAAAAGACCATTGTGGAAGCACAGAAAGCAAATTAAGAAAATAAGTCTCTGACTTGGGATGCATGCAACTAATGTCTTCCATGTTTCCTATTTGAGAGCACTTCCATGACACCTGGGTTATATATTAATGTGTTCATAATATTGGCCTTTGTTTATGAAACATCCCACCATTATGAGGGCCATTGGGGGCTTTCTAAAAACATGGTCTTAATAAGAATCAAATTGAATCTGATTAAAGAAAACAAATGTTAGCAATTGTTTTATAAACTTAAGTAGTCTGAAAACTAGGTCTATTGATGCAAAGAGATGCTAAAAAAAACTCACACCAGCCAGCGATTATCTCACCTTGCTGCAGATAGGAGGTGAAAAATATCACACTGTATTATAAATGAGCGCATGTAGAATGTGACACGTCAGGGTGGTATTCTGTTGTGTTTCCCTAACAACCAAGCAATAGCTTATAGGAAAGTTCTTGGCTCTGCTGAGTCAAAGTCCCAAGAACAGGATGCTTTTTATCCATGAAGTGACTCTTGAAGAAGTAAAAGAAGTCTAAGCTCCATTCCTTAAGCAGTCTTTGGGTTGGAACTTGAAAGCCTTGCTGGGAGAAGAGGGAAGCTAATTAGGAAACAAAACGGAAACTTGAATAGACAGGAGAGGATGATAAGGCGTGTCCTCACAGGCAGCTGTGACTCCAGTGGTGATGCGAGCAGGGTGAGAGAGATAATAAGCACTTAAACTATACCACATGAATAAAATAATTTCAGATGGGGAAATGTTATGAAGAAAACAAAATACAGTAAGAGTGATTGGCGCATATCAGGTAGGGTAGTTGTAGAATACAGTGAGGTAATTTATGATGCAACCACAGTGCCTTCCGCCAAGTTTGTGTAAGAATAAAGATATCAGCACATAAGAAGAACATTCATGAAAAGACCTTAAAAGCAGATGCTTGGTACAAAAGTACTCATGCCAAGAGATTCTCTAGTAATGAGCAATGCACCACCTATCTCAAAAGAGGCTCCCCAAACCCTTGGATTTATTAGGACTAACTGGCCAGTCTCTTACTCTCCAGGCAAAGTACTTACCCTTGCTTCACTGACAGCATTCTCTCTTATTAATTTATACCCATATGGGCCAAAAAAGCTTTCACTTATGACATAATGTAGAATTTGAGTCTATCTCTACAGTAACATGACCCACTTCTTTTCCCTTCATTATGCCATAGATTTCTATTTTTTCTCTCTCAAGTTGTAAAACAACTATTTCTAATGACGGATTAAAAACCTGAAGCTGCTATTCCATTATGAACCTCTCTCTCTAGTAGCTACTGCAAACTGCTCAGCTTCTTTGTCTGAAACCCCAGGAGGGCTCTGGTGAGTAAGAAAAGCAGAAGAAAATTGCTTCTGGGATTGCTGGGTAAGAACTGGCTCTGGTGCTCTCTGGAGCATACTAGCTCTTTATAAGAAGCAGACAAACCAGAAGTCAGGAGGGAGTTCACATCAAATCACCTTCAGAAGCTCTCAACAGCCCCAGAGAAATACCTTAGTGGACAGAAAGAAGGATGCGGAAAAAGGAGAAATGATGCAGCCTTGTTTTACGTTTGCAAATTGGACAAATAAGGAAAATATTTAATTCTTTTAAAAAATGTTAAATAAATGGGAACTTTTCAACTTGAGGGGTGCATTGTAATAGAGTGATTACATGAAGGGAGCTCTGAAAAACTGCCAAGACTTTCTTTGCAACTACTTTACTACTTTTAAATATGCACGCTTCTTCTTCTTTTTTTTTTTTTTGAGACAGAGTTGTACTCTGTCACCCAGGCTGGAATGCAATGGCGCAGTCTCTGCTCACTGCAACCTCTGCCTCCAGGGTTCAAGCTATTCTCCTGTCTCTGCCTCTGGAGTAGCTGGGATTACAGATGTGCACTACCATGCCCGGCTAATTTTTGTATTTTTAGTAGAGATGGGGTTTCACCAAGTTGGCCAGGCTGGTCTCGAACTCCTGACCTCAGGTGATCTGCCTGCCTTGGCCTCCCAAAATGCTGGGATTACAGGCATGAGCTACCATGCCCGGCCGCATGCCACCTCTTTTTTAAGAGATTGTTTTACACATAGGCTTATGATTGGGATCTACTGTTATGATTTGTCTTCCTAGCAGACTTAGAAACATCTTTTGCTTTAAATATTTTAATAATCCTGATCTCTAGGAAAAAACACATTCCATTGTAGTAAGTGAGCTAGAGAATCTTCTGTATTTTGCAGTGTTGTCTTTATAGTCAGCCTAACCTTTCTGAAGAACTTACTAGATCCTAACTAGACCCTTCAAAAATCTTAAATGCCAGCGAAAATATTCTACTGTCTAATCTTTACATTTGTAAGGACTTCTTCTAGGTTTCAAAGGCTGCTGAAATGTTTGGTCTCTTTCGTAGTTGATGGTTAACGTAGTATCTTTGAAACTGATTGAAGAAGGAAAGAGAACTATTTTAATTTTGAGTGGTGGAATTTTAATTACGTTTTTTCTTTTCCAAACTATTTTTTGCTATGCACATTGCAAGGTAGGCCATGTTTTTATAATATTTATGCATAAGTATTGGTTGTATGTGTTATAGATACCTTAAATTTGTTGGTAGTTTTGAGGATTGAGAGATCATATTTATACCATTATTTGGAAAGGCCATCAGTATTTTAAAACTATATTGTTACCAGAAAAGTATAAATAAAGGTACATGTCATGAAGTGCTATATTCTTGAGTGATGAGACTTAGACACTATCCTTATCTTCTAAGACTTTATAGTGTAAGACATCATGGCTAAGATATTCTTTATTTTGTAGCAAAGAGAAATAGGATGTTTCTGCAATCATTGCTTGGAGCCATAGAAATTAATCTTATGCCACTGATATCAGGGGGAAACCAGAGGCCCCAAGCTGTGTGGTGGCTGTGGGCCAGATCTTGATTCATTCTTGGACGCCTCCTGTACACCATTTCACAAGTGATATCTGGAGACCACTTTAAGTATATTTCATTTTAGCGTTAGGATTGGTTCCGGAGAGAGGAATGTCACAGGGGTGGGTGGTAAAGTTGTAAGTAGTGACTGATGGACTGCTATCTCCAGAATTACAGAGCTGTGTGCTCTCCACATACTTGTTAAGGCTTGGCAATGAAGCCCCGGCTTGGCCCAGTCTGGGACTGGAGTCCTGCTGTGGAAGCAGATTGCTGGTGGCCCCTAAGTCATCTGCACTAGTACCAGAGGGAATTTGCCATCAATATTCTACTTGGTAGGTTCTCACTTAGAATACCACCTCCCAGGTCTCCTCAAAGGAGGGGTATTTGGGCACAAGATATGGGAGGGAGTAGGCATAGCATCTGGCATGGGACCCAGCCCTTCTTTTTCGTGGGAAAGCTGAGCTTCCTGCAGCCAGGAAGAGACTGTGATGGCCTGGGATCTGCTGAGGTGACGCTGCATGCTGCCGTCCCTTGAACAGCAGCCAGGAGACCACTTTGTCACCTGGTGATGAAGTTGGCTTCTTGCCCCAGTTTCTTCTTAGAATAGCAAATAACATACAAGGCTCAGCATCCCTGTGAGGTCGTCTCCTGATTTTTAATAATTCCTTGTATTTATTTAGTGCCTTTTTCCTCTCCCAAGAGCTAACTCTAAGAGTTTTCCATATGTTACTTCAATAATCCCCATTACAGCCCCATGCCTGAGTTGGTTAGAGAACAGTGCTAATGGGGCCAAGGTCAGCACTCAGACTGCACGAGCCCCCTGTGAGCGGCCCAGTTTGCACTAGAAAATCTGTTTCATGGTCTCACTCTGCACAGCTCCTTTAATAAGCTTACAAGAGGTCACAGAGATAAATAAATAAATAATAATAATGGCAGCTAACATCGAATGAGTGTTCACTCTGGGCCAGGTATTTTCTAAGTGAATGTAGTATATAACGAATTCAGCCCTCTCAGAAACCCCACGAGAGAAGTGCTACTGTTAGACCCATTTTAAAGCAAGAAGAAACTGAGGCCCAGGGAGATTCAATAACTGTGCCAAAGTCACACAGGAAATGGTGGAATAGGGATTTCAACTTCATCAGTCTACTTAAAGGGATTCAAAGAGTTTAACCACTACATATTATTGCAGCCCAATAAGTGACACTGTGGATGGCACAAGGCTGTTCACAAACACCCCATCTTATCTGTATTGTAAGCACTACTTACTAATATGGATGGCGAGGTGGGGAGTTGAGAAGAGGGACAAAAGCGACATGTAAAGGGCACTACTACTGATGCATACCAGGTACTGTGCTGCACACACCATAGGTGTTATCTAATCTTTACAACAACATTTAGAGCTGGGTACTATTGCCTTCATTTTACAGATTGGGATACTGAGGGTCAGAAAGTTTACATAATTTGAATACTGATATTTAGTGGAAGATCCAGAATTAGAAAAAGTATCTTTTGTTTTTTTTTTTTTTTTTTTTTTGAGACTGAGTCTCACACTGTCACCCAGGCTGGAGTGCACTAGCACAATCTCAGCTCACTGCAACCTCCACCTCCTGGGTTCAAGCAATTCTCATGCCTCAGCTTCCGGAGTAGCTAGGATGACAGGCACCTACCACCATGCTTGCCTAATTTTTGTGTTTTTAGTAGAGACAGGGTTTCACCATATCGGCCAGGCTGGTCTCAAACTTCTGACCTCCAGTGATCTGCCTGCCTTGGCCTCCCAAAGTGCTGGGATTATAGGCGTGAGCCACTGCATCCGGCCGATATCTCCCTATTTCTGATGCATATACTATTTTCATGAAACTTCAGATAACACTTCCACTTTAGTTACAGGAAATACTATAGGCACGAAAAAGGAACACAGGTACAGAGGAGATAAAGGAGGAATTATCGGCCGGGTGCGGTGGCTCAGCCTGTAACTCCCAGCCTTTGGAGAGGCGAGACGGGCGGATCTCGAGTCAGGGAGGATTTCGAGATCATCCTCGGTGAACCGGTTGAAACCCCGATCTCTACTTCAAAATACAAAAAACTAGCGGGTGAGGTGGTGGGCGCCTGTAGTCCCCAGCACTCGGAGCTGAGGCAGGAGTATGGGCGTGAACTGGGAGGCGGAGCTTGCAGTGAGCTGAGATCGGCCACTGCACTCCGCCTGGGTGACAGAGCGAGACCCCGTCTCAAAAAAAAAAAAAAAAAAAAAAGAATTATCATGAATGATGGTGTCTGGGATGAGAACCACATTTTCGGGCTTCCATTGCTGTGCCCTCTCTCCTACAACTACCACATGGCTTTTCGGTCCTATTTACATACTCCACTTGAACAGAAAGTTGGTCAACCCTTCGGGCCACGGGGGCAACACTGGATGATGGGACAGAACAGGTAGTTACTTGACAGTAAAACAGAGATGCTACAAGTTACCTTATTTGTTTATTGGGTGGATTCAGTGATACGGTCTGTCTAACCCCTTGGGACAAGGTCAGTCCTCAACAAATGTTTGAAAGATATCAACATCCGGCCAGGCACAGTGGCTCACGCCTGTAATCCCAGCATTTTGGGAGGCCAAAGCGGGAGGATTAGTTGAGGTCAGGAGTTCGAGACCAGCCTGGCCAACATGTTGAAACCCCGTCTCTACTAAAATACAAAATTAGCCAGGTGTGGTGGCAGGTGCCTGTAATCCCAGCTACTTGGGAGGCTGAGGCAGGAGAATCACTTGAACCCGGGAGGCAGAGGTTGCAGAGAGCCAAGATCGTACCACTGCCCTCCAGCCTGGATGACAAGAGGGAGACTCCATTAAAAAAAAAAAAAAAAAAAGAAGATATCAACATCCAAAGAGTTCCTCTTCATCACTGGAAGCAAATGGGACTAATTACCAAACCATTTTTCTCTTTGGAGGCACCAAGTGGTTTTGAAAGAAGAACGGACTCCAAGAAGCACGGGTTCCGGAGTCAGGCACACCAGCATTAGTACCCTGGCTCTGTCATTTCCTCCATGAATGAATTTTCACAAACTACTTAGCCTCTCTGAGCTTCAGTTTCCTAACCAGGAAGTAGGGATATTAACAGACCTTATGTCCTGGGATTATTAAAGGAGAAAAAAAATGTTAAGAGACTTTTGATCAGGGCTCAGTAAAGGCCAACTGCTATTATTAAACAGATGATCTTCAGGAGAAACTAAAATGTAGAACTGTGCTTATATTTCGCAGTTTTTGCTAGGTCACCTGCGATCACAAATGGGAGTTCACTGGAGCTGTCACTCCAATGCTTCAGACACTCTCAACCAGCCTGCGCTCCTAAAAGTGTTCATTAGCAGAGGGAAATTTTGCTTTTTCAGCAGATAAAGTTTCAAAGTACATTGGCAGGAGGTGTTGGGTGCCTTGATTAATGGCTGGGTAGATGCTTATATTGGTAGTAATTACTAACACATGTGTATTGGAAGTCATACACGGCACAGAGCATACTTCGTGTTATGATAAACAGCAAGATCTTAAACAGGCACATTTTGCTTAGCTGGCTGTGATAACTGTTAACATTGCAAAGTCAGTTCCTAGACTTCAAGTTCCTTGTAACTGAAATATCAAAACCAAAAGAAAGAAAAACTCCAAATTGCTTCCTGTGTATTATCCTCAAGTCAGACAACGCAATCCGGATATGAATTCCACCCGAAAGCAATACTTCCACTGTGGTTAGCAAACCAGACTGCTTTTTCCCTTTTAGTTTAACTTGATCTAATTAAGGATAGGGTGTAGAATTTTGCCATAATGCTCTCAGATCCTTTAACAAGTCGTCCCACATTTGTATCATTACATAACTCGCCAAGTTATAACCCAACAGGCAACTGTTTCTTTCAGCACAATGTAAGCCTTCCTATATGGAGAACATTCTAAGACTCTACAGCTGGTCTCTAACAAGGCTCCAAACACTCCTTTCCCTCCAGCTCCAAATACTTTGCTATCTTCTCAAAGAGCTTTCACATCTGCTAACAATAAAGCAAAGTATACACCTGACAATCACTCAGGAGACTTATGTTTGGGAATTTCTCTTCAGATTGTCACAAGATAGTAGAGACCAAGGTACAGGAAAAGCACAGTTTCTTCGCACTGTGTTGGGATTTGCTGCCAACATATGTTATTGTGTGTTGCCCTGCTATCACAAGTTGGATTTGCTTCTGAAAAAGTGCAGGAAGAGTCAAGCCTATTGAGTAGAAGATGCCTGCCAGGTGTGGTGGCTCACATCTGTAATCCCAGCACTTTGGGAGACCGAGGTGGGTGGATCACCTGAGGTCAGGAGTTCAAGACCAGCCTGGCCAACATGGCGAAAACTTATCTCTATTAAAAATACAAAAATTAGCTGGTCGTGGTGGTGGGTGCCTATAATCCCAGCTACTCGGGAGGCTGAGGCAGAAGAATCGCTTGAACTCAGGAGGCAGAGGTTGCAGTGAGCTGAGATCGCGCCACTTCACTCCAGCTGGGCGAAACAGTGAAACTCTGTCTCAAAAATAAATAAATAAATAAATAAATAAATAAATAAAATAAAANTAAATAAATAAATAAATACATAAATAAATAAATAAAAATAAAAAAGAAGATTCCTGCATTTGGAAAAGGGAATAGAGAAGAGACAGTGAGTGGAACGTGTCTACCAAGACTGGGAGTTCGGCTGTGTCCCATGTCAATTTTCAAACATTCTGTTAGTCTGCTTTGAGTCTAAAAACTCTTCATCAGGGCTCCACTTGTTCCTTGATAAAACACACATAAGAGAATCCAGCCAGGGATCACTTGCAGATTTTGTGATCCTGAAAGACCAAGGGATGTGCAGGTAGCAGGGCTGTGTTTGTAATCTAAGGCACACACAATCCCTAAGTGCCCTGAGAGTAGACGGCAGGCACCAAGTGAAACCATCCTGGCTGTGCTCCTTATGGGTGAAAGGAGAAGAAGACACAACTCATGAAAAGGAATCAGTGCAGCGCCTGTGTACTGTGCATGCCTAATCAACACTCATTGTGCCTGCCCATTCCCTAGTCATCTATCTGCCCTCCTGGAGTATCTGGTTTTTCAGGAACAATAGATTGTAAACTTAGTTTAGTAGGACTGCAAGAACCACGATGCCTCTCTGGGGAAACTGGCTGTGAAGCTTTTCCTCAGAGCAGTTTGTAAATGTTGCCCAGCTGGGGTGCACGGGATTAGAAAGTTCCCCAGATAAAGTCTTCAGATTCTCTCTCATGAGTCAGGTTTCAGATCCATTTTACAGCTGCATCTGGAAAGGCCTTAGGGAGACAGGCTTTCTGATCTGGAGCAGCCGACGCCGACATAATCGGGGTGAGAGCGTATCTAAGACCCGAGTGGGAAGTCAAAGCAGAGTACTCAAAAGAGGGGAGTTCAACCAGTCAGCAAAACTGAAGAGGACAAAAACAGGACTGAACCAGGGTTGGTGGCAGGCTATGAGCACCACAGTCCTGGGTCTAGGGTCATCAGGGAGCCCTCTGAGCTACCGTCTGGATCAGGAGGTTTCTGTGGCTGGTTTTTATGTGCCAGCTTTATCTCGGGGCAAAGGTAGATCTGTAGTATTTAAAGGGCCTGGCCTAGACAGCATAGTTTAGGAGAGGGTTTCTTCAAGTATGGCCTGCAGAGATTTACTCAAAACCCTCTGCTGTGCTTATTAAAATGCAGATCCCAGGGCTCCACTCAGACTTAAGCAATCAGTATGTCTTAGAGCCAGGGCCCTAGAATCTCTACTTTTTTTTTTTTTTTTTGAGATGGAGTCTCGCTCTGTCACCCAGGCTGGAGTACAGTGGCGCAATCTCGGTTCACTACAAGCTCTGCCTCCTGGGTTCATCCCATTCTCCTGCCTCAGCCTCCCGAGTAGCTGGGACTACAGGCACATGCTGCCACGCCCGGCTAATAATTTGTATTTTTAGTAGAGATGGGGTTTCACTGTGTTAGCTAGGATGGTCTCGATCTTGTGACCTCGTGATCCGCCCACCTCAGCCTCCCAAAGTGCTGGGATTACAGGTATGAGCCACTGCGCCCAGCTTGGAATCTCTATTTTTCAAAGGCACCCTACCCAAGTCACACATGGAATTTTTAGGAATTCTAATATTTTGAAAACCTGCTGAAATACAGGAAAGTTCAAAGAATTTAAAGACAGGAAACATGAGTTCTAATCTTGGCTGTGTGACCTTAACCTCACTGACCCTTAATTTCTTCATCTGTAAACTGGGGTAATGTAATATCATTATAAGTGTAGCTTATGCTAATGGAGATAAGTGGTTTATAAATGCAAATGTTCATAATTATCACATTTCTGAGCCAAAGACTCCCACATTCATACCCAAGTTAGGTCAGAGTGTGGTCAGTTATCTCTGAATCTACCCATGTAATGATCCTTAGCTTCATGCCTCTTGGAAGGCTCTCTGGTGATCTCTAATTTTATCCAGAACTTATAACCCTGTGTGAGTGCCTTGTCTGTACTGGGAGATGGACTACTGGCTTTATCCAATCCTGGAGCCATGAAGGAGAAGTGTTTTGAGGGGCCAGAAGTCTCAGGGGTGAATTCCAGGGGCTTTTAATGTGCTAAGCTACTTGACACAGTAGCTGGGGTTAAGAATTAAGAGGTGGAAGAATAGGATTAGAGTCCCAAATGAGTTGATGAATTGGAGTAGTAGTCAGGAACAAAGGGAAAAAAGCTCAATCGGAAAAGTTCTGGATGCTGCATGGAGGAAACGATCATTATCACAAACACAGGCTAAGCAGTGTCCAGCCAAATGAGGATAATACGCTGAACATGAGCCAATGAGGCCTGACTATCTCTTGAAACATGAGCGTGAAAGTTGGCCGCACCAACTGAAGCACAGTTTGAAGGAACTGTGAGGTCATCGTCACTTTCTCATACCTTCATGAGACTTTTTTGTCCACTTTTGGACTTCACAGTTTGAGAGGCATGGAGCACTTGGATATAGTTCAACAGATAGAAATAAAGATGATGAAATTGTTGGAGAACAAGAACTGTGAGAAAAAGCAAAAAGATCTGCTATTATTTAACCTAAAAGACAGGCAAGCTAAGGGGAGACTTAACTCTTCTTGGCCATGAATTAAAGTTGAGTGGCAGGCCGGGCGCGGTGGCTCACGCCTGTAATCCCAGCACTTTGGGAGGCCAAGGCGGGTGGATCACGAGGTCAGGAGATTGAGACCATCTTGGCTAACATGGTGAAACCCGTCTCTACTAAAAAATACAAAAAATTAGCTGGGCGTGGTGGTGGGTGCCTGTAGTCTCAGCTCCTTGGGAGGCTGAGGCAGGAGAATGGCGTGAACCCGGGAGGCGGAGCTTGCAGTGAGCCAAGATCGCACCACTGCACTCCAGCCTGGGCAACAGAGCGAGACTCCATCTCAAAAAAACAACAAACAAACAAAAAAGGAAGCAGAGATCTTCTCCACCTCCCCTCACCTACCTGATACGACAGAAGACAGACTTCTCCTGGGTAAAGTCCCTGAGGCCTGAACCTGAGACAGACACGAGAGGAGTGAGCACAGCCTCCCGCCCCTTCCCTAGGCTGCAAAGAACCCACTAAGGGAAAATCTGGGTCCCCTGGCCCCTCACAGCAGGAACTTCCTGGGACTGCTCATGCCTCCTCACAGTGCTTGGGCACCTTACCTGCTGAGGCCCCTGTACCNAAAAAAAAAAAAAAAAAAAAGAAAAATGAGTGGCCAATAGTTCTTTGTAGCCTGTTGAGGAGTGAACAGGTTTAAGTTCAGCGGAAAAGAAGTATGTTAAGTAAAAGAAGACATTTCTTATGATTCACAGTCAGAGTCCAATCAGGCTGTTGTGGCAAGGGCGAAACTCCTTTCCAAACTTTTACCAAGGGGCCACACCAGACTGGAGGATGCGGACACAATAACATGCCCAGTTTAAACTCTTTTGGCAACAATACTGACTGCATTTGGAATCAGCTCCAGCTCTGGCCTACAGCTATAATTGTGGGCAGTAAATTAACTTCTCTGGGCCTCAGTTTCCTCATCTAAAAAATAAAGGCAACTGACCAACGACTTCCGTGGTTTTCACAGTTTCGAAAATTCACATTCTGTGATATTCAGAAGTAATATAGAGGCTGTATTTTACATGCTAAAATGTATTTCCAGTAAAAGGAAAAACAGTAAACATGCTGGGGAAACTGGCATTTGATCTAGGCTTGATGGGCTGATGTCATGGGCTGGGAAAACTGGGGAGAGCTACAAGATCCTTATGGGGAAGTATCTGCTTCTGAGAGAAAGGTGGGGAAGAGAATGTAGGATCTTCCAAAGAGGAATGTGTGGAGTGAGAGAGGAACGTGAGAGGGGTCAGCAAGCCACCCAGGAATAAGGACAGGAAAAGGAGAGGAGATGGTGAAGTTGAATCGGGGTAAGCTGATTGCTATGGTCTGGATGTTTATGCCCCACCCCCCACTCCCCCAAATTCATATAGTATTTAGGAAGTGGGGCCTTCTGGGAGGTGATTAGGTTATGAGGGTAGAGCCTCATGAATGGGATTAGTGCGCCTATAAAATAGGCCCAGGGGAGCTCGTTAGTTCTTCCAATATGTGAGATCACAGCAAGAAGGCGCCATCTATGAACCAGAAAGTGGGCCCTCACCAAACACTGCATCTACCGGCACCTTCACTTTGGACTTTTCAGCCTTCAGAACTGTGAGCAATAAACTTCTGTTGTTTATAGCGTATCCAGTTTATGGTACTTCATTATAGCCGCCAGAATGAACTAAACTATGGATTAAGATGAAGCTTTAGCTAAGGAACTAAGCAAACGACCTGATCTAGACTCAGAACAGCTGAGGAGACCCCCTTGAAGGCCTGCCAGACCAACTGCAAACTGAAACCAAGAGGACTAGGGCTGTACTCAGGTAGGACAGGGTCCCAGTTCTTCAGAGTCCTGAAGGTCTCAAAGCACAGCTTTGTGGTGAGACAGACTTGGTTTCCGTTTTGCCTCTGTTACTTAGTAGCCATGTGATCTTGGGTAAGATGCTTATCTTTGTTAGAACATAGTTTCCAGATAATAAAATAGGGGTAATATATCTACTTCATAATATTTTTGTGAGGATTAAAGGTGATTATGTGCCTGACACATAGTAAGTGAGGATAAACTGCTGTGATTCTGATTTTGGCTTGGGAATGGAATTAAGGCAGAATAAAAAGAAACATCTGTGACCTTGTGGTTTATAGAAAAGCCTGAAATTGGACTCCTATTAATAATGATGCAAACTGTTACATAGCATGCTCATCTATGTTCCCCCATTTGATCCTCAGAATTTTTTTTTTTTTTTAAGATGGATTCTCACTCTGTTACTTAGGCTGGAGTGCAGAGGTGTAATCTTGGCTTACTGCCACCTCTACCTCCCAGGTTCAAGTGATTCTCCTGTCTCAGCCAACCGGGTAGCTGAGATTACAGGTACTTACCACCATGCCCGACTAATTTTTGTATTTTTAGTACAGATGGGGTTTCACCATATTAGCCAGGCTAGTCTCAAACTCCTGACCACAAGTGATCCACCTGCCTTAGCCTCCCAAAGTGCTAGGATTACAGGCATGAGCCACCGCGCCTGGCTAATCCTCAGAAATATTTAACTTTGAAATGGCTATTGTTAGCCCATTTCACAGATGAGAAATCGAGACCCAGAGTAGGAAATGCCTTGTCCAAGCTCAGTAAGTTGTAGAGTTGTGATAATTACTGATAATTACTTGTCTTCTGATCTCAGTCACTGCTTTTCTTTTTTTTTTTTTAATAAAAAGTAACATCTATTTCATGGGAGTGACATAGGAAGAACATGGAGACAGATTAGTTTTTAAAATTATAACCAGGTTAGCTGAGCAATGTGAGACTGAACTTGCAACTTGATGTGCTTGCTGGTAGTTGTCTACTGATAGTCCCTTGTTCTAGAAAGGTTACTAGACACTAACTGGTACACCAGCCTGCTGAGACCTGTGCTGAGAGAGAAGGGAAGACTGGAGTGGGGCTCCTAGGCACCGTCTTCAGGGCAAAGCCCCTTTCATTCCCATTCTGCCACCAACCCCAATACAAGCAAAGTAAGTCTAGATCAGCACAGCTTTCTGCTTGTCACACCTGCTGAATGAACAGGATTCTGCCATTTCTATCTTTAAACAGAAACATTACCACTGATTTATAGTCATCACACTCTCTAGGAGTCCTTAATAAACTTTAAGATCATTACTGAGTCACTTAGCTCTTTTTTTCCTCTTCACAGAGTTACCAGTTTTCTGATCTCTCTTACAGAATTCTTTCTAACCAACAAAGCATGCTTGTGACTCTCCTCTCCTACTTCAGATATTGATCTCAGGGCTGAACATTCACATCCAGTGAGGCAAGACTCACTGCTTCCGAGTCCAAGAGATGGATCACCCTGCCGAGCACTGGCCCTGTAGCTCCTCGTTTCCTTCTCATTCCCAAATGTCCTTGGACACTCTCTGGGGCTCTTTTCTGCACTAAGACTGTAAGAAAAGGGCTGATATTTCTTTTCAAAATAGTTTAGATAGAGTCCTTCTAGAAGCAAGGAATATGACTAAGTGATTTCTTAAAGTCCCTTCCAGCCAGTGATTCATCAGACACAGAATTTTCAGCTGGAATGGCCTGTAATTTTCTGGGCCAAATGTCTCATTTTTGCAAATGAGGAGAATGAGTTCTATAGAGGTTGAGAATTGTGGGGGCTGCTTGCTACAGTGGACAGATCATGAGACTTGAAGTTAGAAGTTCTGGGTTTTTGGTTTATCTTCTGGGACAATCTCATTCTGTCACTCAGGCTGGAGCACAGTGGCACAATAGTAGTTCACTGCAGCCTTGAATTTCTGGGCTCAAGCGATCTTCTCGTCTCTGCCTCCTAGGCAGCTAGGACTACAGGTACACACCACCACACTGGGCTAATTTTATTTTTTGAAGGGATGGGGTCTCACTATGTTGCCCAGGCAGGTGTCGAACTCCTGGCCTCAAGTGATCTTCCTGCCTTGGCCTCTCAAAATATTGCGATTACAGGCAGATGCCTATGAGCCACCGTGTCTGGCAGAAGTTCTGAGTTTGAGGTCAAACTCTATCACTCACATGCTTTGTGACCTTGAGCAAGTCAGTAACCTCTAGAGCTCCAGTTTCCATACTTGCAGAATGGAAATAGTGCCACCTGCCCCACCTGCTTCCAAATGTGGTTCTGATGATCACATGTCATATTTAGGAAGGAAATGATCCAACATAATAGTGTTTTATCAATGCTGCATTATTAAATAGCTGGTTCAAGGTCACATAGTGGCAAAACCAGGATCCTCAATTCCAATGTAGTTTGATTTCCATCATACAATGTTGCCTTCTTGACATTTTTCCAATTCTATAAGATTTTCTCATCAGGTACACACTAATTTGGTCTCCACATGTTTTCCTTTAAATCCCTGGACACACACACAGACTCAAACTGTAGGAATCCAGGCTGGCTCAGATGGATCACAGACCAGCAACTATGAAGGGTTGGTGGGAAGATCTCATGCAGCCTTCCATTACATCACAGTCATGGCCCTCAGACCCAGGGTTGATGGCTGCCAAGGGACTGGCCATGCTCACAAGCACGCTTTCCATGGCACTTCTCTAGCTAGTGTCATAACACCAAATTGCAAGTTGGAGCTGGCTATTTGATAGCTTGTAATGGACTGTTAGACTATGGCATATGCCTTGAGGATTGAAATAGGATGAACCGGAGCCACAGAGTGAAGTGATAATAGATACTTTAAGTTCATGCTGGACAGAGATTTGGGAACCTGTTCAGTGGTAATAGGTGGTTTACTGTGCCAATTTGTGGTAGCCCACATAGGAGAGGCAGGAGATGGCTGCTTAGTCTCACAAATGAAGTGTTGCACCCAAGTGTTATGTGTTCCCATGGACCACTAATGAGAAGGAGCCCCTGGTCTCTGAGCCCTATCATCACCATTCTGGCATTGGAAAAGATCGACCATGCTTTATTTGGCCCCATTATTCATCATAGGGTATACTGAACTCTTAGGAGGTTGAGCAAAACCATCTCTCCCAGTCAACAAGTGACATGGATGCACTGCCAGTGCTGATATGCTGTGGCCCTGGGGTACCCTGGGACAGACTGGCCCTTGTCTCTTTCATAACTGATGGCTTCCCAAGCTTGACATGAGAAAGAAACCTTCTTTCCGTTATTGGAGAGAATTGGGTCTCTTCTCTGGCAATGGTATTGGCCCTTGAAGAGAACAACAGACAAATCCTATGTTTTCCTGTTTTCTTTAAACATAAAAAGTTTTTCAAACTTTCAGAAATAATGGGGAGGTCAAGCATATAATAAATAGGGAGTACAGCTCTTCGCTCAGAGCAATAAAAAAGAAAAAAAGGGAAAAAACACTGAGAGCTAGTTCAGCCAACAATTTCCATGTTTAAAAAAAAAGTTCAAGTTGGAGCCATGTGGTCTCAATAAAGTAGTAAAATATATTTTCTTTACCCTATACTTCATATGCCCATAACCTTCCTTTTAAATCATCTCTAACCAGCCCCAAATCACTCTGACCGCAAATCATTTGGTGGCTTTGGTCTCCAGGAGATGGAATGTGCTAGAGTAGACGGGGAGTCGCTACCAAGTGTGCTCTGAGGGAGCCTCCACTCCCCTCACTCAGGCACACAGACCCCAGCAAAGCCTTGAAAAGGTTCCGCGCTGAGATAGCACATGACATCATAGCCCAATCATTCAGGAAAAAAACTGCAAGGCTGCAGAATAGCACAACATGCCACAAACCACAGTGGGCAGATAAAGTCGAAGAACAGCTTTTCTTACGAAAACATTCCCAAATACCACAGGCAGCTGGCAGAGGCACGTTTAATTACATTTACAGAAAAACCACTGTATCCATTAGCCCCACCATCTTTGGGGCCGACCAACAAATGGGAAGGTCACTGAAGCCCGTCCTGGAAATGGAAAAGCCAGGAGAGCTCGAAGTTTATGTCATTACATTTTATAATACGTGTTACGATGAGAAATGACCCAACTGTGAAATCATTTGATAGGCTTTGAAAGGACGTCCAAGTGAACCAGACCTCAATCATAACCTATCTTTAAACGTATAGCTGAAGATTAGGTGCAGCCCAAGGTGTGAGAAATGAATTATTCAATCCATGATTAATTTAAGAGACACCGAGCTTGTTCTGGGCATAAACAAAGCTCATGCGACTGCCATCTGCCATCACATCAGAGGACCCAGTCTTGTCTTCTGCAAGTGCCATTGGAGCTTTTGTTTATTTATTATTATTTTTTTAAAGAAACTGCTCAAAGAGCTAAGTATACAGACTTTGAAGGGATGGTAAATGTATTGGATGTGCCTTTAGGCATCTCAGAGAAACAAAGTTCAACATACATTGGCAAAGTACGATTAAAGCTTGATGGAAAAAAGTGTCCAAATAAAAATGTTATTTTAGAGAGTAAACATCATCTTACAATAATTGCTTAAGTGGGAGTTTTAAAGAAAACTGCAGAACCTTCCATGAGACAAGAGGGATGTGCCTAAAAAGTCTCCTGTAGTTTCTAATTTTAGCCCTAGAGAGCAATCATTACTATTTCTAGTCTGTGATTTCATTTAAATGAAGGGAGACTTTCAATAGCAAAAAGAAAAGAAAAAAGACTCAGCAAAACCATACAACAAATAAACAACAAATGTAAACACTATAGTGATCAAAGTAGGTCTCTTTCCTAGAGGAACAATGAAAAATTATATAATAGCTATAGACACTCATGTCTACTAGCTATGATCTTTTCAGAAACATGTTATTTTATAGCTTCCTAAGGTATCTGGCAACAATATTTTCCATCAGACACCCAAGGATAACTCTCCATTTCAGTTGGGGGTGGGTAAGCTCAAATGCATGCTCATAACATCTTCATGTAACCTCTGTAACAACCATGGGGGGAAATGTAAGAGTCTTGGGTTACTGAAAATAACTTGTTTGCCATTATATGGGCAATTATAAGCTGGAACTTGCTTTTTTAAAATTGCTGGGTTCAGCAGAGATTTCCCATGGATTTATCGGCAACAGAAATAAACAAGTATTCCATTGAGCTCCACTTGGAAGTGTGAGAAGGGCTGATAGAAAGTCTTCTTCATCATCTGGACAGGAATTCAACTTAACCTACTAGGATGTTAAATTACATTCTAATATCCTCATCAGAAAGCTGAAAACATCCTGGTCCTTGGAGGACAGCCCCTTCTCAGGGGCTTCCCCACTGCCCCTCTCCTCACATTCCATCACCCCTTTCCTTGTCAGTAGCCTACCTGCCAGTGAAGCGAAAGGTGACTTCAGCATCCTGGGAGTGTTCAGGTGCCAGGGTCTCTATGCTTGTAATGCAAATAGGTTAGGGGAACTCTCTCCATAAAAGTCATGCTGTTACTTCTGGATTAAATAATTTCAGGAACTCACCAAAATTGAATATTTATAAAAGTGTCAGCAATGCTTTCCATAAAAATAATGGAGAATGTCAGTTTTTCAGTCTTTCCATGGTAGAGGAGTCATCAGGAATGCATTCTTCCCTATTGTATTCTGCCTGCCACTTGTTCCCTAAGAACCACAGCCAACTGAATGCTAACAACAGGGACCCCGTCCAAAGGCAGAGAAGGAGAACCGGGAAAGTAGCATTGGATTTTGTTAGACAAAGAACTGCAATCAAGTGAAACCCAAGAAAACAAACAAGCAAACAATTTTGAGGCAACTGAAGAGCAACAGGTGTGAAAACGCCCAGATTTCTCATGGGAAAAAATCACCAAAACCTTGTGAGAAAGAAACAAAGCGTTTCCAGCTAGACCTCATTCAGCAACCGAGCAGCTCTTAGGCTGTCAGAAATTGATTGCTTTGTGAAAGTTTCCTTCTATTTCAACCGAGGATGGAGCCGATTACAAAGTAATTAGAAAAAAGAAAAGCACATTGGGCTCAAACCTCTGCAGGCAAGTTAAACACATGAAAGAGAAACTTCTCTGAAAGTATCAATTTTTTTTTAATAAAAAAAAAAAGGCGAGGGGGGTAAGAAAGATTTTTCACCCTCACGCGTTTCTCCCCTCCCCCACCCCAACTCTAACAACAGACAAGTCCCGCGGAGCAGGACCCGCCCCCGCCAGCCCCCACCCAAAGAGGAGTCCGAAGAAGGGATTAGGAAAACCGTGATGGAACACGGTATTCTGAGTCCACTTCAACTAAACACCCCAAACAGTACTCTTCGCATGAGTAATTGCATGCCACTGCCTGGAAACGCTGCAAAGCTTTATTTCCTGCATGTTTACATAGATTTAATGCTGCCACTTACCAGTTGGGCACAAAACGCCGTCTGCCCCCACTCCCAAACAAGCTCCTCTTGGGGGTCTTTCAGATCTCGCTTATTCCCAGCTTGCAACTTCTGGGCTCTGAATGCGATCTAGTTTGCAGAATGCAACGAAGAAAATTAACAGCCGCGCTGCCGAAAGGCCGGCCCCTCGCCGGCTGCGCTCCAGACGTGTCCTGGGCCCCGCCGGCTCCCGGGAAGCCTCCTGGCGGCGCAGCGGCCACGACTCAGGCTCAGTGAGAGGCCACCCGTCTGCAGCGCGCGAGTGCGCCGCGTCTCGCCGAGGGGCGCGTGTGCGCGGAGTGTGTCAGAGAGCAGGGCTGCTGGGGAGGGGGAGAGGGTGTGTCCTGGGGAGGAATGCTGCTAATGTCCAGAAATAACTCCCCTCACTCCATGCCCTTATAGCACTTAGGACGGCTTTTGCGTTGCCCAGGGGCGGGGAGATTGCAAGAAGGTAACAGGCACGTTCCACTCGCGATTTCTAAAGCCACTCCCCATTCAGCCGTGGTTTGAGGCATTCCCTAAAGACCTCTGTTCGTTTAGGAAATGTTGCAGCTCTCAAGGGGGAAATCCAAGAGGCAGCTAGTAATGAATTTGTATTACTGATAAAAGAAATCAACGTCCAGCTTGGGGTTCCTTCTACAGCCTTCCACGCAAGGTATCTTTCAGTTGTACTCTCCATCTCCGTTACCTCTTGTGAGTTAAATTGCCCCTCTGATGCCGCCTTACTGCAAAGCCATAAATTAATTACCCCATTACAAATAAAGTCCCTAGGAAAAGGAATGCCAAGAATAAATCTGGTCTTTGTTCTTTTTTATGTTGAACAAGTCTGCCATTAATCAAGTCTTTCCACCGATGTCTAGGGAACAGACCCAAGGTTGCGACTCATTGAGGGATGAACATGTGTACGTCTGGTTGTCCTGCAGTCTTTCTCTGAGGCATTATGTCATAGTGACTCAGTTACCACACAGACGGATATTAGGGAGAAACAATAGGAGAAACAAAACCAACCATTTAATAAAGACCTGTCTGTTGCCAACTCTAAACCCACTGGCAGACAGTGCTTAATTTTTACACAATTTTAAGGATTATTTCACTACTTCCATCCTCCAGTCCCAGAACTGCTTGTCATTGGCCAGTCTGAGAAAGAGACCACAAACTGTTTGAAAATTTAGGGAAGAAACTCAAAAAGGACCCATGAAGCTATTAATTTTAATGGAGCCTATGAAATATCAAAGATGTGACAGATTTTGAATTAGAAACCATATCAAAAGTGTGTTCCGGAAATAGAATCATCTTGAGAGGTAGATAATATAGTGCAAACATTATTTTTTAAGTGAAAATAAAAATGTTAAAAGCGTTCAGTGTCTATATCTTTAGTTCATATTTATTATCCTGAGGAAGTGGTGAGTCATGAAATACTGAATTTTTTTCTTCCTTATTAAATTTTCCCCTCTTTGGGAATCAATGTAAACTTAATAAGGACGAGGTTACTTTTCAGACTGAAAATATTCTGGGGTTGGCAAGTTCAGTCCCTTCTTGTATGTCATTAGATCTTTTTATTTATTTTTTTTCCTCTACACTTCAGTTGTAAAATTTTATTAGGGTCATTGAATAACAAGAGCCGAATACTTCTGTTCATCTGAAAGGCATCACAGTGAAGCAGGGTGGCCCTGTTGGGTGAGTCTTGCTAAGACACATTTCAGGTCCTTACCACCTTTCTCATCTACAGCAAGGGTTGTTAGAAAGATCTTTCCTCTGTGAGTTAGGAGGGACATTTTATTAATTAAAATGCCAAGGTGAAAGTAGAAGGAAACATTTGGAGGGTTTCAGTATATGATCACCATGAGCTCAGAAATCTGAGGCAGCCCCTCCCACTACTTTCGCTAAACCTGTGAATGTTTTAGAAGTCTGAAATTTCGTCGAAACACCCAACATATATAAATGTCTTAGACAGAGAGGACACTCCTTTTAGTGGTCCTGCTTGCTTGTGGGGACGAAACCGAAGGGTAGATGAAATTTCTGCTGTTCTTCCACACAAGTAGGCTACCTTTTGGGTGGCAGCTATTAGTGGTGTCAAATGTTACGGAAAACTCTGCCTTTTGTTTCTGTGATGTGCCTGCCCATTTGCTTGTGCTCCAAATGAGAACTATCCCAATGTTACACGTTTTGTGGCGTTTTGGGGTCAGGAGAGGTAGTGGTGACAGTGATTTTTGATGGTGATCTACCCCACCCAGGAAGGGATGGGAGGGTGGGGGAGCGTGTTGAAAATGCAGATTCCCCTGATCCCTACTCAGAACTACTGAATGACAATCTTTGGGAGCTGACATCAGCTTTTTTTTTTTTTTTATATAAAGTTTTGAATAAGTAGTACATTTATATAATTTATATAAAAGTGCATGCACCACAGTCTCCTTTCTACCACTCTTCCCCATATGCCCAGTCCATGCATCTCCTTCCAGGTAACCACTGATAATAGTTTTCTCCATAGACTTCCAAGTTTCTTTTGGCCTAAATACATTCTTACTCTTTTTCTTTATTTCTTAAAAATACTATAGGCAGGACCATGCACAGGGGCTCATATCTGTAATCCCAGCACTTTGGGAGGCTGAGGCAGGCGGATCACCTGAGGTCAGGAGTTTGAGACCAGCCTGGCCAATATGGTGAAACCCCGTCTCTACTAAAAATACAAAAATCAGTTGGGCATGGCAGCGGACGCCTGTAATCCCAGCTACTTGGGAGGCTGAGGCAGGAGAAATTGCTTGAACCAGAGGCATGAGAGGTTGCAGTGCAGCCGAGATCACATCATTGCACTCCAGCCTGTGGCGACAAGAGGGAAACTCCGTCTCAAAAAATAAAAAAAAAAAAAAAAAAAATTACTATAGGCAGAACAATAACTTGACTTCGCCTTACTTCTTCACTTAAATATATATACACTTTATAGTCCTTTCCACATTGTATGTTCATTAATTCATTTGTTTGGAAACAAGCACCTGTTGAAGACCTACTTCATGCCACGGACTATTATGTATGTTGGTGACACAGGAGGGGACAAGCTGATAAAAGTTTCTGTCCCTTGGTATTTGTATCTGGGGTAGGGGGCACATTAGGCAGAAAATAAACATACTAAACAAGAGAATTCTGTGTTGAGTTAGGACATAATAAGAGCAGTTGAACACACTGAGCAAGAGAATGGGCGTTGGGAATGTCAGGGTAATTTTAATTTAGAATGGAGCGGCCGGGGGCGGCTTTCTTGAGACAGTGACGTGTGAGCAAAGACTTGATCATGGTAAGGGAGTAAGTGAGCACTGGGATTATTTGGAGAGTATGGTGATCCAGGCAGAAGAATCTAGTGTGAAGGTCTTAAGGAGGCACCATGCCTAGCACATTTGAGGAACAGCAAAGGGGACAATGTGGCTGAAACAGAGAAAGTGAGATGTAGAATGTCATATGAAGTCAGAGAGACAGGACAGCCAGATGGTTTAGGACCATGTAAACCAGTGTTAAGTATTTTAGGATTTACCTTCAGAGCAACAGCCAGCCATTGGGGGGGCTTGAAAAGAGGACAGACGTGATGAGACTTACATGCATATCAGTGCAGAGTAAACATGCTTATGTTTAATGTGGCATAGCATTCCCTTGGATAAATGCATCACAATTTATTCAATCAGAATCCCACTGATAGACATTTGACTTGTTTCCAATCTTTTGCTATTAAACAATGTTACAAATGTCCACACATGGCATTTTACACTTGTGCAAGTATATCTACAGTATTAATTCCCACAAGTGGGATTACTGGATTTTACATTTCAAATTTTGATAAATACAGCCAAGTTGCCTTTCAAAGGGCTGAACCAATTTACACGTCCACTAACAATGTTAAATAGTACTTGTTTCCCCACAGCCTTGCCAGCAAAATGTGCAATCAAACTTCTGGGTGTTTGCCAATCTGATAGGTGAAAGGTGATGTCTCAAGATAGTTTTGACTTGCATTTCTCTGGTTTTGAGTGAAGTTGAGCAAGTTTTTTATACATTTAAGAGCCAATTCTATTTCCTCTGTTGTGGCCTTATTGTTTATATACTATTCCCATATTTTACTGGGTTCTTGGTCTTGTTCTTCAGAGTTCTTGAAACTCCATGTATGTTAAGGAGATTATCCCTTTGCGTTAGGAGCTTCAGATTGTTTTCTTATTTTGCCATTTGTCTTCTGACTTGGCTCATGATATCTTGCGACGTTAAAAAAAATTTCCAATTTTTATTTAATTGAATTTATCAATTTTTAAATGAGTCATAGATAGGCCTATCTTATCCTATGTACTCTTTGATTTTATTTTTGATATTTAGATATTTGATCCATATATATCTCTATATCTATATATCTATATATGCATGTTGGAGACAGAGTCTCACTCTGTTACCTAGGCTGGAGTCCAATTGTATAATCTTGGCTCACTGCAACCACTGCCTCTCAGGTTCAAGCGATTCTCCTGCCTCAGCCTCCCAAGTATCTGGGACTACAGGTGCATGCCACCACGCCTGGCTAACTTTTGCATTTTTAGTAGAAATGGGTTTTTGCCATGTTGGCCAGGCTGGTCTCGAACTCCTGACTTCAGGTGATCCACCCGCTTCAGGCTTCCAAAGTGCTGGGATTACAGGCATGAGCCACCATGCCTGGCCAGTTCATTTATATTTTATCCTGGTTTAGTGTATAAGGTATTAAGGGATGGATCTTACTTCATTATTAATGATCCAGTTGCCCCACTACCACTTTCAAAAAGAATAATTTTTTAAATATTAGTTTTAAAAAACACATAAAATGTACCATCGCAATCATTTTTAAGTGTACAGTTCTGTAGTGTTAAGTGTGTTCATGTTGTTGTACAAAAGATCTCCAGAACTTTTCATCTTGCAAAATGGAAAGCTATAGCATGGAACAACTTTCTATTTCTCCCTCCTCCAAGCCCCTGACAACCACTGTTCTTTTCCATGCTTATATGAATGACTACTTTAAATACCTCATATAAATTAAATCATGCAGTATTTGTCTTTTTGTGACTGCTTTATTTCACTTGGCGTAATATCCTCAAAGGCTCATCCATACTGTGGCATGTGGCAGGAGTTTCTTCTTTTTAAGGCTGAATAATATTCCACTGTATGTCCATACCACACTGTTTTTTTTTTTTTTGGATGCAGGGTCTTACTCTGTTACCCAGGCTGGAATGCAGTGCCATAACTTTGGCTCACTGCAGCCTCAATCTCCAGGGCTCCAGTGATCCTCCCACCTCAGCCTCCCAAGTAGCAGGGACTACAGGTGTGTGCCACCATACCCGGCTAATTTTTGTAGTTTTAGTTGAGGCAGGGGTCTTGCCAAGTTTCCCAGGCTGGTCTCTTATCTCCTGGGCTGAAGCAATCCACCTGCCTCTGCTTCCTACAGTGCTTGGATTACAGGTGTGAGCCACGGCGCCTGGCCACCACTTTTTCTTTATCTGTTAGTCCAACAGTAGATGTTTGGGTTGCCCACACCTCTTTGCTATTGTGAATAATGCTGCTATGAATGTAGATGAGCAAATATCTCTTTGAGATCCTGCTTTCATTTCTTTTGGCTATGTACCCAGAAGTGAGACTGATTTCGATAGTGGCTGTACCATTTTACATTTTCACCAATAGTGCACGTGAGTTCCAATTTCTCCACACCCTTGCCTACACTTGTTAACTTTCTGTGTTCTTCATAGTAGCCATCTTAATGGGTGTTAGGTGATATCTCATTGTGGTTTTGATTTTCTCTTCTCTAGTAATTAATGATGTTTAGCATCTTTCCATATGCTTGTTGGATTACTATTGTAATTACAATTACTATTGTAAATGGGGTCTTTTGCATGTTGGCCATGTAAATTTCATCTTTGGAGGAATGTCTATTCAAGTCCTTTGCCCATGTAAAAATCAGTTTGTTGTTGTTGTTGTTGTTGTTGAGTTGTAGGAGTTCTCTCTCTCTTTCTCTCTCTATATACAGAAAATACCCTATTTACAATAGTAATAACAAATATAAAATACCTATGAATAAACTTAATATATGTCCAAGACACATATGAAAAAAACTGTAAAACGTTTCCAAAGGACACAGATAAGATTTGAACAGATAGAAAGAGCTACCGTTTTCTTGGCTAGAAAGACTTGATAACATAAAGAAGTCAACTTTCTCTGTTAATTATTTAAATTTCTCTCTCTCTCTCTCTCTCA
>NW_016808939.1:2328872-2375808 GCF_001698545.2 Rhinopithecus bieti | reverse complement strand
TATATATATTTCCTGGACATTAACCCCTTATTGGATATGTGATTTGCAATTATTTTCTTCTGTAACATAGGCTGACCTTTCACTCTGTTGATTGTGTCCTTTGATACACAGAAGTTTTTAAGTTTGATATAGGCCCATTTGTCTATTTTTGCTTCTGTTGCCTGTGCTTTGCCTCACCACCACTACTTCATGATAATAATCTTTTACCCTGTTTTGAGATGCTATTATCATCATGTATTAAATTCCTGTGTATAGTTGAGTCTATGGGCATTACATTTCTATTTCCTTGGTTGGTTTTTTTAGTTTGGATGCTACCACCACACCAATTAAATATCAATGCTTTTAATATTTACTTAATATCTAATATCTAATCACTTCTATTATAAGTTTAATATCATTTCTCATTGCTCTTCTGTTTCCCAGTTTTCCTTATTATTTTTCCGTATAAACTTCAGAGTAAACAATAATAGAAACTCATATTCCTATTTGTATCATCAGTATTAAATTTAAATAATTAACAGAGAAAGTTGACTGCTTTATGGTATCGAGTCTTTCTAGCCAAGAAAAAGGTAGATCTTTCTATCTGTTCAAATCTTATTCTGTGTCCTTTGGGAATGTTTTACGGTTTTTTTCATATGTGTCTTGGACACGTATTAAGTTTATTCATAGGTATTTTATCTTTGTTATTACTATTGTAAATGGGGTCTTTTCTCTCATTACATCTTCTAGCTGGATATAATTAACTAATTACAGTGTATTCATTGTGTGCCATTCTATCTTACTCATATTGTTTATAAATATTTCCCAATTTTCTTGTATTTCTAAGTATATAATATAATCTAAAAATAAAGATTAACCATCTGCTCTCCAATGTTTATACTTTCAGTTTCTTTTTCTGTTCAAATTTCATTATCTATTAGGTCTAGTGCAATGTTAAATAACAGTAGTAATAGTGGGCATTCTTGTCTTATTTTTTATTTTAATGGAAATGGCTTCAGTGATTACCCATTGCCTATTGATTCAGGGCATGATGTGGGCTTTGGGCTGAGAATGATCTATTTTATTGTGCTAAGAAAATAATAATTTGTTCTTGGAGACCTTTTATTTGGGAGGGGGGTGTGGTGGATCAAGTGTGATTATTGACTTTTGTCCAAATGCTCTTTTTGGTATCTTTGGAAATGATCATATTTTTTTTTCTCCATAGAGCTATTAATTTAATGGAATATAATAAATTTCTTGGCCATGAATTATTCTTGCATTCCTACAACAAGCTCCATTTGGTCATGGTAATTATGTTTTAAATGTGCTAGTAAATGCTGTTTGCCAGTATTCATTTAGAATTTTCTGTATTGATATTGATAACTGAGATTTTGATAACAATTTTTTGTTTTATTGCATTGTGACAAAAAATATTATTTGTAATGTTTGTATCTTTTGGAATTTATTAACTTTCTTTGTGGGCCTAACCTATGGTCGATTTTCATATGTTTCCTGGCCACTTGAAAAAATGATATTAGATAATATGGAGATATTTTCAGGATACAGTTTGTTTCAGAATAACATATCTTATTATGTTATTTATGTCTTTTCTGAACTTAAGATATGTTGACTTATTTATTATGGACTGAGTTTTCATTTCTGTCTATTCTTTCATCTTCTGTAATTCCTGCTTTATACAGTGGCTACTGTGTGGTTTAATATATATTCATAATTGCTGTAGCCTCATTTTGAGTTTCACTATTTAGCATTACAAAGTGCGCCTTTTCTTACTATGTTAATTTCTGGCCTGAATTCCACTTCACCTGAGAGTAAGGTCATAACCTTGCTTTTTCAGTCCCCTTTCCCTGGTATGCCTTTCCTTGTTCGTTCACACTTGGGCTTTCTGAACCACTTCAATCTATGTGTGTCTCTCTTGTACAGGGCTTCCGTCTGTTAGGCAGGTCGCCACCTACATCCTCACCTACCCAGTCCCTGCATCTGCAATTGCTAAACCACAGAGATAGCTTTCTACCATTGCTCTTCAGAGCAAGTCCTGCATCTTCAGAGAAATATTTTTTCCCTGGTGCTTTGTGAGATGCTAACACATAGTTTGCTTATGTGAGCATTAAAGTGATTATTTCACGAACCACGTGTTTGTATTTGTAACTAGGCTTATAATTAAAGTATTATTTCAGAAATCCCTATTATTTCTGTAATAGAGTAGCTTAAACAACTACTTCCAGATTCAGGTTTAGTGGTGATACAAATAATACCTTGGGCAGCCTGACACGTGATCTCTTTGGATCCTTCCAGTAGTACTATGAGTTTGGCACAGCAGGTATCCCCATTAAACAGATGGTAGAGACTGAGGTAAGGTTTCCAAAAAAGTGTGTTTCCTCATGGTTTCTTACACAAGTAGATAGACAGTTTAGCTTTCAGGTGTACAATAGAAAGGCCTTGATGTAGATATTTTCTAAGACTCAAAGGACAGAGTGTCAATTAAATAATAAGTACATTGATAGTGGGCTTAACTCTCCCATGACAACATTAATGCTGTTGAAACACTGAGGGTTTTCTTAGGGAGGCTATGGAATCTGCATCTCTGGGGAAACTTGAAAAATAAAAGGGATCCTCATTTCTTTGGAACAGCTTGAGTGTGGTCTTGCCCCAAGGCACGGGTGACTGGATAACCTCCAGTGTCCCCTTCCTCTGGAATGCTTCAAAGAACATCTCAGGGGGTCTGGGTCATTCATTTTCTAACTTAGGCACCGGAAGTATGATCTGTCAGGGGATTGTTATCAACAATATTCAGATTTAAAAGCATAAAGTGGTTATGTAACAAGATGCTACCTAATGGAGAAATTTAAGAAAGGACCTGATTACAGCATAATAATGCTACTTCTCTTTTGGGCTTAGGGACAGGGAGATTGCAATCAACTTCAAATTCCCTCATGTTAAAGAAAACAAATGCGCTTCCACATTTCTTCTGGACTGAAAGAAAAAAGGGGGAAATACATGGAAATATTTCACATTGAGACACTTCAGGATAATGTTTTTCTCTAACCAGAAATCCCCAGGTTGTCCTGAAACTCAACATCTGAATCATGCCGACTGGTGAGAGACATTGTTTGAGCAAGACTGGAATTCTGAACATTCTTCAAGGCTTCATAAAAATCCCAAAATGATGGACCAGTGCTTATGTTGTGGTCATGCAAAGAAAAGCCCCCTTGTGATTCGGGATTGAGCTTGCTCTTTTTATATTTATAGTATCTACGCTGAAGGAATGTAGAATTTGGCGTGGGGAGGAGGATGGGGAAAGTGAGGAATGGAGACCAGATTTTGTCTGCCTGTGAGGGGCTGTGTATGTGTGTGTTTTGACCTAGAGCCTATGGAATAGGGGAGAGAGAGTATTTGATAGTTTTGTTCATTTGTTTTTAAAGCAGAATCTTCCTCAGGTCTCTGGTGCGAGGAGTGACTGGAAGAATTTTTTACTTTCCTTGTTAGCAGCACCATCTGTTTACAATGAAAGCTTGGCTTCCACTTTTTGGTGCAAATAAAAACCCTAGGGTGCCCATATAACTCAAACAGATGAAGCATGTGTTCGCAGACCTGAGGAATCAGGTCTTTTGCGTGCAAAGGACTTTTACGGTAGATTTACACAGCATCGTATCCCTACATAAATTCAGGAAGAAGCTTCTGAGAAGCAAAGGTGGGCCATAGGCCACTGGAATTCACAGCTTGCTTATCTGCCACCTAACGAAGTGATGGACCCCTTGGGTCACACCTACCAAGAGAGAGGTTGGCAAATGGCAAAAGGGCCATTTAGTAAAATTCCTTTCACCACCTATGGGATTTATATACATTTGGGAGAGGGACTTATATACCAAAACAAGGAAATACGGAAATATGGTCAAATGGTCTTTACAAATTCCAGATAGAAAGGCATATTTCCATAAATAGCAAAGCTTAAAGTAAGCAGATGAGAAAAATTTCTAGGACTGACTATCAAGACTGCGGTGGCGGAAGGAGTAAGGAGCTGAAAATAGGAGCAGGGCGCCTTTTTTCTCACCCTGGTTTGTGTTGTGTAGCAGCCCAAGCAGAAGTTCCATAGAGCCTCACTTGTGGGCTAGGGATTTTTACCCTCTCCCCAGAAATAAACTCTAGGTAAGGATTTGTAAGACAATGGCAACAGTGAATAGACTGTACATCTGGAAAAGTTTTGGTAGTGATGAGAGAAGTTTTGCATAATATAATTTGCATGTCATAGATCAATCAAGTGTTCATTCATTGTTTATTGAGTCTTCCCTCAGCTAGGTTGTCTGGTGGAAGCCTAGGCTGAACTTTCAGAGGCTTATCAATGACTAGGGAAGAGAAAAATAACACAAAGCAAACTTATAGTTATTTGAGACAATTGGAAAATAATTAAATATGCATCTGCTAGTCTGGAATTGCAGTTTTCAAGTTGTGTGCATCAGATCAAATGGGTCTTGTCAAAATGTGGATTGCCAGGCCCCACTTGGATTCAGAGGGCCAGCACAGGCCCTCTGTATTTGAAACAAGTGTTCTCAGCTGTTTGATGAAAATGAACTTCAAAGCCTACTTTGAGAATCACTAATTTAGAATGTTACTTTATTTTTTAAAAAGTGGGGAAAGTAACGTTTGTTACTTTTACTACTCATAGTTTTTGCATATACTGTGCTGTTTAATTTTGAGGTAGAGACCCATGGTTTAGCCAGAAATTTAGTCAGGGTCTGCATCTAAAGTCTAGGATCTTCCCTTGACAAGCATGCTGCTGTCTTTTCCCACAAGGACAGAAAGTCAGGGCGTGTGAGGCTGGCCACACAGACTAGGGTGCCCTGTGTTTGTTCCCTGGCTTGTTCCTTAAGCCAGCCTCTACATGGTGCCCAAAGTTATCTATCAAATGCAAATCTGACTGTGGCATATTATACTTTATTACCCTGTGATGTATTTTTTTCACTGAGCACTATAATTTGGACATCTTTTTGGTTGAGTTCCCTGGTTTTTTGCCCAATGAAAAATAATAATAATTTTTTTTTTTGAGATGGAGTCTCAGTCTGTCACCCAGGCTACAGTGCAGTGGTGGGATCTCGTCTCACTGCAACCTCTGCCTCCCAGGTTCAAGCGATTCTCCTGCCTCAGCCTCCTGAGAAGCTGCAATTACAGGCGCATGCCACCACGCCTGGGTAATTTTTGTATTTTTAGTAGAGACGGGGTTTCACCATGTTGGTCAGGCTGGTCTCGAACTCCTGACCTCGTGATCCACCTGCCTCGGCCTCCCAAAGTGCTGGGATTACAGGAGTGAGCCACTGTGCCCGCCCAGCCCGATAATTTTTTGTTGAAATACCATTAAAGCAAGCACAGAATTAAGTATCATTAATCAAGCCCATTAACTACATTTTTAGCATGGGGCTGTGGTGGTTCATGGCTTGGAGTCAGCTGATTTTGCTCTGTTCCATGTCAGCAGGTTGTGCGTTTGCCCACTAGTCTTAAACATTTACATCGTGAGTCAGGAAAATGCATGGACCAATTTGCACAAATTCATCACTACTATTGGAAGAGCTTAAAGTGCAGACTTTACTGACCACTGGCTAGGAGAACTATATTTTTCATTGGTGATAACCACTCTAGTGACAGTTAAATCTGATGTTTTAGAAAACCTTCAGGAGACTAGGTTTGGGGTGGATCCACACTGATGAATTTCATCCTTTTAAGGAATTCACCAGCAATAAGAAGATACAGAAGTGTCAGTCCAACCCTCAAACATTGTGCATGTAAGATAACCTGGAACTCGTCATAAATACAGACTCCCCCATCACTATCTTCCTCCAGCTGTTAAGGATCCATAGATCTGAGTTGGTTCTACTGAAAGATTTCCCACCACAGTATGAGAAATAATTGATCGCCAAACTTCTCTAACTACGGTTATCAGCCCAACCTGAGTCACAGTTCTTTCCAGACCAGGCAACCAAAGAGGCCCCTAACTGGCTATCCCCACAACAGCAGTGACATCATCTTCATGTGCAGGTTGGATAGCTCAGTTCCCTGTTTAAAACAGCTAAGTGGCTGCCCATTTCAGTTAGATTAAAAGCAAAAGTCACTTAAGTGCCAACCAAATGACCTGACTGCTGCTTCCTCCTCCAGCTTCTGCCAGCTCCCTTCCACATTCCAGTCCACTGGGTTTCATTCAGCTCCTGATCCATATCAACCCCTTTCACACTTAGATGGCCTTTGCACCAGTTCCTATCCATCCTCCGAGTCACCAAGTTATCTCGCTTCAGAAACTCTTCCTCCTTAGACTCTGCTTTCCTACTGCTTATCAAAGATGTATGTGTCTTTGTAAAAAGTGGATCTCCTGCTGAAAGGTGGCCTCTGTGAGCATGTTCCTATCCAAGCTCAGTGCCTGATACAGACCTGGCCCATCGTGGAGACTCAGAAAAGATGGAGCCATCAGGCCTCGACATGGCTCGGCATCCACATCCTTTAAAACTACACATCACATGTCAAACAGCCAGATCTGATGGATGTTGAGCGTGATAGAAATTATCACTGCCTTCTAGAAGCCTGAAAGTGAATCTAAGAGAGAGGATCCATGTGGAAGAAAAAATGTACTGTACAGGGATTTATATGGACCTAATTGATGATGCCAGTGAGGAGCTGAGCAGGAGGGAAGCTTGCGAATAAGTAAATACATATTTGATAGCAGTCAGTATTTTTCTTGGAAGGACTCATTCTTGTGGCTGGGCAGCGGTGACAGGTGGCATTTCTGATCCCTGATGTCATCTAAGAGCTTCAGACTGTGATGGAATAAGTACAGCCTCCATGCTATGCACAGCCACCCTACTTGAAAGTGATTTCTGCATTTCCTCCTAATACTTGATTATAACTGACCTTTCAAAGCCCTTTCTTTTTGTACAATGAAAGGGGTTAAATAGAGACTAAGATGGGTGTGTAACAAAAATTTTTTAGATGCCTTGATGCATTATTCTGGTGGTTTACCTGTAAGAGTATGGTCCTTCCAACCCTAGAAAGTCAGCAGCTGGAGATGATGGTGCCCAAAGCTTCTCTACCCAGATCCTCCCCGAAGTTGAGATTAGCTGGCACAGAGAAGATTTACATGAGAGAGTTTATGCTATCTCCAGGAACATAGCATGGAGTCTGAATATATAATAAAACCACAGAAATCTATAAGTCTTTATAAATGCCAAATTATATGATTATTACATATAACTACATTGTTATTTCATTCACTTATCTCAGTTATCATCTGAGGCAGATATGAGCTCCTTTCTACAGAAAAGGAAACTGAGGCTTAGAGTATAAGCGACTTGGTTGAGATCATCCAGTCAATAAACCAGTCAGAGGTGCTAGGACTGGAAGTTACCTCTCACTTTGTAGTGGCCTCTTATTCCACTTCCCTGTTCTCATTGGTGTTACTTTATTTTCTTTCCTAAGAAAAATACAGAACTCTACTGATGATTTCTTTGCAAAGCAATAGCAGGGACTTTAAAATCCTATTTAAACATCTCTCTTTCTCTTTCCAAAACTCAACTGCTTACAGTATTTATTTCTGTAGGTGGAAGAAAATCAGGTTCTGGGGTAACTGGTGGAGGGAGCTTCATAAGTACACTTCCTGATGGTTCATTTTCTTTCCTCTTACAGTTTTCAGTAATAATCATCATAATATTTGTCATTTGAGAACATTTGTTATTGAGATGCCAGACTTTACATATAGCATTTAAGTCTCATAGTCAGCCTTGTATGGTTGGTTTTCTAAGTCTCCTCATTTCATAGAATTGGACACTGAAGTTCGAAGGAGTTGGGCAATTTACTGAAATGCACATGAAAAGTAAGTGAGGGCCCAGGATTCAGACCCAGGGAGTCTGACTCTGCCTATAGTCTTTACTCTTCATCCCCTCATTATACTCTCTTTAATTCTAACGATTGCATAAGGTTGCAGATAATCTTCCTACCGCTTGACTGGCCCCTAGTCTTGTTCTGGTGACCCAGGAGCTGCAAAGGTGGTGAATCTGCAAGCATGGAAACCCATCTCCATACCTCATCCCCCACAATGGACTGCTTGCTTATAAGAAATCAGCTTATCAGGACCAGGCAGGTTCTAGGATTATGGAAGGAGAAGAAGACATTTTTTTTCTTGGTGTCTATATCATTTAGTTTAGGCTTAGCTGCACATAGCACCTACCCTACTCCATTCCACAACTAAAACCAAAACACCAAAATGAGAGACTTATGGATTAAACTAGGCAGACATTTATTTCTCTATCATATAAAATAAATGCAGAGTTGGGCTATTTGGGCCTGTTATGGCAGCCTCATGATTGTCAAATTCTTTCTCTTCGGCTTTTTAGTATGTTGCCTCCTTTCTTAAATGGATGCTTGAATGCCAGCCATGATGTCCCGATTCCAGCCAGCAAGAAAGAAGGAGCAGGAAGCAAGTGCACGTGTCAATTAACTATCTTTTAAGCTGCTCACAGCACTTATGCTCGCATCTCCATGGTGGCCTGGACCCATAAAACGGACATACCTAGCAGTAAGAGAGTCATGCCTGGTCAAGACTTAGGGGCTCTATTACTTGAGGTATGAGGGGAAAGCTGGCCTTGGGGTAAGCAGCAGCAATCCTGCCGGTCTCCATTCTGGAATCTCTTATGACATCATGGTAGTCATTCCCCAAACTTTAAGGTCTTAGGAATTGCCTGGGAAGCTTGTTAAAAATTCAGATTCCTGGAGCCACTGTTAGAGATTCCTTTTTAGCAGACTTGGGATGGGGCCTGGGAATCCTCATTTTTTTCAAGCACCCTACCTGCTCATTTCATTGATTTTGATGCAAATGGTTAGGGATTCGCCTCCCACTTGAGAAATACCATATGGGATTCCAATCAGAAACCAGGAGTAGAGAGGCCGAGGTATGAGAAAACCTGGTGAACTCAGGTAAGAAAATAAATTCCATCTGTTTCTCCCCTAGCGAAATTATATACATGATCTGGCCTGCTTCTGTAGTATCCACAGTGGAGTTCCCTGACTGAAAGAAGGGCAACTAAATTCTCCTTTGTCACTAAAGAGGATGAAGTCAACAAAATAGTCTTTTAATTTGATGAGATAGTCTACTCTAATTTTTTTTATATTTTTAGAATATAGGATCCCTTCTTTAAAATTTTTCTAATATAGATCTTCTTATCCTTAAGACCCAAAATGAGAAAAGGTTTAAGCGTCTCCAAAGATGCATGCAGCCATTCAAATTCCTTCTGTGTGTGATTCAAAATAAAACAACTTAGAGTTAAAGAGAAGATAGCATGGGCAGTACTCAAAATGAAGGCAGGATAGCTCTGATGACAGATTTTTTGTCACAAAATTAAAGTTGACTCCTTGAAAAAACCCAGTTTAAACTCAAGGCCAAAAGAAGTACGTAAAACATAGGCAAAAAATACTGTAGCAATCATCAAAACCCAAGGATGGTTTAAAAAAGGAAAAAGAAAAAAATGGGAACACTGTCATCCCTTCTTTAACAATCACATCATAAATAAGCTTTCCCAGCTAGCAACAAACTCCTTTCATCTATAACTTAAAGGCAAAGACCTCATAAATTGACTGGGGTATTCTTCCTCTGTGTGACTACAAGGCAGATTATTTAAAACTGAAGGCTCCTACTGATATGTTTTTTAGAAGGAGTCACTGCTGGGATTTGGACTGGTTGCCATTCATTGCTTTGGTGAGTAATATCTCAAAGATAACGCAGGAGAAATCACAAGCACTCCCCTTGGCTGGGGAGGCAGCAAAGTAGCCTTTCAGATGTCATGTCAAACCTCTCTGAGATGGGTGCTGAGGATCCCTTGGTGGAGCTGGCAAGGTGTGGGGACACATGCTTTTGATTATCTAAAGAGAATGAGTATAAAAACAAAACCTAATCCAAGAAGGAATGTAAATCCTGTCTCTTTGTGCCCTGTTGAAATGTAATGTCAGTACTTAAGAATTCCTTTTGCCACTAAATGGACTCGGGCCAGATACTGACATTTAGAGCCCAAGTTCTGTTATTTTCCTTGTGAAACTGTAAGGAGAAATGTCTTCACGATTACCAAAAGTATGTGTGGATAGATGGTAATGAAGATAAATCATTTTTCCCTTGCCTGATACCCGAGCCCTTTGTGGTATATGCCACAATGTAGCTTTTACAAAAATCATATTTATTTATATGCTGTTTGGGACGGAAAGTGTGTGAAACTGAAGCATGAATGTGATTTCTATTCTTAGTGCCTTTTATATGAATTTTTTAATGTAATGCTTTATGAAGTTTTTTTTTTTTTTTAACTTAGCATCTTTCCCAGGAAAGAGAGCAAAAGTACTCCAAAAATGCATTGCAAGAAATATGAGCCCTGTATACAGCAGTTTATTCCCTTAGCCTATTTCTTTAATCATGTAACCCTAATCAATGAACCTCTTAATATCCATGCACTGGGCCTTATTGGCTCCAGCTATCCCTCATACTCAAGGAATCTTGCTGCCATTGTGTTTTAAATACCCATAGCCTATTGGCAATCTTGCTGCTGTTGCTTTTTATTCATGGACTTGGTCTTGGATATTCAAATAGCTTATTGAAATGGCACCGTCCCACAGTGATGTGGTTTACCGTGCAGGGCTGGGGAGGAACGCATGCTTTTGGAAAGAAGAGAGGTCTTTGTTATTAGGACTGATTTCATTTCATTGTACTTTTGGCTCCCTTTTCAGCATTAGGTTCTTTTCCTATGATTTTTTTTAAAAAATAGTTCATAGAGAAAATATGCCCAAGTTAGTGGCATGGTTCTCGAGGGGACCTCAACTCCATCTGGCAGGTTTACATGAGCAACTGCGAGGTCCACCTATGTGACAGCAAAGGCAAATGTATGCCATCCCCCTCTCTGTCAACTTCGTATCTACATATATATTACTACTATTATAGTAGCTATTATATATGATATATTTTTTTTTTTTTTTTTTTTTACCAGGTGTCCTATTTGTTTATTGCTGCTTTATGGTTTTCAAATTGGAGAGAGCTATTTCAAACATGTATGATACACATAAGAGCAATTTCCAGATACAAAGAAATCTTTGGCAAAAAAACATTGACCAGGCCAGCCAGTGTGGCTGCTCTCTCCCTCTCTTGAGCTGGGAGCTGTTGTTCTGGGCACAAGGGTCTCCCTCGCGCAGCACGGTCACTGACGTAAGCCTTCCTTTAATTTATTACTATTATTATTTTAAAATATGAGTAACAGAGTCCACAGTGTCTTTTAAAAAAATAATACAATCCAGGACTTTTAGAAAAAATGATTAAGACCAGTAGAGTGCTCACATGATAGAGAAAAAAGACAAGAGGCAGGAATCCAGCCAAGAGGAAAACACACTTTTCATTTTCTTCCTGAGACTGGAGATTCTCTGCTAAAATGAAGGCGCCATCCACAAAGTTACATCTGATGGACATTACTTATGACATGACTTAAGCAGAGAAAGAACAGTCAAAACCAAATTCTCCAGCCTTTAAATGAATTCCCAGCTACAAACCAGAAGAATAACACTATTAGGTCTGGAGGGCAGCAGGATATGGAGCTCTGCGACTCAGATTTCTTTTCACGATGTTGGCATGACTTTGTAGGATCTATGTATTATTTATGTGGCACCACTACCACGTTTTAAAATAATCTTTGGACATACGCCCATGAATTAGTTTAATCGAATTCTCCCATTTTTATCCATAATGAATTCTAGTCTTTGCAGCCAGCAAGACTTGGGGCACACTCTATGTCTCCTGGAAGTCTTGGGGTAATCCCAGAGGTTCATTATTTCTAATTACTTCATATCTAAATGTGTAGTCCTGAGCTCATTGCACAAACCAGCCAAAGGAGGTAGGATTCCTCTCTCCACTACTTTCCCCTCAAGTATAAATATGTATGTTTCACAACTGAGCCCTTATAGCCAAAACCAAAATCTGCATCCATTTCTGGCATTGTTATCTGGAATACAAGATGCAACACAATTAATTGCAGAGAGTGTTGACACATTTCCAAAAGATGAGGAGAAGATGATGTGGACAGGTAAAGATTAAGGCCGAGGATGGTCTGTAGGTGAGGTGAATTCTGAAAAGAATTACGGTACATGCTGTTTGATGCAGTATGGCTGTCAGAAATACATACACCTCAGTCAAGATGTTTATTTTAGTGGTATTTTGGTGTCTCTATTCATGTTGAGCATGAAACTGGGGTGAACAATTCATTTGGGTTTGTCTTGGACTTTCTTGGTTTCAGCACTGAATGTCCTGCATCCCAGTAAACCCCTCAGTCCAAGGTGAACTAGGATGGTTGGTCACCCTACAAGGCACCTAGACATAGGTATCTGAGATATCTAAATGTGTGTGATACATTTCAAAGGGTGACATTAGAAACTCAGTTTTTCTGTCATGCCACCTCCCAGAATATTTTCATTTTTCTCCACTAGTTACCGAAGGAAGTTGATAGGGGAAAAGGTATTCAGGAAGCAGAAACTTCAGCCCTATGCTGGAAAGGTGAATTCTTGATGATGAAAGACTAGTAGTTCCGAATCCAGTGAGGGCATAGTCCAGAAGGCTTTTTGAATTCCAGGGTTTCAGAAACATGGATCCTCCAATATAAGCATTCATTTTCCTCCACACTCCCTTCTAAGGAGCATTCTGCACTGCCCTGTTTGCCTCCAGGGCCCTGGGAGAAGATTTTCAGGAAGTTTAGCTCTAAGCGCAGCATGAGCCCCTCAACTCTATCCCTAAACAGTTTCTAGTAAAACAGGAAAAAAAACTTTATAGATATTTTTGGTGACACATCTCTGTTTCTCTTGGATGGGTCACTGTGTTGAGACAGACTTTGAGGCAGTTGCAAGGCAGTCTGGTTTAATTCACCTTACGTTTGGGGGCAAATGTCCCAGATTTTCAACCTAAAGAACAATGCACAGCTGCACCTTAGATAAAATTGCCCCAGAATGCAGCCAAAGAAAACTTTCAGCTTTGTTCAGCTCCTGGACAGATTGGAGCAAGGGAGTTGGGGCTCAACTTGACATAAGCCTTCATGGTTCTTGGAGTGATCATCCATGAATCAGAAAACTGTGGAGACGTCTCTGGGATCAGAATTATCACTATGGGAGAAATTCTGGGTTGGGGATGGAACTACATGGGGATGTGATATATCAGTTCCCTATTTCAAGGGAGTTGAAGAGATGAATTGGAAATAAGATAAACTTTTTTTTTCTTTTTTCTTTTTTTTTTTTTTTTTAAACCTAGATTTCAGGGACACTGAATTTCTTACAACTGGGCATTTTAGGAAGCTAGGAAGAGGTCTGTGGTGGACATTTTATTTTATTTTGAGGCAGGGTCTCACTCTGTCACCCAGGCTGGAGTGCAGTGGCAAGATCCCGGCTCACTGCAGCCTCAACCTTCCGGGCTCAAGTGATCCTCCCACCTCAGCTTCCCAAGTAGCTGGGACTACAGGCATGTACCACTACACATGGCTAATTTTTGTACTTTTTGTAGAGACAGGATTTTGCCATGTTGCCCAGGCTGGTCTCGAACTCCTGAGCTCAAGTAATCCATCCACCTCAGCCTCCCAAAATGCTGGGATTACAGGCGTGACCCACAGCGCCCGGCCTGCTGGACATCTTTACACTGATGAATCTGACTCATTAATGGAGCTTGCATCCTCTGAGCTCTTTTAGCAGGACAGAGAATCAAGTAGGCTTTAAAACTTCAGGTGAGGAACATGTACTACCAGAAAGAAGAAAACTCTATGAGGAGGATCAGCCCAGGTCCCAGGTAGTTGTGCATTAAAATGGTACCGGAAAGGCACAACTGCAAAACAGACAAATGCCAGAAGTGAAATGTAGCCTGCAGAATTTGTCGTTACTACTTGGTCATAGAAGAAGTCTTCAAGGACCTCAGTTTTGCTTATAGATTAATCTGATAGTCTTCAGATACATATGTCAGATTGAAGAGTTGATGCCATCTGTAGGTTGAGGCGTTTTTGTTTTGCTGTTTTCTCATACACTAACAAGAAGAAGAGAGGAAGGTGCTACCTTTGTGTTTGTGCTTTAGGATTTCTGGTAGCTGGCCCTCTGGCAGGATGTGATGGAACACAGCTCACAGGATCAGAGACAATCGATTCAGGTCAGCAGAGAGTGATTTATAGAAAGGAGTTTCTAAAGGAGCTTAGACTTCACCGCAAACTGGTGGGATGGCCTGAATTTTCATTGTTGGTGGAGCTCATTAGAGGGAAGAAAGAGAAAGGAGCAGTTGTGGCAGCTATCAGGAAACCTGAGCAAATGTCGGAGGAATGGGGCAGGCTCTTGGAGTAGACCCAAGAGCCAGAAAATAACTCAGTTTGCTGATATAAGGTCCAGACCAGCAAGGTCCTGGTCCCCAGTGACCAAGGGTCCAGTCAGAGCCTCCTGGTACGTAATCATGGGCAGCTTCCAGGATCTGCTTCCAGGATTCATCACACTAGTCAACTGTTCCAGCCAGGAGTAAACTCTAGATATTAGCAGGTGGGAGACAGATTTGATAATATATCTGTGACTGTACAAGATTTGGGAAGGTGGAGCCACACACAGCTTTTATTAGTTGTGGCAGAGAGGCCACCTTGTACCCATGGAGAAAAGAACTTCATGACTGTATGATCTTCCTCTGTCTACAGATAGGGAATCTGACAGAATAGAAGTGACCAGGCTGCTGGCTGCCATTCCTGAAGCCAACTCTAAAGATGCATGGAGGTGAGAGGGAAGATGTTGAAGCCAGCGTTACTATAAAAACTAAGAGAAATGCTTGGAGAGCCAGAAGGTGGTTGGATCATGATGTTTGTGTAAAAGTGCTGGCCCCGAATGGAAGCTGACCTCTAGAGGAGGGCCGGGGTTGGGAGCATGAGTTATCTCTGCCCCTTTGGTCTTGTGCCAGACTGCCACTGAATGGCTGTTAAAGAGCACCCGGTGATGCAGAAACTTCTGTTCCGTGAGAGACTGATAAGGAAATGCTGAGAGTGTCTGGCCAGCTGCGTGCATTGCCTTCCCCAGCATCCCTCCACACACAACCTTCGATGAAGTCCCCAGGGGCAGGGTCACCTGTGTGGGGAATGGGGCAATGCCCTACATGAAGTAATTGAGCCTGGAGAGTAGCACCTGAGCATCTCAGCCTTGAAATGGCCCTCTAGGAAGGGGACAGACGGAGGCCCTGGCTTCTAGCCCTCACTCCAGTGATCCTTAATCAACCAAGGAAATGAATCAGGAGCTCTGAGGGAAAAACACTGAGACTGCCAAGGAGAATAAAGAGAAAGACTCCTGGTGGAAAACTATCTGAGACGCAACATAGTTGATGGGCCAGGAAGATTAAAACAAGCATATCAAATATTATCAAAGAGTTGAGGGAAGATAGTGAGACATGAAGCAGCAATAGGAAGTTACGAAGAACCAATTGGAGAAACTAAGTAGAAAAATATATGCGTTGGAACAAATATAAATGGATCGAATGACAGATTGGACATAGACAAAAAATGAATTAGCAAGTAGGAAGACTGGGATGCAGAACTAGCTCTAAAGGAATCTGGAGGGGATATAAGGAAAGGGGATTTGTAAAAGAAAACTAAGCACTGTGGAGGACAACATCCGCATTGATATAGAAGCAATCCCAAAAGAAAAGAATACGTAGGATGACATTTTTGAAGAAATAGTAACAGAGAATTTCCCAGAATTAAGGAAGCATGCAGAAACCTCAGATTCAGAAGGTTCTGAGCTGTATGAGATGCGTCTTAGGTCCCACATCGCATCCACACAGGAGCCCACCTTTTACTCCAGCCATCACAACTCCCTGCAAGGACATCTTGAGAGCACACATCCACTAAGCTGCCCTCAGCACCTCTTGTGTTCTGCCCCTAGGCCTCTCTGATACCCCCACATGAAGGCATCCAGAACCCCACTCAGCAAACAAGCATGCACAGCCAGAGGGCTGGTGACATCCCACAGAGCAGCCCTTGTCCAATGTGGGGTCAGTGACTGAGGGATCAATGCCCTTTTCTTTCATCTGTTGGTTGGACAATTCTGAAGAACAATGTACGGGTGTCCTGGAGGGGTCGCAGCAGGAACGGGCCTAGTCATCCACCTGGAGAACCTCTTTTTTTTTTTGGTAACAGCTTTCACTCCTGTTTTCTTATCTCCCCCTCCTCCATTCCTATCTCCTGGGATCACTGCTTGACGAGTGGAACTGCTAAACCAACATCAGCAACTCTCTAAGGTCACACTTCTTGTTATAGGAACAAATAAACCCCTATTGACGTAAGCCACTGTAAATTGGGCTGCCTATTATTCACAGGTAAACATAATTCTGGCTAATATGTATCTTGACCCAAGCCACAGTATCTGAATGAAGGAAGTTTGAGTCCTGCTGCTGAAATTCAGGACAAGTCCAGATCCCCCAATTTTATGGAGAGGTAATGCTCTTAAGGCCTTGGAGAGAATTCTACTCAGCTCAGCAGGATACAGGAAGGAAGTGGGGTGGGGGGTGTTGAAACATGAACTGGAAGAAACTGGGTACCTCAGGGGGATGTCCCCTTCTTCGTGGAAAACTGCAATGATTCCAGTGAGACAAAACTTGGTAAGGCAAAAAGATAGTTATAGCTTTCCCCTTCCTCATCTTCTATGATCCCATGCCTGTTTCACTGATCAGAATCGTAGTACCAAAAAAAAAAAAATGAAAGATACTAAAAAATGCCAGAGTGATTCATAGAAGTTGAGGTATAGAAAAATCCAAGCAAATGAAAAACCAAAACAGCAGCAGCAACAGAAACAACAGCAATAATAACAAATAGCTCTGGATATCGGAGATGGATTAAGAGAAAAGACAGTTTGTGGGTAGGAAGAAGAAAAATATCTAATGAGGCTTTCTAAAGAGGTTTTGATGCATGTTACATGATGTAGTAATTCCTCTTCTAGCTGCTTCAAGAAACTTCAATAAACACATTATGTATTGCAAGAATTTTGGATATGGATTAATGTTTCTTTGGGAAGTAATGTCATACTGATGTAGGTCATGAAGTCTCAGTGTCATGAAGACCAACACTATAATATGTCCTGAAAATTATATCATTTAAAAGGAGACTCAAATCATCTTGAGATGCAAATGGGGGGGGCGCATTGGATGAGCTTATTGGCAGGGCTTGCCATGGGCAGGCTTCAGATTCATGCCTCTGAGAAATGGCAGACCACTTTAGTTATAAAGCATAGAGTTACTCAAGGAATGGGCTCCTATTTGCTCAAGCATCTCTCTTTCTGCACCACATATTTATAGGTTATCAGTGCTGCTCCCAGTGGGACCCTGCTCTACAGCCACAGCAATTGTTTAACTAAACAGGTGGACCAACCAAGGTATCTTCTTTGGAATTGTAAAAACGGGACCCACTGAACAAGAGCCAGCTTTTTAAGTGGTGGCATCTATAAAATGCAAACTTGTGAGCAGCTGGTAGCCATATTTCCAGCCCTTTGGACTGGAGGAACACAGTAAGATTGGCAGCAAAGACAGGGAGGCAGGCGGCAGAATCCTAACTGTGTAGAGTGCCTTGTTACCATTTGTTTCTGAGGCCTGGTTTCTGAACCCTGTCCTTCAGTTCTCTTACCATAATACTCTTTTATTTTTGCTTATGCTAGCTCAAGTGGATTTTCTTTTCCTTGCAGCCATTTTCTTCCCCCCAGAAAACACTCACAAATAATTAGCATTATGGAGGAACAGAATAACAGCCTCCCGACTACTTGGCTATCAAATTACCTTAGCTCTGCTGGTCTCCAACAAGTTACTTCAACTTTCTCTTTCCTCAATTGTTAAATGGAGATCAGGTTTGTTGTAATAATCAAAAGTGCCAATAACACAGGTAAAGCACTCAGAACAGTGTCTGGCTCTCAATAAATATTATCTGTTATAAGTATTATGGATATATAACTATCAAAGCCTGGAATACAAGGGTCTGCTGTAGTTGATTATTCAATTCTTACAGAAAAAAAGCTCACACCGAGTGCCAGGTTCGACAAAATTACGAGTCCGAATAGCAATCAACCAGGTACACCTCCGGTTACTGCGTGTTTTGTACTTCCCAGTTCCCTCTGCCATTGTTTATTTTTAATAAACTACATTAAAATTGTGGTGGGAATGAAAGAGGAGACAGGCAGATGCTCCAAAGAATATGAGGGAGGGAATCTGCTTTCGTTATCATCCTAAATTTATTTCTGCAGATATGACTTGTCATCTGCACTGCCTCTTCTTCCTTTCACTTCCTCTCTTGTGCTGTTCATATTGTACCTTTTCTCAACTTCCTTGCAAGCACCTACATATAATGTTCCCCTCTCAACTCCTATCCCCATCTCCCAGCCCCGGTGCCTTTCGTCTTTTAGGTTCTTAGCATAGGTTAGTGAAACACATACAAAATATGATTTTACGTTTCTCCCTCATCTTAAAGAAAAATGGCTGGCCTTTCTTGCATCTTGTTACAACTTAAAGTTTGGAACTGAATGTTAAGAGCAAGAGAAAATCTCAGCTTGTGTCTCAAGGTGGCTCCTCTGATTTCACGAAGGCCTCGGGGCCATGTGGGTTTTGCTGGCCCTCAGTGTATGCATTGGTGTTCCCACCCCAGGCTCTGAAGAGGATGGCAGTAAGGATTCAAAAGGAACACTGGACTGCTGGGGTGTTCAGCCACCAAGCTCTTGTCGTTTTTGAGAACACGTAGTGTATATGAGAAAACTGACTCTGAGGAAGTTTGATTTTTTTTTTTTTTTTTTTTTTTTTTTTTTTTTTTTTTGGGAGACTGAGTCTCGGGGCTCTGTCCCCCAGGCTGGAGCTGGCAGTGGCGGCGATCTCAGCTCACTGGCAAGCCTCCCGCCTTCACGGATTCACGCCACACTCTTCTCTGCCTTCAGGCCTCCCTGAGTAGCTGAGGAACTACAGGCGCGCCACCACCCCACGCCGCAGCTACTTTTTTTTGTATTGTTCTGTAAAGACGACAAGGGTTTCCACCCCCAACGTGTGAGCCAGGATGGATCTCGATCTCCTGACCTTTGTGATCCACCTGCCTTGGCCTCCCAAAAGTGCGCTGGGATTGACAGGCGTGAAGCCCACCGGCGCCCGGCCAGGAAGCTTGATCTTAAGTGAAGGGCACTGCTTCAACTCCAGCGGACGCAGGGCAATAGGGCGTAGCTGAGCTGTGGTCCTGGGTGGTCAGGGTCTGAAAGCAGCAGCCACCACTGGCACTATAATAAATTACAGGCACAAAGAGGAAAGTACAAACAACAACAACGAAATGTCCAAAAATCACACATAAGGATGCTCAACTTCCCTGGTAATCAAAGAAACACAAATTAAAACAACCGTAAGTTTCTGTTTTTGCCTGCCACACTAGTAAAGATTAAAACAACTTCTAATTCACTTTATAGGCAAGGACACAGAGAAAGAGGACTACTTATAGGAATAGAAGTTAATACAAGCTTTACAGAAGGTACTTTAGCAATGATTGTAGAAATTTAAAATATAGCTGCCTTTAATGAAGAAAAGAGATTTCTAGAAAATTGTCCTTAAAAAAATTAGGCAAACTCTTAAAAAAAAAAAAAGAAAAAAAAAAACCCCAAGGTATAAAAACCTATATTGACGTTGGCACAGCCCAAGTCGGCACACCAAAATACAAACAGTGAATTCTTCTGGTGGCAAGAATTCCTTCAATATATAATATCTTTTACACTGCTTAAAAATTTTTGTGAGGAGAAAACCATTTTATGTCCATTTATTTTGGGGGGGGTACTGGTAGAGGTGATAGCACGGGTGGTAGCAGCTACAGAGACTGGGTAGAACAAACATGCCAGCTGCTGGTCCCCAGATGCACCAAGCCCAGTGTGTCCAGACAGCTCTGCAGAGCCCACGTTCAGTCCAGGCTCCCTTGCCCAGTCTGTGAGTCATTCCCTGGATCCTACTGACCAACACCGATTCACAGTCCTCACATTTCCTTGCTTCAACATGGGCCTGTCTTCTAATGTCTTATGTGCTGGTCCCAAACAGCCAGCTGTATGGCAATCACTGGTGGGGGCATTTTTTTCATGCTTAATTCTTTGAGATTTTTAGATCACTCATTGGAGACTAGGTTAGATACTCAGTAGCTGGACATGAACTTAACAGCAGTTTTTGGAGGCTTTTGACTTTATTTAGAATCACCTAGAAAACTTTTCACAAATACAGAAGTTCTATCCCTAGAGATTCTATCTAGTTGGTCCAGGGTGGGGTCTAGGCATGGGTATTTTTTTTTTTTTAATGCCCCACATGAATTTAATGGGCAGCCAGACTTGAGAACCACTGCTCCAAAGGCTAAAAACATAGGATCCAAGTCAGAGCACCGGGAGATTGATTAATTGGTTAGAATGACTTGAAGTGACCACCAGAAACATTACATTTAGAGCTCAGTTAATTACCCCCTTGATCATGCTCTGAACTGGAAGGGCAGTTTGTATTTGATATTCCAAAGAAGGCATCAGAGTACAAAGACTTTGACAAACAAAAAAGCAAACTCACTTTGTGGTGTTTTTCCTTTCTCCAGTTAACCAGAGTGGTGGCTGGAAGATCAAATATCCTTTGACCAATGTAATAGTATATCTTAACTTGCAGAAACAATAGAGCTTTATAGAAAACTGTATCAGTTGAGAACTTTGTTTCTTACCCTCTATTTAACACACTGAATAGGACTGAGTCTGCCAGGCATTCTCTCAGAAGCTCATTAGGCCTGTGTCGGAATTTTGGATGAGTCACCACCGATGGCATTGTTAGGTAGCAAGCATTTCCCCAGTGGGATCCTTTCCAGTCACTGACAGCAGGAATTCTCAGAGACATGCACTTTATGTAACTTTCTTGCTATTAAATCCCATGCACTATTAATATTCATATTGCAACATAACAAACTTAAGCTCTATGGACATATGCTCTTTGTGTCTTCCAAATTCTCTGTATGCCTTAATCAAGCGTTGTTAGTCTGGTAATGTAACTATGCTCTAATTGTTATGTCTAGAGATGTTCAAATTCAGGCACTGTTATATCATTTTTGCAGATTGTTTGGCTGATTGTTAAACTGGCCATGTTACGTGTTCCACGTATAAGATTTTACGAGATTTTTCTGGGTGTTGTGTGTTTCATAGATAAATTGAGACATTTCCTTTGGTTGGCTACATTTCTTGCTTAAAGTAGAACTGAGAAACATAAAGATAATGGATATATGGTTTACTCTTGGTCCCTATAGCTGTCCTTGATCCAGAGGAAAATTTGGCTTGTGATGAATCTCAAGTGTCTTTTTGTCCTTCTAGGTTTGTGTGACACTACAAATGTTACTGTCTAACCCCTCAGCTTCTATAGAATTTGTCAGGCTTGTTTATTTTCTCTCCTTTCTTGTTTCTCACTGCAGCTCTCATGAATTACTTTCCTAAGGCAGAGTTTTCAGAGTTATTTTCAATTACTACATGAGAAGAAGTCTAATAATGTGCAGTAGTTTTTTCCAGATTATGTTTCATGATTAATACCATGAGATATTTCTGGATATAAAAGGGATTTATACTCAAGTATGTTTGGGAAATGCTGCAGACTCTATCTTTCTACTTAGAGATTTATGAAGCACATTCATGTATATCCATTCACTGAGATGCCTGCAATTTTTTAAAAAGAACTATTTAATTTTTGTTTCATCCGAAGTTTTCCAAACCACTTTTACTATGGAACCTTTTTGCATCCTGTGAGGATGGCAAATGTGGAAAGAATACACAAGTTCAACTTTTACTAGCTGTGTAACATTGGGCATGTTAATTTTTTTGAACCTTACTTGCCTCATTTGTAATGAAGAGAATAACACCTATCCCTACCACCTTGCAAAAATGCATTGTAATGTGAGGGCTACTACGAAAATAACAAGAAACATCCCAAATGAAACGTAATGAACACATTTAAGCAGCTGTGCCTAACACAGAACAAGCTGCACTTTTCAGAATTTTGAAAAATAGGTCTTTCCTGAAGTTATTGATGAGTGGTAATAAAATGTCATTGATAAAATTATACATTCATAATTAACTGGACACATTTTCATCTGTATAACATTTGATCACTCTTCTGCAAGTCTACTAAGAAGCACATCAACAGCCTTAAAGTACTTTGTGATATAAAGTTTACAATATAAAGATTTTTAGATGAACAAAAAAACTGCTGTATGTTTTCTCAGAAAAATAAATCCTGAGACACTTTTAATTGTAACTTAGGTCAAGAATATTTAACTGGTCTATTAAAATGTTGATAAACCTGGAAGTTTTGATGGCATTGGGTTGCTTACGCTCTTTAAAAGATTCTCCATTGTCAGTCTATAAATTAGAGATGAATGTGTATTCGATAGAAACAATTTCATTTAGAGTGGTTAATCCATGACTGGGGTATCACTGCGTAGTTTTAATACATTCAGGGCCAGGTATGATGGCTCACATTATAATCCCAGCACTTTGGGAGGCCAAGGTTGGAGGATCTCTTGAGCTCGGGAGTTCAAGACCAGACTGGGCAACAAATCAAGACCTTGTCTCTGCATTTTTTTTTTTTTTAATTAGCTGGGCATGGTGGTGCATGCCTGTAGTCCCACCTACTCAGGAGGCTGAGGTGGGAGGACTGCTTGAGCCTGGGAGGTCGAGGCTGCAGTGAGTCATGATCATGCCACTGCACTCCAGCCTGAGTGACAGAGTGAGACCTTGTCTCTTTCTCTCTCTCTATGTATATTCAAGTTGGTATGTTTCTTCCCAAAGCTGTCCTCCAGAAACCATGTTTTTCTGCAGTTCTGTGGGTACTAATAGTCTCTTGCTTTTAAGGTAATTTATATTTTAATTTTCCTAATAACATCCGAAATGGCTAAAACAGAGTCTGGAAATGAGTACAACAAAGACAAGCTCAGGATACTCTGAGCAACACAGCTAGAGTTAAGTCCGCTGAACACAGGCAAATCCCATTGTACCTTCATACATGGCAATATTTCTCCATGGGTTCCCTTCCCTCTTGACTTCATCTAATTAATGGAACTTCACTCAAAGTTCACATACAGAGTCTTTTGTATTCCCTGTTTCTCTGGGTTCCCTAGACCTGAACACATTTCTCTTTTGCCAGTTGTCACACTGGGTGATATTTGTTGATTTACTTGTTAACCACTCTCCCTGGACTCTAAGGTCCTGGAGTCCAGAGTCTATGTCTTAACCAGTGTTTGTTTCTAGTGTTTAACCCTTAGTAGACATTCAACAAATGGTGGAATGGCTGGGTGAATAAGTGGTCTCCAAAGTGCCTGGCAAGTACATAACTCTCTTTTGACAGATATCTGTCCATTCCAAAATCTCACCCTGAAGGGTTTTCGACGCTTAGTTGCCATGCTTTGGACCTTGGGACCCTGTACTCTTGCCCTGACTGGCCAGACCAACTGTCTGACTCAAACGTTAATATCTACAGACTCACCAGGAGCCACAAGAGTGCTCTCTGCTGGAGGGTGGTTGCCCGGCCCTATTATCCCCTCCTGTCTTGGTTAGATTGAGTGGTTAGAAAATAGAGAGGCGGCCGGGCGCGGTGGCTCAAGCCTGTAATCCCAGCACTTTGGGAGGCTGAGGCGGGCGGATCACGAGGTCAGCAGATCAAGACCATCCTGGCTAACACAGTGAAACCCCGTCTCTACTAAAAAAAAAAAAATACAAAAAACTAGCCGGGTGAGGTGGCGGGCGCCTGTAGTCCCAGCTACTCGGGAGGCTGAGGCAGGAGAATGGCGTGAACCCGGGAGGCGGAGCTTGCAGTGAGCTGAGATCCAGCCACTGCACTCCAGCCTGGGCGACAGAGCGAGACTCCGTCTCAAAAAAAAAGAAAATAGAGAGGCTCTGGAAGTTGGCCCTTAGAAGACAGAAGTTATGCCATGGAAAACCAAGTAGAGGGAAGGTAGATAAGAGGTAGGAGGAAATAATGAAGAGATAGAAAAGTAGAGATGAGTAGTCATGAGCTCATTAATACGCCCATGCTTTTGGATCTCTGTGCTTTTGGATCTCAAAAAGCTACTCTTGGCCCCTGGAGCCCCTGAACTATTCTTTTCCAGCAAGGAATGAATTCCCATTTCTCCAAATCAAGTTGTGCAATTGCTGACACTTTGCTTTCTTTGATATCTCCTGTGTCCTTGCATTCAAATTCTATTATTTAAGCTAACCTGGGCATGTTAGATTATCAGACAATGTATTTTTATTCTTTTTTTTTAAATTTAATACAGATCAGGAAGCAGAGGGTTGGATCTATTCAAAGAGAGGAATGGGAGTTTGATTTGGCTTTGTGCATGTGAATTTTCTCTAGAGTAAACCCAAAGTTCCAAGGCAGGTTTGTCAATGTGGTCCTGAATCAGGATTGTGTGGTGGTGATAGTGGTAGTGGTAGAGGGTGGTTCTTTCTAACAGGCTATTCATGGCATTCTACACATTGAAGTTTATGAATCATTGCTTTCTGATGATATACAAATTGAGCTAATGCCTTAGAGGTCTTCTGGACTGAAGATGACCAAAATGACCAATCATGAATCTTATTCACCTGGGGGCCATTTGTGCACAAGCTGTTCTGCTCTAAAACAAGGCATTCAGTCTCCTGGAATGGGAGAGATGCCTCTTTCCCTCTATGTGTAATCTGTTGTGCCTATAGATACATATTTAATGGATTAACAAATTTCTCAAAAAGCTAGGAATTTTGGACCTATGTTATAACTAGCTAAGATTATTTTTTTTAAAAAAAGAAGAGCCTAAGGCAAATCCAAACTTGCAGAAGAAAAAACACGGAGACACAAGGAAATAGCAATAAATCATTGATTTCTTAATATCCTTGCATCATATTATGTTAAAGACAGCTCACTGGCAAGCCTGGACGTTCCCCTCTCTCCCCAGGCAAAGTCGACATTGCACCATAGATATCACAGCCGTCTTTAGGAGTTACCTTTTTCTTTTTAAGGAAGACACTCTGGCAAGTATTCTAGAATACTCCCATCATTCTCTCCTGAGATGACTAGAAGTCTTTTAGTCTCTTGCGTGCTGTTGGTAACTGCTTGCAGGTTAGACTTTCTTTGCATCCTCTCTTTAATCATGATGCTACCCCCCAATATAAAACTATTCTGATTTTTGAACAAAATACACTGAAATGGTTCCGATTACTCAATCATCATTATATTTAATTATGTTAAGGCATTATTTAAGAAATCCTGAGAAACTCTGGGTTCATGTTTTTCCTAAAGTTCTGGTCAGAGATTGCAATTAAAATAGAGGAATAAAAAACAAGACCTCAACTAAAAGCTAAAAATGGTATATATGATTTACAAGCAGGGGTTCTCAAATATTTTCATTTATTTATTGTTTTAAAAGATGAGTTTAAAGAGGGAAGGTAATTTCAGCTTGAGAAGTCATAGAAATTGATTTGAGCAGCAGCTATAATTTTTTATTATGAAAGTAAAACATTTTGCTTAAAAGGGGAGAGGAATAGAGTAAAATACACAAGTTTTGTAAGTAGAAGTCCTCTGTCCTTTTAGTCGAATCCCCCAAAATAGCCACTAGGAATGGTACAACATGTAACTGTTGAAAAATTTGTATAAATATAATATATAAACAAAATTGTGGCCAAACTATTAATACACAAACACAGTTTATATATGTATACACCCACACAGTTTAAATAGTGTGTATGTATATATGTGTGTATACACATGTGTATATGTGTGTGTATAATACACACACATATTTGAAAAAGTCTAAAACAGTACATGTGTGTATATACATGTGTGTATACATGCATGTGTGTGTATATCATACACATGCGTATATATACACACATGCACTGTTTTAAACTACTTTTTCAAATTGAAATACAACTTGGATATATTTCATGGTGACATACATAGAAAGATTTAACTTACTCTTTTTATTTAAAAAATTTCTGTAGACACAGGGTCTGGCTATATTGCCCAGGCAGGAGTGCAATGGCTATTCACTGATGCAGTCACAGTGTACTACAAACTTGAACTCATGGCCTCAAGTGATCCTCCTGCCTCAGCCTCTGGAGTAGCTAAGACTACAGGTGTGTGTCACCATGCCTGGCTAACTTGCTCTTTTTAATAACTGCATAGCATATTGTATTGTAGATATCCATTATTACTTGCACTATTCCTCTACTTATGGCATTTCCATTTTTTCATCTGTTACAAACAATGCTTCATGGAATATTTTTGTACAAAATGTTTTGTTTGTCTGTGATAGTCTATCTGTAACAGTGAATTAGTAGAAATGGAAGTGTTGGATCCAAGGATGTTTAATTCTCAATTTTGGTAGATGCTGCCAACTTGTCCTTCAAATAGATGATTAGAATTTTGACTTTCACCATAAGGGTGTACTGAGGAGCATTTATAGTAAGCCAATTTATTGTCAGCCTCAAATCTTCTCACTTGTATGGTCTTCCTCCAAGTCCCCGCATAAGCCGTTAAAATGTGTAGACGTTTCTAATGTTTTTGTAAAATTAGCAAAAGTAAGACATTTCAACCACAATTGGTTATGACTACCATCTCTTAACTCTGAATTCTTCATGGTTACATGTAACCCTTACTTGCCACATGGATTTGGAGTGGCTATTGGCTATTTTGTGGATCAGGCTTGGAGAAGTTGAGTTGGGATATGTTATTTTAACAGAATTTTATAAAGACCTTTTAGAAAGTTTCAATATAATAAGGAATTACAGACCCTTGATGTCGACATATAGGAAGAATTTTTTTGTCATCTTTAAAATTATTTATTAAAGAAATAAAATTCAGATTGAGAGTCAGTGAAATACAAAACCAAGTGGTGGGATCTATAGAATTATTTTGATATACAGAAGTGAATTGTGATTTTGCCATTGCTGTATGCTGGTGTTGGAAGACCCTCCCTGCTTTGGAGTTACCAACAGTATGAATCAAGAAAGCCAAACTTCAGGCCCTGGTCCAGATAGGGGAGAGGGTACAGCTTGCAAAACAAAGGTGGAACCTAGAGAGTTACAGTAGATGACAGAAAGCTTCAGAGTTCTCTAACAAAACTGTCTGTGAATAATATAGCTGGTATGAAAGAGGTGAAGATGGGACAGTTTTTCATTTCAGCAATCCCAAAGTCTAACCTCTTTCTGCCCCAACATCTTTGCAATTACCTCTGCTCCTCTCTCTAGTCCTTCTCTCTCTGCTAACACCTTTGCAGTTACCAGTTATGCAGAAGCCAAACCAATCACACAAATGCTTCCTGGAATATTAAGTCAGCTTGGTGCTGACAGCTTAACAAGCTCAGGAAGTTAGCCAAACAGTTCCCATGGCAAGTCTTGAATAGAAAAGCACCAAACCCAGAAGACAATGAGGAGGAGCAGGATGTTTCAGATCTTGTAGAATATTTTGATGAGGCATCGAAGAATGAAGTGAACTAAAATTTTTTCTGGTGTTTGGAGACTGTCATGGACTGGATTTAACAAATAAGCCAGTGGTTCCAAAATGTTGCAGATACAGAGAGTATCACCTATTGCTATTCAATAATATAAATGTTATTTCTATTTTTTAAAAGATGTACCTTGTTAAAAAAATTCATCATCTTGAAAAGCAGTAATTTATTAAAAGGACACAAATTTTTTCTTATAGGAGTAGTACATAGGCTCTTGGATTATTTGACAATCATATTTATAAAGAAGAGCAAATCATATAAATACATCAAAAATGATGAAGTTCTTATTGATTTGACAGAAATACTGGCATGGACAATAACGTAAAGCTCATAACACACCACTGTGACAATGATATCAACTACAGAGAAGTGCCATCAATTGAAATGGTCTTAACATTGATTGGTTACTATGTAACCATACTTGAAATTCCCTGAAATATCATAGATCATATGTGAAATAAACTTTTAGAGTTTTTTTCAAATTTATCAGCTATCCTAAAATTATAAATTTCCAATAAGTTGTGAAACTGAAGAAACTTTTTTAAATATCAAAATAAAAGTTTTTTTTGGCCAACCATGCTGGATGAAAAATGACTTATATTCTCTCTACACAATATATTATAAAATTGTTGTATGAAATGATACTCAGAAAGTATGTATCAAAACTATAGGGAAAAGTTAGTAGAGAGGTATGCCAGGAAGTACGTCAATAAATATTATGTTATTATTCTAGATTTTGCAATGTTTGTGGTATTTGTTGTGTTTTAAAAATTTACAATTTATTACAATCATTCTCATTCTAAATAAAATTCAAGAGCATGCTTAATATTGTATTCTTTTCTTAAAGAAGTCTCCAAAACTGTATGAGTTTCAGGCACAAATGTGGATCCATCCCTGAATTTATGAGAGTGCCTGTTTCCCCACACTCTTGCTAATTCTAGGCAGTATTCAAGTTTTGTATACTTGCCAATCTGATAAATAATATATGGTATATTTTTATGGTTTTCATTTATATTTAATTATAAATTAAGCTGAGTATTATCTTACATAGAAATCCCTTTCATTATCTTTGCCAGAGTTGTCTTTACTCTGTGACAATTCTGACTGTAACACAATTATCTCTCTGTCAATCATGCTTCAAATCCTTTTCTCAATTATTTGTTGATTCTTTGACTTTGCTTATGGTGTAATTTTTTTCTCCCATTAAAAAATATTCAATTTTTATTAGATTTACCATTGATGACAACATGTTGAAAAGAGTAAAAGTGCTATATTGAATATATTGGGCTTTAAGTATGGATTGACTCAATTAAATACCTTTAAGGTTAAATGAGATAAGCACAGTTTAAAGAAACATAAAAACCTAGATATTTTGTCTTACTTTCTCCAAGTCAGAGAGATGGCAAATTGTAATTTTTTTTTTTAAACAAGGTCAAGTTAGTCTATACTTGGAATTGGTGAGGAAATCTATAGGACCAAATCTATAAGACTTGTATTTCCATTGTCAAGAGGTGACCCTGAAGTACCAACCTAAGCTACCTATGCTGCTGCCCTCCATGGGAAGTGCCGCTGTTTATTCTCTCTGGGATGAAATATCCAAAAGCGATTTCTCCAGGCTCTTAACTCATTATACATTTTGATGAGTGAACCATGCCAACCTCATACAGAAGACAAGTGTTCCCTACATAGAAACACATTTGGTTCTTTCAGTAGTCACCCCAGGACAACAGACCTGCTCGCCTGCCTGGCAAGCTACTTCTGTCCTTCCAGGCCCACTTTAAATGCTGCTTCAATAAAATGTTTCTGGATTCCCAAGGAATAGATAATTACACCCTCACTGAAGTTTCCGTAGCAGTGGGTTTATAGTATCTTTATAGCACTTAAGATATTTATAATATAATGTATATTCTGCATATTTCTCCTCTATTAGACAATGGACTTCTTACAGGTAGGAGTGTGTCTCATTCATCTTGAAATCCATAGAATAGGTACTGAAGACATTTTCATTTTTGTAGAATGTACAGAAAGTCTATAAACATGATTTAAATGGAGTATAAATAGTATACTTAAGCTACCAAGAAATCTAATTAGTATCAGCAGTACCTTTATAACAACACAAGCATGGTATGGGTTGCTTTGGTGATAACTGAAAGTTGGCTATTCTGTTTTGTTTGTTTTGTTTTGCTTTTCAACTTTTATTTCAGGTTCACAGGGTACATTACATGTGCAGGTTGGTTACAAGGGTAGTAAATTGCATGTTGCTGGGGTTTAGTGTACACAAATAATTTTGGCACTCAAGTAGTGAGCACAGTACCTGATAGGTAGTTTTTCTACCCTCACTCTGGTATTCTGTTGAGTAGACAAAAACAATACAGTGTAGGCCAGATTTTATTTTTAGGTTTCTTAGATCCTTCACTCTCATAACTGAATTCATATCCATATTCACTTTAAAGAGCCAAGGACATTGTTATAGCAATTTGTAGACCCTGTCTCACTTCACTATAAATGGGTTAACACATCTACTCCTACAACCACGCTTTAAATGAAAACTGCTAACATCTATAGAAAGGGATGGTTTTGGCACTAAAATGCCAATATACTTACTTTAATAAATGCTCATCTGTATAATTATACATAATAAGTGTTTTGGACAAAGACTTCAAAGTCTTTTAAGCATTTATCATAAATGATGTGAACTAGCATAGGAAAGAAGACCCCGGGCCCCACCATAGCACAGGCTGAGGCATTATCCCATGTTTATTACATAGTACAGATCTCAGTACATCACTATGCTTTGGAAAAGTGTCTAATTTATTCTTCCACACTTGCCAAAATATAGTTGCATTGGGAAACTTAAAATAGCCCAGTATTTAATTGGTTCTAGGCATGAACATAAACAGGTATTGTTAAAGAGACCAAGTTACTGATTCAATAAAAGACAGCAGATAACCGCAGGCGCCACCACAATTTATCCTCATGGAGGTCAAGGACAGCAAACATTTATTTGGGGTCTTTAATGACATCTAGTCAATTTCTCTAATCCATAGTCTTTTGGATTAGTCATTTATCATTCCTTTGGGAAAACAAATCCCAAAATGACTGGTTCAAATGCATTTGACCTTTAGCTACAAAACAGATAATTCATTTACATGAAACAGTTTACTCTCTAAGAAGATTCTGTTAATTGAGACTCTTTTTTGAAAGTCATAACCTTAGCAAAGTTTCCATAGCAACTCTGACAATTCCACATAGAATTCGTTATGTTAATCCTGTTCTTGATCTATTATCATCTTTAACATCCTACGGGTGTAAAATATCTACTGAATTTTTTACGGGTTCAAACACTACAAGGATATCACTGACACAACCTGTAAGGCATTACTGGCAGACTTCAGGAGCCTAGTAACTGTCAGTTATTGAATGTCTAGTTGACACCATCTGTATATAATATCTTCGAGATGACTTACTGAATGCTCATTTGTAATATATCCCAATTCAGCACTAGAGAGGTTAGATCATTTGATCTAATATCACATGAACCAGAATTCAAGTCCTCTTTGGTCTGACTACAAATGATGCTCTTTCACTATACCGGTTTCATTAAGCTCTATACAAGGGTCTGAAAAGACATTCATTCTCTGTGTTACAAACATTTGATTGGTTAAGTGTTAGTAGGATACTACTTCCCTTAACACATCTGCTTTTTTTAAGGCTACTTCATGAACATCATCCTGTTTGCTCTGTCTAGGAACAAACTGTCAGGAATGATGGTATCACCTTGGGACTAAGGTAAAACTTATTCTAAGCTTTCACATGCCTTGCTTGTAGCCACATCTATTTCTTTATTCAGCTTTTGACTAATAACTGATCATCAAATTCCACCTTAGTCAAAGTCCTTTTCACTCCTACTTATACTATCCTTAACCATCTCCTTACCTTCCCTCTCTATTTCATTTTTATTTTTTCCTCTTTTAAAAAGTTTGTCCATTTATTTAAAAATAAATCAACAACTCCTTTATACACAACCTCTACTTCTTACTTGTTCTTTCAAGTATTTTCCTAGTTGTGACTGACAAATTTAAGAGTGAATAATGCTACACCTAAAATGAAGAGGCCATTAACATCCAAGGCTGTGAAACTACCCAGGTGGTCCTCTTTCTATAAGCCTCCAGTAAACTCATCTAACTAAACGTCTTTCCACAGCATAGCACTTTGGAAAAACAATAACACAAAATCACTTTATGTCTTTAAAATTTTTCATCATTATAATTGCAATGGTATTTTTTTCTATTTTTTCATTTTAAACACAGATGTACATAGAGCACCCAACACAACCAAGTTGTTGGGACTGACATGGGAGTTTTGGTGGGCCTGCTTTGTAACACTAAGGGTTCCAGATTGGTTCTAAACACCTGGCGGTCAAGTACACTGTAATTCACTACTTTTTAAAATTGGGGACTTCCTGTGTTTGTTGGAGTGGAGATGTATATTTGCATTTTGATTATCTGTGGATGACCAATTTGACTGAAATCATCTTGCTTTTTGGCGTCTTCCTCCAGTTTCTGGGCTAGATTATAACTTGCCAAGAGAGGTGGCTGGGAAAGGCTGAGGTTGCGTGTGAACAGAGCATGCACTTTTGGTCTGAATTTCAAAGCTGAACTTTTGATTGGACCCGTCTTTTTTTTTTTTTTTTTTTTTTGCCTGGTGACTGGTAATCTCTTTACTAAACAAAGTACTTTTCTTGGCTGACCAGATATATGCTGAGTAGAAAAGGTAGAGCTGAGAGGTCTCTCTTCCTCTCTAATTAGAACAGATCCAGCAGAGAGAAGCTGGAGCCCACGATGTTTGAAAGAATCCAAGAACCTTTAGCTGTGTTGGAAAAAAGCTTAGTAGGAGAGATGAGAGCTTAGAAGAATGGAGAGGGAAAATCTGATGAAAGTATGAGATGAAATTAACCATAAACATTTAAAAGTATATCATCATGATTTTTAACAATCCACCAGAGCCTATAAAATAAAATTTATAGAGAAGATTATTGGGGAACCAGTAATTTTACTGTGTGTTATACTTTATGAAGTCTCTTGTAGTAATTTGTGCATAGTTGACTTTTTTTTTTTTTTTTTTTTTAAAGGAAGAGGCAAATGACATTGCATTTTATTCAACTATAAATCTCAGGAGCAAAGCCTTAATTCATGTGACTATTTGGGGTGGTTCAAGACAAGTAGGTCTCTTCAAAATTTTAAAGCTCAGAACTGTCAGGACAATGACCTAGATTCCTCTTCAAGTTTGGTCCTGTAGGGCTTGTTGCCCCACACAGTATAGTAGCAGTAGTCTTTCTACCTTGGCTTCTAGACAGACCAGCAGACTGAGTTAGAAAAGATACACATTGTAGATAAAGATGAGTTTTTAAAAAATACTTCAAATGACTAATTCTATAGGAGTGCTATGATATATAAGGCATAGCCATAATAGAAGAAGAGTGAGGGTCAAGTCAAATAAGATCTTACTTGATCTTTTGCTGCAACTTGGTGATCTCCATGCAGTGGAGCTCCTGAATTTTAGGAACAGATCATTTTATTCTATTTTGTATTCATCTTCCAACAATTGTTTTTTTGAGGCACATTTTAGCATGACTTAACCAGTTTTTGAGGTCTCAAAGAAAAAACACTCCCAGGTACTTTAGGTTCTAAGTAAAGTTTCTCATCTTTTTATGACAATACTGTTGTTCTTCTCCTGTTAACTGAGATCTCACAGACATGTTCTATGGTATAGTTGGGACTCTTCCTCATGACCCCTTCAAGCCCATAAAAATGCATAACAGCCTGGGCATGGTGGCTCACACCTGGAATCCCAGCAATTTGGGAGGCTGAGGCGGGCGGATCATGAGGTCTGGAGTTCGACACAAGCCTGACCAACATGGTGAAACCCCGTATCTACTAAAACCCCATAGCTACTAAATCTTACAGGTGCGATTACAGGTGGTACGCACCTGTAATCCCAGCTACTCAGGAGGCTGAGGCAGGAGAGTCGCTTGAACCTGGGAGGCGGAGGTTGCAGTGAGCTGAGATCATGCCACTGCACTGCAGCCTGGGTGACACAGCGAGACTCCGTCTCAATAAATAAATAAATAAATCCATAATAGTACCAAGCGTAGCCTAAGAGTAGCATTTCACTCATCCGTATTTTGGAAGTTATTTCTCAAATACACAAGTGACTTCTTAGGAAAATATTTTTATTGCTTCAAAGCCTTGTCTTTTATTTCCTTTTCATTCTCCACAGATAACATTGAACATTTCCTGGGGGCCAAATTAATAATAAATTCAGTCGTTAACATAAAAGGAAATGTAATTAAATTACTCTTTTAGGAAAGAAGATATAATGACATCTCAGGCCAGGAATTTTACAGTAAAAATCATACCATATTTTGGAATTTCTCAAAGTACAGTTTAAAAAGATACATCAATATTATACAGAAATAAGAGTTAGTCATACATAAAATTTGAGTTGATGTTACTGAGTGAGTTTCTGAGATTATACACAGGGTTGGAGGTGAGATTTTCATGAAAGGTCATTTTTACTGGTGATGAGAAAGAATCTATAGCAGTAACATTGTGACTACCTTTTACTCAGTGTGGGCTGTACTATGCACTTATGTCTTTAATACCCACATCAGTTTCATAGGGATATATTATGATCTCCTCTTTGTAAACTGGGACATACAGGAAATACAGGCTTAGGGAGAACGAGGACCCACTTACAGGTAAATGGTATCTGGCTCACTGGGATTTGAACCCATCGCCTGACTATAGAGTCCTAAGTTGTGTACTTTGGCATGCAGACTCACAGTATCACTGACATCACTGTAACACCATTGAGTGGGAGGAACCGTTACAGTAAATCTTTTGGAGAGAAGCCAGGAGGGTCTGAGAGAATGATATGATAGAAAATACACACTTTCGGCCAGGTGTGGTGGCTCACGCCTATAATCCTAGCACTTTGGGAGGCTGAGGCAGATGGATCACCTGAGGTCAGGAGTTCGAGACCAGCTTGGCCAACTTGGCGAAACTCTGTCTCTACTAAAAGTGCAAAATTAGCTGGGTGTGGTGGCACAGGCCCGTAATCCCAGCTACTCAGGAGGCTGAGGCAGGAGAGTTGCTTGAACCTGGGGGAGGAGGTTGCAGTGAGCCGAGATCGTGCCATTGCACTCCAGCCTGGGCAACAAGAGTGAAACTCGCTCTCAAAACAAAACAAAACAAAACAAAACCACTTTCTAGGACCCCTTCTGAGTAAAGACTGCATACTCTTCTTCACCTCCTTTATCCCATTCTTCACTCCATGGTGTTCTACCCTATGCTGAAGTACAGGTTTGCTTAGTTATAGAGTAGGTCAGTTAATACCAGGATCCTACTGCATGCCACAGACATCTCCTAGAAGCCCAGCCAGTCCCTTGCTCATTTTCTTCCTGGTTCTCTAGGATAATCATAAAGAATTGTTCCTTACTCCAACTGGAAAAATAAAATTCAAAACCTTATTTCCTGCTACTTAAAAGCCACTAAATATTTCGTTATTTAATAGATGATACAAGTAGAAGGGAATTCTTGTCGTGCCATTACTGTACAGAAAACCAACATTTTCCTTGTGAATTTCTGATGGTATTTTAACAAGGTGGTTCTAACTGGCTCAGAATTTTTCTGAGGAATAATGCTATTTTTTGGAAAAAATACTTAGGTATGCACTGGGGATAAGTGGATATTGAGACTTTTGTGTAGTCATTAAGACTGTTTTTTGAGACAGAGTTGTGCTCTTGTTGCCCAGGCTGGAGTGCAATGGCACAATTTTGGCTCACTGCAACCTCCATTTCCCGGGTTCAAGTGGTTCTCCTCCCTCAGCCTCCCAAATAGCTGCGATTACAGGCGCCTGCCACCACACCAAGCTAATTTTTCTTTGTAGGTTTAGTAGAGATGGGGTTTCACCATGTTGGCCAGGCTGGTCTCAAGCTCCTGACCTCAGGTGATACCCCTGCCTTGGCCTCCCAAAGCCCTGGGATTACAGGCGTGGGCCACTGAACCCGGCCTGAGTGGTTAAGACTTCCAGTCAACCTGGGGAAAGAAATTTAAGTGTGCCAATCCTGCAGGCTTCAGTAAATTCTTCCACCATGTGACATTTGGTGCAAATGGAAGTCCTTGTAAAAACTGGTGAAGAGCTGGGTTTTACACTTAGGTGGACATGGGGCCAAAGGAGGCAGCATGCAGGTATACAGAACAGGAGCAAAGAGGATCATGAGAGGGAAAGCAGTTGGGAATCCTTAGAGACCTTCGAGAGTTTAAATCTTTCCAGTCTGGCACTGGGCAGAAAAGTCCATTAGGCTTGATTCTTTCAGTTGCGAGTGAGGCTCAACTAATATCTGGATCTCAAGATAATTTATCAACAATGCCTCTCATCCTTAGCAACTCCCCAAACTTTTCTTTCCTATCTTTAATATGGAGTGTCAGCTCTGAATAGAAATTTCAACTTGTTCTCCCCTTTCTTGAGCTTTCAAATATGAAGAAATTGACTCAGCAGTAGATCTATCATTTTTACTGGTGGGGGTTGGTGGGAGTGGGTACAGTGGACTGGGTTATCCCAGGAAAGATTTCACAGTTATAGAACACTTTACTGTAAAGTATAGGCACTGATAGTCGCGGGAGGAAACAGACCAAAAAATCACCTTAAAAAAAGATGACTCAGAATTCTGACTCAGAGGGATTGGGGCCAATTTCTGATCTCATCTTGGAGCTTCCTGAAGCACCTGGACTTTCCCTGGAGGTCTCCTACCTAAATTGGAGCTTAGACCACACCTGTCTGGCCCTGAGGGAATAAGCTGACAAGCACTCAGCCTGCAGTGGATGCAGCTGTTCTCATTAGATCAGACGTGGATCAGTGATAACTTTCTAGAAGCATAATTTACCATACATTACAATCAAGAATGACAAATTACAGTATGGTAAAGCACTTTAGAAGCGACGCAAACTTTCCCTGCTAAGGGAGCCAGCTCTGACGAACCAGTACAGTTGTGCTTGACAATGGCCTGTTTGACTTTAGGAACTTTTGTCCTATTATCTAGTGTTTTACAGATACCCCTGGCATTAAGTTCATTTTGACACAAACATGAAAACTCACTGTCAAGGAACAGATGAAAGTTCCACAAATTGATTCAGTAATTTCATCTAGAGTTGCAAATTGAGTGTTTCATATAGGAGAATACTTGAAAGAAGAAGTGGCTGGAGGAAAATAATTATACTTGAAGCTGTTTCTGATAGAGATTAAACAAGGCTATTTTTTTAAAAAAAACCATTTTGCTCTTTCTACATTTAGGACATTTGAATTTCGTGAAGTAATCTGAGAAGAATGATAACCAGAGTATGCTTAAAAAGTATCTGAAACTCGGCCAGGTGTGGTGGCTCACGCCTGTAATCCCAGCACTTTGGGAGGCTGAGGCGGGCAGATCACTTGAGGTCAGGAGTTCGAGACCAGCCTGGCCAACATGGCAAAACCTCATCTCTAAAAAAAATACAAAAATTAGCTGGGCGTTATGGCGGGCACCTGTAATCCCAGCTACTTCAGAGGCTGAGGTATGAGAATGGCTTGAACCCAGGAGGCAGAGGTTGCAGTGAGGTGAGCACACCACTGCACTCCAGCCTGGGTAACAGAGTGAGACTCTGTCTCAAAAAAAAAAAGTATCTGAAACTATTTCTATTTCTCTATAAAAATCTGCAGACAACCATCTGGGTGTGACTAGGTGAGTAAATCTTCTAAGGTGCTCCCGTCTTTCCCAACCCCACATTTCTTCAACATTTGAAAATTCTCAGAATAATGGGCCAGCTTCATAGCTCAGGGTGTTTGGTTCCAGGAATTTTTCACGAATCCAAACTCCCAGGACTCCCAATGATCCCGGTAGGAAACTGGGAATGAGGTCAAGGGAGAAGAAAAGCAGAGCAGTGGCTCTCAGTCTCACAAACTGCTGAGAGGAATGGACACTCAGCAGACATTCCTAGACCCCATCAAGACTGACCCAGATTCAAGAGTGCCAGTTAGCACCAGATTTGACTTCAGAATGACTCAACCGAGTTTCTGCCTCAAGGGCTTTAGCCCTGGAGAAAGGCACCAGGAGACTCCCTTCTTGAGACACGCCTCGCAGTCTCATCTCCTGTCCACTTCCCGTCCTGCTTGCAGCCTTACCTTCCCACTTGAATCTCCCCTGCACCCCGTGAAGAGCACTCCACCGCATTTTCATGAATCATCTGAGTGCTGTTAGGCCAAGTGGTGACTCAGTTTTTTGGCTATTGAGAATGGCAGGAGAGTTCTCTGAACTCAGTTTTGTGGATTTCTGTGTGGTGGAAAATGGGAGGAGGTAGTGAAATCCTTAGTCTTAGTAGCACTAGTTAGGGAATTGGTACAGCAGGGGAGAGGTAGAATAGGGAAAAAAGCGACTGGCCAGGGATAGATAACCTTAGCCATGCACAAGGCAAGCTGAGGTTTGAGAAAAAATGGAAAAGTTGGGAGATGTTGGCACGGCTGTCCTTCATAACTGCCTTCATATCCGTTCTCCCTAGCACTGAAGCCTCCCTGCACTTTGGAGTCGCTGGCAGAGCCTGGCTTGGGCAGTCTTTCCAGTGAAATCTGGTGAGCTGTCTGCTGCTCTAGCCAAGCAGGGCTGCTACTGAATGACATAAACAGTTCCTTTTCTTCAAGGGTGAAAGTATATTGGTGTGTTCCAGCAAACGAAGCAAAACGTGAAAAATATTTCAATTTTTTAGGTGGCATTTGGTCAAGTGATTGCCTATGTGGTCTTCAAAGAATGTCTCCATTGGGGATAGATTATCATGATGTCAGAATTTTCCAAATCCCTAGACTTTTGAAGACCTTTCTAGCTGCCATCATTTGAAAGCTTAGCAGATTGTCGTTTATATCTACACACCCACATTCTTCAACGTCAGCACTGCTGGCATTTTGGGCTGGAGAATTCTTTGTCATCGGGGGGTGTCCAGGGCACTGTGGGATGTTTAGCAGCTTCTCTGGCTTCTACTCTCTAGTCCACCCCTCTCCCAGTTGTGACAACCAAAATGTCTCTAGGCATTGACAAATGTCTTCCGAGCAGAAGCACAGCTCTGCAAAGAGACTGTCTAGGATACTAGACTTTTCGTTTTTACTCACCCTCTTACTGCATGGTACCCCTAGCTATGTCTCCTTACCCTGAGGGAACATTTGATTTTGTTCTTAAGGAAATTCAGGAGAAAATATTTTTTAACTCCACAAAAGAATTAATGGAGAATTGAGAGACTGAACTGACGATGATTTGTTGTATGAGAGTTTGAAAGACCTCTAATGTTTAAATGAGGCTTGTTCCATGGATGTCCAGAGTGCCCTGGAAAGTACAACCCATTTGAACCCAGGAAGCAATCAGCTCTGCCACCAGGAGCACTGGGCAGCCATATGATCAGAAACTGGGTTTGCCGTTCAAACCCAGTACTGTGTTCTAATCCATACTTGCACAATGATTCCACTTACATTTTAGCTTGGCAGTTCTAGAAATCTCTGGCTATCTCAGTTTTACCAGTTCTAAAGTAAAGAGAAGGACTCACTCCTCCTCTCCCTCCCACAATTCCCAAATTAATGATGAACGACAGCAAAACAAACTGGGTCCAGCATCCAGACAGTGGTGAATTCTGTACTTTGCTGGGCAAAGGAATCTCAAGTTGAGGCTCAATTGTGAGGTGTAATGAGGTGTGCAAAAAAAAATGTTCTCTGTATTCTTAAGAAGGGAGTTGCTATATAAACTTAGGATATACCCAATTCCTAATGGTTTACCATGAGTTTGGGAATACTGGAATCAAGGGGTAAAGGGTCTCAGCTTTCTTTTATGTGGGGCCGGAAATAGTAGCTTGTTGGGCACTGCTTAGATAGAAAGCCTTTTTTTTTTTTCTTTTTCTTTTTTTTTCTCCCAGGTCTCTTGAGGACCTGGAGAAGTGATGTGGTATACTAAAGATATATTAAAGTGCTCAAACACTCTGGCTGAATAAAAGTTTCTCAAGACATTTCTTTCCAACACGAACAAAGTTACCAAAATATGAGCCGATTGGTAACATTTAAACAGCAACTTTAATGCAGATAGACCTATAATAGTGAACAATACGACTGTATTTGGTTTCAGAGAAAGAAGTTTATCTAGCTAATGCTATTTTCCTGACATTCTACCAATGCAAAGGACCGTGGATCCAATACTTTAAAGTAATATGTCATTGTGTGGAAATCTCAGATCTGGCCTCTTAAGAGTGCTAAGAAGATTCCACAAGCTAACTCTGACATTGTTTGGGAAACTTGGCTCCTAAGAACAGGCGTGGGCCGCCTGGTTCCACCCTGGGCTCAGGGAGCTTTTCATCAGGTATTGTGTCCAAGGCTCCCTCAGCTGGTGTCTCCGAAAATGACAGGCTGCTCCTCATACTGTCCTGAGTGCTCAGAATTAAACTCCTGGGGCCGGGGCACACTCAGTGCCTGTGCTGGAGACTGGATCCCAGGCCCCCACCCTTTTCTCTTCTATCTAAGAGTGCCTTCATCCTTAGACATGATGGCATTGAAATGCTGAGGGGTGGCTGCAATCCCTACTTCATAAAAAGGTGTGGGTCAGTAGAGAGGTGTGGGTCAGTAGAGAGAAGGCATAAGGCTGGTTGCAAATCTCTTTTCTGTGACCTGCCAGTATAACTGAAGCTACATTGTTAGTTACACCTCATCTATGAAATGGGTTAATCATTTCCTCTCCTACATGGACACAAACACACACACACACACACAGTCTCTCTTCCACACACACAGTCACATATTCTCATCGTCACATACACACTACTCATAAGGATGTTGTGAAAATTAAAGAAGATGATGGTTATAAAACCACTTGAGAAACTAGTGTCATAAAAATGTGAAACTATTGTTTTTGTTATACATCATGAACAGTATGTCCTGTGTTCCTACATCTTTTAGAGACAATTCAATACATTTGGAATCTATTACCAAATAGAAATAGTTGCCAAAACAAACATATCTATCTTCTTGTCAATTAGAATTTGTCAAATTTTTATCATAAATAACTATTTATTATTATATAAACCAGCTATATTGGAACTGGTATAAAATAGCTAAGAAAGGGGGAAACTCTACTAGACATTCCAAATAAATGTGTAGCTTCTTTGTGTGTGTGTGCATGGGTACTTTGTTGAGGGAATATTTTGCTCACCATTGTGTTGTTAGTTCTGGCCTAGAATAAATGTTTGTTAAATGAATGAATGAAAATATACATTATATAATGACTTTCCATCAAACAGTCCCCCTCAAGTTTATCCATATTCTCAGCCATCGCAGGATTTTCCATCACACATGGTCCACATTCATATTCAGAAACACAGCTGGGTGAAACTAAAGTTTACTCATTTTTGGATGGCAGAAACAAACCACAGATTGAAATAGAAGACATTGTAAGCAATGTTTCTGCCATGCTTGGTGATTAAGATAGAAAACAATTCCTTAGATGCCTTAAAAGTGACATTTATTTTGTATATCCAACTTTTCATGAAGGAAATGTGTTAAGATTGTTAACACATACCCTAATGAAGGACTAAGTAGAAATTTAAATGAAAAGATGACAAAATCCAAAATAACAATGTTTGGTTGAAACCCAAGAAAGATGATTTATGAACACATTTCTTTGTTTAATGCCAGACCCAGTAAAAGTACCATCTTGGTTATCTGGCATCTGTTCCATGCCTATTGGCATTCTTAACCCACACTATAACAATACAGTGGTTTAGCAGAGGGATGCTTACACTTTGTTGAAATCTGAATGTATTAATTTTAATTGCTTTAAATTAAAACTGAAGACGAGGTAAAAAAAAAAAAAAAAAACCTGAGGGTCTTAGAGTACTACATAAGCTGGGGCTAGATTTTACCTGATGTCTATACATAATGATTTCCAATTATGCAAAACCACATTGGACTGGGACAAAATAAAAGTGGGATAGGGATAGAATCTGATACTTATTTGGTTCCTTCTTTGTGTTAGACACTTTATGTGCCATTTCATTAGCTTCATATGCACCCACGCACAGAATTTCATGCTCCTTATTTCAGAGATGAGAAATTTTAGGCTCAGAAAATTTAATTGCATATACTAGAACTGGTGGAGAAAAAATGGAAACTATGCCTTTCTTGGTGATGGGAATACCGCCACCTCAGTTTGGATTGGAAGGTTGGAGGAAAGAAAAGAGATTGAAGGAGAGTAGACATGAGAACTAGGCTTGGTAAGCAGACGAGGTCCCAGTGGCCACCAAGCAGAGCAGAAGTATAGAGTAAAAGCACATTGGTAGAAAAAGAATAATATCACAGATATCCCAAGGGCTGAGATGTGTAATATTTATTTAGTCCATTAGTCTTAAATGGAAAATAAATATTCTTTTCAAGTGAAGTAAATCTTGATTCTCCCTCTTTATCCAACTCCATCAAACTGATTGGTGTACTGGAAATATTTCCAGAGGAACCAGGGCTAGAAAATAAATCTGGTGAACCAAGATGGCAGTCTGTGTAATCTAGAACCTTTGTATTCCAAGTGTGATGTGCAGACCAGCAGTATCAGTATTACCTGGGAGCTCTTTGGGATTGTGGAATCTCAGTCCCCAGCCCAGACCTGCTGAATCAAAATGTGCTTTGGAAAACTCCTCAGGTGATTTGTATGCACATGAGTGTTTGAGAAGCACTGATCTAGAATAAAATTTTTTAGTTTCAGCATCATCTATTCACTTTCACATCCTTTTTAGATAACTATAAAGGATATTTCACTTTTTTCATCCATACCATACACATAGCAAAATATTGTAGGAACAATATCTTAGATGTCACTGTTTCTGATCCTCCTAACTTTTCCTAATGAAACAAAAAGAAATATCTCTATATTTATTTTAGTTTTGTACATATTCTACTTGGTCTTTTCTCTTGTTCCTAAAGACTATATGATAAGTACATTAGGGCTGAAATATATAGAAGAGAGTTAAAGTCCTATCAGGGAGAGAAAAGGAGAAAGTCCGCTGCTAATAATGAGTATGCTGTTCACTCTTTTATTATCAACTCGAATAATTTCTTTGTCCCAGTACTTCCTGGCTTTCAATGAATAGTAAAGTACTGGAAACAAGGAATTTGTTCAAGTAAGAGTGCAAAGCCTTTCATTTATTAGGCACTGGCTTAGGTTGCAGGCAACTATGCATTTTCCCACAACAAAATACTAGCAAACCAAATTCATAGCATATTAAAAGGATCATACACCAGGATCAAGTGAGATTTATCCCTGTGATGCAAGAATAATTCAACATATGCGAATCAATAAATGTGACATACCCCATTAACAGGATGAGGGATAAATATTATCTGATCATCTCCATAGATGCAGAAAGAACATTTGAAAAAACTGACATCCTTTCATAAGAATTCTCGACAAATTAGGTATCAAATAAATGCACCTCAATATACTAAAGGCATATATGACAAGCCCACAGCTAACATCATAAACAGTGAATAACTAAAAGCTTTTCCTCTAAGATCAGAAATTCAACATAGTACAGGAGGTCCTAGCCAGAGCAATTAGGCAAGACAAAGGAATAAAAGGGATTCAAATCACAAAAGGAAGAAGTAAAATAGTCTCTGTTTATAGATGATATGATCTTTTATATAGAAAGACCTAACGACTCCACAAAAAATCTAATAAACAAATTCAGTAAAGTAGCAGGATACAAAATCAACATACAAAAGTTAGTTGTGTTTCTGTACACTAACAATGGACTATATGAAAAAGAAATTAAAAAAACAATCCCATTTACAATAGCATAAAATCAATAAAATACCTAAAAAGAAATTTAATCAAGGAAGTGAAAAATCTGGACACACTGAGAACTATAAAACAGTAATGAGAGAAGTAAGATACTTGCATAAAAGCAGACATATAGACCAATGAAACATAGTAGAGAACCCAGAAATAAACCTACACATATATGGTAAGTTGGTCTTCAACAAGGGTGCCCAAATTATATAATGGGGAAAGGACAGTTTCTTCAATAAATAGCACTAGAAAAACTGGATATTTATATGCAGAAGAAGGAAAGTAGACTCTTAACCTCACTCCACATACAAAGTCAACTAAAAGTGAATTCAGGTTTAAATGTAAGACATGAAACTGTAAAACTACCAGAAGAAAACATAAAAAAAAATTGACATTGATTAGTCAATGATTTTTTGATACGACCTGAAAAACATAGGCAACAAAAGTAAAAATAGTTAAATGGGATTGCATCAAACTAAAACCTTCTGCAAAGCAAAGGAAACAGTCAACGGAGTAAAGAGACAACCTATGAAATGGGAGAAAATATTAGCAAACCATAAATCTGGTAAGGAGTTAATATCCATAATATATAAGAAACTCAATTCAGTTGAGTTTACTGAGTAAACTCAGTAACAATGCCCCCAAATAACTCTATATCAAAATGGGCAAAGGACTTGAACAGACATTTCTTCAAAGAAAACAAATGGCCAACGAATACATGAAAAAGCACTTGATATCACTAATCAGAGAAATGCAAATCAAAACAGCAATGAAATATGACCTCACACCTGTTAGCATGGCTACGATCAAAAAGACAAAAGATTAAGCGTTGGCAACGGTGTGGAGAAAAGCAAACTCTTGTACACTGTTGATGGGAATGGAATCTGGTGCAGCCACTATGGGAAACAGTATGAAAGTTGCTCAAAAAAAAAAAAAACCCAGAAAAATAGAACTAGCATAAAATCCAGCACAATCCTGCTTCCAGGTATATACACAAAGGAAATGAAATCAGCATCCTGAAGAGACATCTCCACTCCCATGTTCATGGTAGCATTATCTACAACAGCCAAGATTTGGAAACAACCTAAGGATCTGGGTATTTTTTAAAAATATTGTAACTTTTATTTTAGGTGCAGGAGTAAATGTTCAGGTTTGTAATATAGGTAAATTTGTGACTCGGTGGTTTAGTATACAGATTATTTTGTTACATCAGTACAAATCATAGTATCTGACAGTTTTTTTTTTTTTTTCTCCTGAACCTCTCCCGCCTCCAACCTTCTTCCCTCCAGTAGGCTGCAGTTTCTGTTGTTTTCCTCCTCCTGTCCACACGTTCTCATTATTTGGCTGCCAATTATAAGTGAGAACACGCAGTATTTGGCTTTCTGTTCCTGTGTTAGTTAGTTAAGGATAATGGCCTCTAGCACCATCCATGTTCCTGCAGAGGACATGATCTCACTTTTTTTGGCTGCATAGTATTCCATGGTGTATATGTGCCACATTTTCTTTATCCAGTCTACCACTGATGGGCATTTAGGTTGATTCCATGTCTTTGCTGTTGTGAATAGTGCTGTAGTAAACATATGCATACATATGTCTTTATAGTAGAATGATTTATATTCCTTTGGCTATATACCCAGTAATGGGATTGCTGGGTCAAATGATAGTTCTCTATTTAGTTCTTTGAGGAATTTCCATACTGCTTCCCACAATGGTTGAACTAATTTATACTCCCACCAGCAGTGTATAAGCATTTCCTTTTCTCCTCAACCTCGCCAGCACCTGTTATTTTTTGTCTGTTACCAGCCAATCTGACTGGTGTGAGATGGTATCTCATTGTGGTTTTGATTTGCATTACTCTCATGGTTAGTGATATTGAGCATATTTTTCATATCCTTGGTGGCCACATGTATGTCTTCTTTTGAAAAGTGTCTGTTCATGTCCTTTGCCCATCTGTTGATAGATGCATGAAGAAAATGTGATACACACACACACGCCACAATGAAATATTATTCAGCCTTTAAAAAGAAGGAAATCCTGCAATTTGTGACAACATTGATGAGGCTGGAGGACATCATCTTAAGTGAAATAAGCCAGGCACAGAAAGACAAACACGGCACAATCTGACACATGTGGAGTGCAAAAAAGTCATACTCATAAAACAGAAGGTAGAATGGTGGTTGCCAGGGTTTGGACAGTGGAGGAAATGGGGAGCTATTGGTCAAAGGGTACAAAGTTTCAGGCTGAATAAATTTTGGAGGTTTAATGGACAGTATGGTGATTATAAATAATAACACTGTGTTCTATATATAAAATTTACTAAGACAGTAGACCTGAAGTATTCTCACCACACACACACAAGCTGTAACTATGAGTTGGGAATATGTTAATTAGCTTGATTGCAGTAATCATTTTACAACATATATGTATAGCAAAACACCACATTGTATACTTTATATGCAATTTTTATCTGTCAAAATAACATAAAATTGCAGAAAAAATTATGTCTTAAATATAAGGTAAGAACTTATTTTTAAATAATTTTTATGGAATAAAAAACAATGCCCTGTTAAGCTAACAAAGAGTCATCTTCGCAATAGGGGCATAAACATGATTCTCACATTTTTTAATTTGCTATTTTTCCCTTAAATATTTATTTCAGGAACATTGACCTAGACCTTTTCCATCTTTACCCGATATTATATGCTTGTTTACCTAACTAGATATATGTTGATTTATACATATTTGTGCACTGGATTGCATAGCTAAAAAAAATTGCTGCAATGTTTGAGTATTTCTATGTTTTTCCAAATCAATTTCTCAAACATTTAGAGATTAAAATTTAGCAATTGGATGCATTTGTTAATAATGACAACTGACAGTCATTGATTACCTACTGCATGCTTCAATACGACATTTCATTTAATATCCTCAATGTCCCTCTGGAGGAGACATCATTCTTACCTGAATTACATGAAAGTACAAACTGAGGCTTAGGGAGATTAACCAACTTTCAAATAGCTGCACTTTACATGGTGCTATTAGCCATTGTGGTGAGCTACCTTGACCTCCCCACTGTGGGAGATTTACTAGGACTTTCCAGGGATTGAAAGCAGGGACTGCCTTGGGCAAAATTACAGAGGAGAAGCTTATTTTCAGACTTTCTCCTTTATCCCTTCCTTTGGTCTTCAAATGCTCTTCTTTTCCTGTGAAAACCCCTTCCCTACTTGAAAATAAAAATCTGCTAGGAGTTAAGACTAGAAATTGAGACATACGGCCGGGCGCGGTGGCTCAAGCCTGTAATCCCAGCACTTTGGGAGGCCGAGACGGGTGGATCACGAGGTCAGGAGATGGAGACCATCCTGGCTAACACGGTGAAACCCCGTCTCTACTAAAAATACAAAAAACTAGCCGGGCGAGGTGGCGGCGCCTGTAGTCCCAGCTACTCGGGAGGCTGAGGCAGGAGAATGGCGTGAACCCGGGAGGCGGAGCTTGCAGTGAGCTGAGATCTGGCCACTGC
>NW_016808939.1:2319509-2328783 GCF_001698545.2 Rhinopithecus bieti | reverse complement strand
AAAAAAAAAAAAAAAAAAAAAGAAATTGAGACATACAGAGCACACCAACTGGAATTTTACAGAATAGTGTTTACCAAATGTTAATGGGTGAGCCTCAGTGTTCTCTGCTTAAATGAGTTTGGGAAGTAACAGGTTTAAAAACACAAATAACTTTCATTACTATAGGTTTTTTTTCTTTTTTTAAGCACTAGGACTATCTATCCATTGATCTATCGTATTACCTAAGATATTTATCTACCTATGATATCTATCTATCAATCATCTATCATCTATCTATTCTATCAATCTATTATCTAACTCCTCTGTGTGTTTTTCTTCACATTTAAAACATTTTCCACAGTCTTATTATTTAAAACACTGTATTAGTCTGTTCTCATGCTGCTAATAAAGACATACCCAAGACCGGGTAATTTATAAAGGAAAGAGGTTTAGTTGACTCACAGTTCAGCATGGCTGGGGAGGCCTCAGGACACTTACAATTATGGCAGAAGGGGAAGCAAACACGTCCTTCTTCACGTGGTGGCAGCAAGGAGAAGTGCCGAGCAAAAAGGGGGAAAAGCCCCTTATAAAACCGTCAGATCTTGTAAGAACTCACTCATATCACAAGGACAGCATGAGGGTAACCACCCCCATGATTAAATTACCTCCCACTGGGTCCCTCCTATGACACGTGAGGATTATGGAAACTACAAGATGAGCTTTAGGTGGGGACACAGCTGAACCATATCAAACAATTTTGGAAATACTTTTGTAAGGGCTATTTGATTCACAATTACATATTTCTTGAAATCCTAACTTAATGGAAGGTATATGTCCAGGGAAATTGCTGACCCTAGAAGATAATGTAGAACAAACCAATGTTATTTATTATTAAATTTCAAATTAACAAGTTGTTTGTGAATATTCTAGGCTACTTTGCCTCGGTATATGCTGCATCCAGAGGAAGCACACATTAAATTGAAAGAACGTTGAAAAGTAGCATGGGTCTTTGTAACGTTTTCTCCAGGAAGTGATGAGAGATTCACAACATCCCTCCCCATGCATGTGTCCTCTCTTATCAAAGTTCCACTTTCCAGGCAGCTGTTCAGCTGTTTGCTTTTTCTCTCCTGCTACCCATTGCTACATTCTGGGTTTGTCCTTTATTCCCCTTCTTTCTTTGGCCATGGTCCTCCAAGAGTTCCTGGAACTGATGGTCTCTTTTGCATAATGGTCAATTTAGACTTTCTTTCGGTTTCCAAATTGTCTCTCTATTAAATCCTGCCCCAGCATAACAAACAATCTCTTAGAGAAGAAAAATTGCAAACACTTTTGATATATTTTCAATCCTTCCTATATAAGAAAAACCTGAATTAAATCGGTGCTAAAAAATGTTACTATCCTGTGAATGTCATGCATTTTTTTTCAGATCTTTAAAAATTGATATACTGTATTTAATAGAAATAAGAATACTCATATTTTATCTACTGTTAAAGCAAACTAAATATGGCCTGAGAAGGACTCTGTACTTCCATATTTGAGTCCTTGTGGGCAAACCATAACCTAACTTAGTAGGTAGAAAAGATTGAAAAACCTAACTTAGGTGCATGTGTCTGTAACAATATCTGAGTCTTGGCCAATTCCTGTAGTCATACTTCAGCCACTCATACACTGCTAAGCATTCAAACTGTGTTCAAATAAGGCAAACATCAACCTGTTACCAATCCAGCTGTTTCTGTTCCTCACTTCCATTTTCTGTACATCATTTTCCTTTTCCTGTTCATAAATCTTCTTCCACCTTACGGCTGTGTCTTTGAGCCTGCCGGATTCATGAATTGTTCATTGCTCAATTAAACTCTTTTAAATTTAATTCGGTTGAAGTTTTTCTTTTATCACTACTAATCACTTTATGTACCACAGAGAAAGAAAATTCTGCCAATTATATTAAATAATTGTAAGCCCCACAGATTATGAGGTTTTCCAATTTTAGAGATATTGAAATATTAAAAAGTGCATCTTAGGAACAATTAAATGCAATGATACTTTTAAAAATGTATTCTATAAATAACTTACATATGTTTTAGACAATTATGTTTATATGAAAACTCCATAGATGATTTTATCCTTTCTAGACCAGTTTTCCTCCAATTGTGGACTATGGATTACCTGTAATAGAAACATCTGGAATTCCTCATTAAAAATACAGATTTCTGCTCCCCCTCCCCTGAAGGTTAATTGAAACAGAATCTCGTGGCAGGGCCTGGGCAGCAATATATTTTAAGCTTTTGGATGATTCTAACATGCAGCCAGAGGAGAGAACTTCTCAACAGTGGTCCCCAGGCCGATAGCAGCGGCATAACTTGGAAGCTTCTTAGAATGCAGAATCTCAAGCCCCAGCTCAGATCTACTAAAGTAGAATTTGCATTTTAACAAGATTTCCAGGTGATTCATAGGTGTGTCAAACTGAGAGAAGCATTGTAGACCAGGAGTTCTGAAAGTTGTGGTTTCTAGACCAGCAACAGCAGCTCCTAGAGACTTATTAGAAATGCCAATTCTTCATCCCCAAGTCAGATCTAACCAATAAGAAATCTGGGGTTAGAGTGGTGATATGGTTTGGCTCTGTGTCCTCACACAAATCTCATCTCAAATTGTAATCCCCACATGTTGAGGCAGGGAGATGATTGGATCATGGGGGCGGTTTCCCCCATGCTGTTCTCATAATAGTGAGTTCTCATAAGATCTGATAGTTTTATAAGTGTTTGACAGATCCTCCTACATACACTCTCTAGCCTGCTGCCATGTAAGATGTGCCTGCTTCCCCTTCCACCATGATTGTAAGTTTCCTCAGTCCTCCCAGCCATGCAGAACTGTGAGTCAATTAAACCTCTTTCCTTTATAAATTACCAAGTCTCAGGTATTTAGTTACAGCGTGTGAAAATGGACTAATCCAAGTGGGGTGGAGCTCAAGTTATCTATAGTTTAATAAGCCCTCCAGGTGATTCTGATGCATACTAAAGTGGAGAACTATTGCTGTCACTAATCAGGTTAACGCAAGGCAAAGAGATTCAGCTGGTGGCAGACACCTGTTTTGCAGTCATGGTGATTAAGAGGCATTAACTAGCATCTCAAGGGCTAAGTAAGCTTTTAATCCCAGATATTAAAATAATAGCAGATAGAACAATTGGGAAAAGACAGGACATAATATGCTGGTGAATGTTGATCTCTTATTTTTCAGTGAGTCAGAGAGTGAAAATACATTCTAAGCCTCAGGAATCTCTTCTAGCTTTAATCTCTTTAGATTTTGTTTTATTTTTCTGACTCTTTAGAGCCTCTGTGACAAAGCCATCATATTATGAGTTCTCTATAGTATCTAGTAAGTTCTACTTTGAAGTGCTGCCAGCTTCCAACTCATTCAGGGCAGAAGAGTGGGTACTTGATATTTCTTTTCTCCACTCATATAAATGGGAGATACAATGAAATGAAGGCTTTGGGAATGATTCATTCATTCCACTTGTTATGAGCATCTACCACAAGTCAGACAATATTGGATACTAAAAATTCCAAGATAGAATGGCAGTTATTTCCCTCAAGGAACATACAGTCTATTAGGGAGACAGACATAGCAAGTAAGTAATTTCACTGCAGTATGCTGCCTTGCACAATGGAGGCATAAAAATGATCATTTATTATAACTGGCCTGACAGTGGTTTGAAGATGAGAATAACAAGAAACGAAGACAAGTAAGAAGCTACTGGAACAGTTTAACCAAGAGGCCAAATAGTGGCAAAAGTTAGACGAGACATCTATGTGAGCATTTTCTTTCTTTTTTATTTTTTTGTTTCTTTGGGTCTGTGTGTGTGTGTGTGTGTGTGTGTGTGTGTGTGTAAGCATCTTGTAAAGCGCAATAATTTATAATCAGCGACTGATTCATTGTACCCACTGAAAGTAAGAAGTGACTCAGGATATCCAAAATAAGTTTCTAAACATTCTCTGACTTTGGGAGGTTTTCTGAAAGTCGTGTTTTTAACTATGCAATAAGTGTTTGATGCTTCTCAACATGCCCTTTTTATTATCTCCAGCATTCCATGACTATACTGTTTATGCCAGTATTATGCTTAATTAAGCACCATGACAATACCAATAACAGTCTGAAAGCAAGACGTGGCACAGATCATCCAAAAATGCAGCTATCCTGGCAAGCTGAGGATAAGAGAGTTGCTTCCCAGAAGTTGTTTTCTCTTTAATTAAAGATTCAAATGTAAAAGGTTGTATTCCAAGGATAAATGAACATAGTGATCAAGAGTATGTTAGTAGTCTCAAGCATTTAGAAACACAATACCAGGGTTACTGTTCCACACCAATAATGGTAAGCAGCTTCATATAACTTGCGAAGGGTACCTTTATGCTTTTGTACTGCAAAATGAACAGACCATAGGAAAGAGGGCCTCCTGGAAGCATGACTTTCTCCAGAGATCCTTTTCTAACCCTCTCAGCCTGAGATGGTTCCTTCCCAACTTCTCATGTTCTTTTAGAACTCTTTGTACCTTTCAGTCATAGCAATCTTCTCTCTAAATTGTAGTTACTGATTTACTGTCCCTTTCCCCACCAATAAAAGTCAGAAGGGTATTTGAGATATGTTTCCTTACATGACCATCAATCTTCTTAGCCATTCATTCATTCATTCATTCAAACTATATGCCAGGTGTTTTGTACACTGGGGGTATAGAATTGGGAAAGACAGACAAACTCATTTGATAAGGAACTAAAGACGTACTGAAAGGAGAGAGAGAGTTCAACACAGAAGCAGGTAAATAAACAAATAACTGCAGAGAGTGCTAAATGCTACACAATTAACAAAATAAGGCAAGGAGGTGGAAAGAAATGGGGTAGGGGAGGGATCCTTTGGCGGAAGTGTTCAGAGTAAGGCTTCCTGAGATGGTAACTTTTGAGCTGAGACCTGTCACTATGAGAAGATCTAGGAAAAAGAGCACTCTAGGCAGAAGGAACTGGAAATGCACAGGCCCTCAGACTTCCTGTGCTTGGAAATCTTGAGAAATGGAAAGAAAGCTTACTCAGAACACAGCTGTAGGTGTGAGATGGGGAGAAGAGTGGTGGATGAGGGTGGAGAGGTGGACAGACTCTAGAACATGCCGTCTGGCCTTACTTGCAGATTATATTAAGGACAGTGGATTTTGTTCTAAATTAATAATAATAAAAAAAAAATCTGCTCCAGACATCAGCCTGCCGACAACCACCTGTGCTGGTGGGTTGTTGGCAGGCTGATGTCTGGATCAGATTTACAATTTAAAAAGAGCATTCTGACCATTATATGGAGCACAAAAGACAGAATACTATTTAGGAGGTAGCTGCTGGAAAGATGGCTTGGACCAGGGCTGAGCAGTGCGGGTGGCAAGAAGCGTGTTCAGATTTGGAGGTTTTGCCCGTAGGACTTGCTGATGAAGTAAGCTGTGAAGGAACAGAGTTTGACTCTTAGGCTTTGGCTTTAATCAAGTGGCTAGATGGTGGTGCCATTTACTGAGACTGTATGAGGAACAGATTGGGAAGGGGGATATCAAATCAAGTGTTCAGTTTGGACACATAGAGTTTGAGAGGCCTATTAGACGTCCACACCTACTGAAAGCATTTACTAACCCAGAGCACATCAAAAGTGGAGGTTCCCCTTAATATTTTTCTACCACTGTGGAAAAGCAGTTAGAATCTTGGCCTTTGGAGAGTCAATGACCTGAGTTTGTACCCCAGTTTTCCTATATAACCATTTTGGATAACTCTTCTTTTTGAGCCTTAGTTTCCATATCTGGCAAATATATCTATATCATGGGATTATTATGAAGATTAAATCAGATTGTGGACGTGGTATGCTTATAGAGTACCTGGACCACATTGAGTGCTGAACAGGGATACCACAAACTGATGGCTATGATGGTGGTGATGAGGCACTGATTAGGTGACAAACGCAGAGGGAGATTTCACTGTCAAGAAGAGAAAGCTGTGTCCACTGCACTGAGTACTGTATCAAGAAGGACAGAAAGTCAATTTCTTACTAAGCAAGGCCTTCCTCCTCAGGCTTTAAGCTTCTAGTGTTTCAGGTATTATAAGGGCCAAGCCTATTGACCAGCCACACCATACTACAGTAGATTCATCCGCCCCAGTCTCCCAAAGTGCTGGGATTACAGGTGTGAACCACCATGCCTAACCTGGCATTGATAATTCTTATAAACAAAAGTGCTGTAACTCAGTCATCTACAGTAGTCTCAAGGCAATAGAATTATTCAGAACATTAACTTCTTTTCAGGTTTAAAATCTGCAGAGACAGCTTTAAGATTCTTTGGTTTAGTAATCTACTCAATAAGCAATTGTGGAAGGTTGATGTTCATAGCATGAAATTTACCTTCAAGAATCTTGCATTCTGCCGATAAAACCAGTTTTCTAAAGAATGCTAAAAATTGTCAACAGACAACAAGGAGAATACAGAGAACTGAGTGGCATGGCTTCTACAGTTTTAAAATTCTGTATCTGTGAAAAGGAACACATTTTGGAGTCAACTGGAATTTAAATGAAGTCAGGGATTGCAATTAAAATTTTCCTTAGATATACTTAAAAACTTATAATTGAATGGGTAAGTTACGTAAATATTAAGCTAACCTAAGAATTGCGAATAGAAGAAAACTTTTCCAGTTTCAGGTATATAATGAGTCAACTATCAAAGCAGATAAATTTGATTGATAACTTGGACATAGTGCTTACGTTTAGGGGAAAAAAGTTATCTTAGTTTTAAAATGGATCCAGCTAGAATCTTCTACTTCCAGTTCACAGAATCACACATAGAGTAAACAGATGAATGAACTGGTAAGTTTTAGAGCATGTGGTGCAGAATAAATGAAGTAGAAGGAAAAGAGGGAAGAACTGGAAGAAAGGAGAACTGAATGGTAAAGAGGGCAACAATGGTTAGGGTGAAATGCAAAGAAAATTCATGGCCTGAAAGGTTTTAAAAGTTCTGTATGTTTTTTCTTTAGATGAGAACCCTGCCATTATTTTCAAAGATGAGAGCCAAAGAAATAAGCTCCAGAGAATAAAAATCAAGATTACAAAACCAAGTCGGGCATAGAGCCTAAATAAATGCTTCACAAGGCATAGATTTATATTCACCGCTTTGTTATTCCCTAAAATGTGATTTGAGACTAAATGTGGATAGGAGAAAACTTTTCCAGTTTTAGGGATGTTGGAGGATAAGAACTGATCAATATTCAGGAATTAACCAGGGGTGTCAATCCAGGACAAAAATGAATGTGAACAGCTGTGTTTCCTAATTTGACTTCAGGACATTGGATCTTTAGTATTTCCATAATATGACTATAAAAAATATGTCCCTCTAGCCTTATTGCTTTCCTTAATGGATAATGCTTTTGGCTTGGATCTTTGTGTGGAAAAAAGGATCTTTTGTTTCATAAAATGTTACAGATGCTGCTATGGTAACACATTTTAATTTTATTCCTATCTCAGAAGATAAACATGGAAAAGTGCAATTGGCAATTTAATCTAATATTTAGCATTAGCTTTAAGTCCACAGAGCATTTTGGTTTTTGTTTTTAAGGAACATTGGCACTTTTGTTAACCTGCTGTACTCAATTAAGCAAAATCCTGAAGGCACGTCTAAAAGGTATTACTTTGCCAACTAAAAAATACCATGTGGCCAAGTTTTAAAACCCATAAGGGAAAGAAAGCATGCTGCTTCTAGGACAAAATTCTTAGGTGGCCAGAATGGGTTTGTATTTGTGGGAATTTTCTTCTGGGCTAAAAACAAAAACCAAACATTTCAGCATTTACAAAGACAGTATCTATTTGGTTTGAAATAAAATCTGCCCATTAAATAGACAGACAATTATTGAATGTTTGTTCTAGTAGTAAGCCCTGCAACATATTGCAGTAAAACTTTTGACAGTAAAGTAAGTTGTTTACTTTGTACTCGGTAAATAACCAAGGTTATTGCATCCGGAGGTTGTAATTCGAAGCCCAGTTCCCTGTTGAATTATAACGATATACATTTACATGGTAGATAAAGGCTTCCATACTTGCCAGCATCATAAGGCAAGGCAAAAAGCACAAGCAGAAAGGAAGAGACAGGAAACGTGGTCAATATTGCACGGCAGGAATTAAAATCCTGTGACGTTTCCTCTAGAATTGCAAAGAGACACAAGCCCCTGATGGTATTTTTCAAAAGCCATCAGCCCCACTTCACAATTTTTATTTTTTCTAGGCAGCAGAAGAGTTAATGAAGGGTGTGGTCAGTTTATACAAAGTTGCAGTTACAAACCTGCGGGGGTCAAGTCTGACTTAGATTCACCATATGCGGCTCTAACCAGTTCCAGAGCACGTTTGGCCTGCATCTCAGACAAGAATCCTGATTCATTCATTACATGATTAGAAAACGTGCAGCCCGCTTAATTTTAGTTATCTTAGAGATCTTTTCGAATAATAAAATCATCACTGTTACTGATTCATACATTGACATTTAGAAATTTCCATAATGAATGTACTAACACTACAGCCCTTTTGAAATACCATAACATATGCAAGTTGCTAGTAATTAAACTGAAGTGCCTACCTAAGTTGTTCTTGAAGCAAACTTCAGCCCTTTGTAATATTTTCCCTTCATAAAAGTCCCCACGTATTTACAGTCTGTAGATGAGATCATTCTCTTGAAATGGTAGAGATTAAATGAGAAGGCGAATGAGAGTCAAAGAGAGGTTGTTCACACTAACACGACTCGTATTGAAAATATTCCACGGCACTATCTCAGTTCTCATTGGTCACTCGGCGGGCTGGAACAATATTTGCTCCAGTTGCTATGTAGAGGGGAGTGGCTGCCAATTCACTTCATTAATGAGCCTGAACCTGGCCTCTGCAGATAAGAGTAGTTATTGTTTGAGTTAATGTGCTTGCTGATAAGATGCTCACCAAGGCAGGTAAAGGAGATATTTTTCTTTTGTGAACATCTGTAGAGCTGCTACAGATATTTCTCTGTCAGTCTCTGAATTTTAACAGCTGTTGCAAAAAGTAAACCAGGAGACAATTTCTTTTCTTCTTTGTTTTTTTTTTGTTTTATTTTTTTAAAATTAGTCTTTCCTTCTTCAGGAATGCACATCTATCTAAAAGATCACACTTAAATGTTTTCCTAAAAAGGGCACTATCCTTAAAATATAGAATAACTCACACACCCCAACTCTGAAAACCAATTAAAATATAAAGCATATCATGGTACTATTTTATAGATATATAA
>NW_016808939.1:2305463-2318575 GCF_001698545.2 Rhinopithecus bieti | reverse complement strand
AATTGAAAAGAACCTCAATAGACAATCCAACAGAAAAGTTTGATTTTAAAAAATTACTTCTTTTTAAAAAAAGTTTATAGATTTAGGGAATACAAATGTAGTTTTATTACAGGGACATATTATGTAGTGGTAAAGTCTTGGCTTTTAGTATACCCATCACCCAAATAGTGTACATTGTATCCAATAGGTAATTTTTCATCCCCCCTCCCATCCTCCCACCTTTTGGAGTCTCCAGTGTCTATTATTCCACTCTCTATGTCCATGTGTACAGATTGTTTAGCTCTCACTTATAAGTGAGAACATGCAGTATTTGACTTTGTGTTTCTGAGTCATTTCACTTAGGATAATGGCCTCCAGTTTCATTCTTTTTTATGGCTGGGTAGTATTCCACGGTGTATGTGTGTGTATATTTTATATATATATAAAATACATATATACACACACATATATAATATGTACGTACACACACACACTCTTACATACCACATTTTCTTTATCCAATCAACCACTGATGGACATTGGACACTTAGGTTGATTCCATGACTTTGCTTTCCATTTGTTTTGTGGTTTCAATTTATATTTCTCTGATGATCAGTAATGTTGAGCATTTTTTCATATGTTTTTGGCCCCTTATATGTCTTCTGTTGAAAAATGTCTGTTCATTCCTTTGTCCACTTTTTGATGGAGTTGTTTATTTCTTGTTGCGTTGTTTGAGTTTCTTGTAGATTCCAGTTATTAGTCCTTTGTCAGATGCCTAGTCTGCTAATATTTTCTCCCATTCTGTAGGTTGTCTGTTTACTCTGTTGACTGCGTATTTTGCTGTGCAGAAGCTTTTTAGTTAAATCACATCTTGTCTATTTTGTTTTATAAAATAAGTTTTGAACTCAAACATGTGAGAACCACATGATGCTACTAAAATTTGGCTACTTACAAAACGGAGCTACAGAGACAACTCACTGTTTAAGTAAGGTAATAAATGCTTATAGCTAGAAAAAGTGCTGCAGAAGGTGGTTCCAGTTGTTTTTCTGTGTTGCCTCCTCAATTAAGACAATATGTTTCCTGAGGAAGTTTTGAAAGAACAATCTGGTGTATCTCTGGCTTCACTGCATTTGCTGACCTCTGTTGGGCCTGACCAATCCACACTATCCAGAAACACTTCATCATGTGTTCATGAAAAACACACAAATAAATGAGCCCAATGTTTATATTCATATGCAGATTTCTTCTGCTTAGCACTTTATTTTAATAGCTGGTTAAAACTAAGAGTATAGGAAAATAATGGGATTGGTAATCCTCATGTCACTGTAGAAAGAAACATGCTAACAACAATATGTTTATTAAACAGACCAAGTTTATATCTTCATGGACTCTTCATGGACTCAAGAAATTAGTACAATTTCCATGATACAAATATGTGGAGATAGTTAAGTATGGTGGCTTATCCCTGTAATCCCAGCATTTTCAGAGGCTGGGATAGGAGGATCTCATAGGACTAGGAGTTTGAGACCAGCCTGGGCAGCATAGAGAGATCCCATCTCAACAAAAATACAAAAAATTAGCCAGGCTTGGTGGCACATGCCTGTAGCTCCAGCTACTTAGGAGGCTGAGGTAGGAGGATTGATTGAGCCTGGGAGATCAAGGTTGTAGTGAGCTGTGATCGAGCCACTGCATTCCAGCCTGGGTGACACAGTGAGACTCTGTCTCAAAATTAAAAATAAATAAATAAATAAGTGGAATTGATTAATATAGATAAATGTCTCCCTGTGTAAAACTGAAAGAATTGTATTCTCTAAAACAAGGTCTAAATCTAGAAAAGAAGGTAAACTGAGTTTGGTGTTTCTAAAAATAGATTACTTTCGAATAACTGACACCCTAGTGTTCCCAAAGAATATTTCCTGTGAGATGATGGCCAACGAGATTGGCTAAGTGCTAAGAGACTATATTCTTTATCTTATGTTATCTCTGACCTGTTTTGCACTATTATAACCAACAGTATCCAGAATTCGGTCACAGGACAGGTCAAAAGTTCTAAGAGTATTTTAAGGAAGAAAAAAAATCCACACCATTATATAATACAAAACACACTAACTCTGCAACAGCCGCTAGCATTATTTGGCTAGATTTAGAAGACAAAATTTTCTCAAGGCTATAAAATTTCATGGAGCATTAAAAAATATGACAAGGAATCAGCTTTTCTATTATGACAGCTTTACCTTTCAATTCAATACAGATTCCTTTTTACGAGCTATTCTTTTTTTTCATGAAGTGGGGTGATGGTGATAATGTAAAGTATATTATTCATTAATAAACTAGAAATACCATGAAGCAGAATTGAGCTTCCAGGAGTGGTCTTCTCGGGGTGTAAATTGGCACCTGTGTTTTCCTGCTGGAGGACCTCCTGGCTTTTCTTTGACCTCCAGATGACGTTAGAACTGGCCACCTGACCTCTCCAGTCTCCTCATGTGCCTCTCTCTGGAGCTCCTCTTGCTTAAGTCAACCTGGATAGGTTTTAGCTGAATGAATGCACTGTGTTCTTTCTTACCTCCAGGTTTAGTTTTCTTGGTCTGGGACACCTTCCTTCCTGACTTATCTCTAAGCCTCCTGCAGAGGTATTGCATCTCCCCCAGCTCTGTGTTGCACTCATCACATGTGTAACTACTTGTGCCAAGAGCATGGAATGGTCTCTAAATATCCCCTTGTATTCCCAGAGGTTACTGCAACATCTAGCCTGTAATAAACACCCAGTGAATATTTGTTTAATGAACATAAGTTTGAACAGTAATAGTTGCTTATGTTGGTGGCATGGGTCAGAAAAAAAAAGTGAAAGACTAAAGTTTCTTTTTTTGTGTGTGTGTTTGAGATAGGTTCTCATTCTGTCCTCCCAGGATCACTGCTGCCTCGACCTCCTGGGTTCAATCCATCTGCCACCTCAGCCTTCTGAGTAGCCAGGACTACAGGCATGCGCCACTATGCCCAGTAAAATTTTTTTTTTTTTTGTTAGAAATGTGGTTTCACCATGTGGCCCGGGCTGGTCTCCTAGGCTCAAGAGACCTGCCTGCCTTGGCCTCCCAAAGTGCTGGGATTACAGGCGTGAGCCACTGCACCTAGCCAAGTTTTCTTAAGGGTAATATACTATTGAATTTAAGAAAATATGTGGTCCCCTTATGGGAGCAAATATGAGGGTAGATCTGCTTTTGATCAATGTAGAGACCTATGACTTAATCTGTAGAGATTTTCTCTAAAAACATAAATATCTAAACTTAAAATGAATAATTACATTAATGTCCTTGAGATCCCAGAGAAATTAATTTTGTGATATATAATAGTACATATAATTACATAGACTCTTAATTTATTTCCATAGGTTCAGCCCCTAAATGTTTAATTCCTCCATGGATTTCTGTCATTAGTCTCAGTCAAGAATTTTAATAGGCATTGTATAGTCCCTCCTCGACCGTATATAGAAAACATCTTGTTTAGTCTATCCACAATTTTAGATTATTTCATCTTTTCTAGTAAGACCTTGAAGAGCAATGTATTTCATTTGTATTTCTATCTGTGCCTAACAGTGTTATGTCATAGATACTGAACAGATCCTTGCTAAGTAGACAAATAAATGAATGTAATATGCAGTTATATGTTTATAGAAAACATTGTGAGAGATGAAATGCTAACATCATGGTAGGCTGAAGGGGAATAGGTCACCTAGCTTAAGACCTAGTTATGTTGGAGTCTATATGACCTTATCTAACCTCATTTCACCTCTAAGAAGCACTGGCTTTATTAACATTTGAACAAGAGAGTTAGAAATGTTAATGCAGGTTATCTCAGTAACTGTTGAATGAATTCCCTGTGAGTCACATTTGAATTCTGTGAACTATGATAATGTCATAGTAAAGGACAGCTAGGCTCAGAATAAAACTCTCATCTTCTCATCCTAATGAAGCCCAGACAGATTTTCTTCCACATGGACAGACAATGGAGACTGGGAAGGAGGAAGGGTGGGAGAAGGGTGATGAAGGCAGACTACTTAATGGGTACAAGGTATATTATCTGAGTGATGGATACCCTAAAAGCTCTGACTTCAATACTATACAATCCATGCATGTAACAAAATTATACTTGTTCCCCATAAATTTATATGAATTTTTTTTAGTAAAAAATGTTTTTCTTCCACAGAACTAGAGGTGCTTCACAATTCTTGGTCATCAGTAGAACACAGACTGACAATCAGTGCCTTGAGAAAGAGATGTATATAATGGAGAGCTACCTGTTCTTGGAAAATCTTAGCTTGTAACTCACATCACATCAAGCAAAAGTTTTTATAATGCATTATATATGTAAATAGGGAACACTACCACTTTCTCATATGACTAACTGATAATGAATAGTTTGACCTTGCTAAAATGTCACACTTCAAAATCTACACTCATTTAAAAGACAAATTAAAATTACTAACAAAAGAAAAGGCTGAAGAGGAAAATTGGCAAATAGTTTTATACATAATATTTTTGGGGTTTCTTGATGTGCTCAGTTTTACTGAGATTTGGCTTTAATCATGGAGACGGAGTGATATAGTAGAAAGATATCTGACTGATGGCATGATGTTTCTGGTTATGGTCTATGTGTCTTTAAATGATAGAGAACCTCGAGGCTCTGCCTAAGTCTCATTTCCTAGCAGAAAAGACATGCCTTTAACTGCCTTATGTAAGCACCTCCAATCCCTTTCCCCCAAGCTCCAGATTCTTATGTACAACTGTTCTGAAATCACTAGTCAGATGCCTAGGTGTCTCCAACTTAACGTGTCTAAAACAGAAGCTTGACACCAACTCTTTTCTCAACCACCTGCCTGTGGAAACCTGCCCGCCCACCAGTTTTTCCCATTTCAGCTAACAGATCCACTATCCACTCACTTGCTCAGGCCCCAAATTATTATTTATTCTTCTGTCTGCAACTCCCCACAATCTGTCAGGAAGTTCTTCCAGCTCTCTCTTCAAAAATATACTGCAAATCCAGCTTCTTTTTACCATCTCTACTTCTATTTTCCTTTTGGATTCACTCATCTCTTGCCTTTCACACACCCTCCTATGTAGTCCATGCTCTACACAAAGGATGGAGCTGCAGGCATCTTCTGAAAACAAAACTCAGATCACTCTTCTCTCTTAGAATCATCTAATGGCTTCCCATTGCAATTAGAATGAGGGCCAACCTCCTTTCCATGACCTAGAATCCCCATATGGCTCCATTCTTTTCAGTGTCACCTCCTGGACCCTCCCCACTCAGCCACACTGGCCTCCTTCCCTCTCTTCAAACATGCCTGTCTCATTCCCATTTCACTGCCTTTCTCTATTGGCTTTCTCTTCCAGCAACACTTTCCTGTCAGCTGAACTATTACTTTCTCAGGGAGATCTCCCCTGACCACATCATCTAAAGTAATCCTGTAGTCCTGGTTACTTTCCAGCCTGCATCTTTATCTTTCTCAAGCACTTAACACCATTCAAAATTACATTACTTACTTATTTGTTTATGCATTTGCTATCTTTTTCCTCTTGCCAGCGCATAAACTTGAAGGCAGAAACCTAATCTGTCTTGTTCATAGCGATATCTCCAGTGCCTAGAACACTGATTTACTCCCAAACTTCTTTAATGATGGATGAATGAATGAATAAATGAAGGAATCTCAGGCAAGACTTACCTCCTCTGTGCCTTTATTTGCTACTTTAAACACTGGTGGGTTTAGAAATAATATATGTAAATCACCTAGTACAGTGCCAGAAACAGAAAAGGCACAGAACAGATATTCGGTGACCGTAGAAAAGATGTTCTTCCTATAACTCATGGCACATATTGGAAGGTAATTTGATAGAGTGAAAAGAGACTTAGAATTAGAAGTACTGGGTCTGCATTCCTTTTTATTTTTTTATCCTTATGACCTTTGAGCCAATCTTTCCACTTCTCTGAGTTTTAAGTTCGTCACCTGTAGATAATAATCCAGCTGTTATGAGAATCAATATTTAGGCAATGTCTGTAAAAGTGCCTTGTAAAGTGTTAAGTGCTGAGCAAATACATGTAATTTAAATATTATTATTATATGGAAATATCTGTTGATTAATGGAGGGAAAAGTCATGGTAGCTCTTATTTTTTCCACTGACATTCCTCCAGAAATAATTAAGTTTATATATGTTGAAGTCTCAAAACTGGCCTGATTTCAGATGCACCTACTCCCCCTGAATATCAATGGATGGGAACCACTCTACTTCAACTAAAGGTAATCCCCTTTACAGGGTTAGAAAAATAATAAGAGAAGTTTGAATAATCTGTGAGTTATATGCATGAATGAAGGTTAAGAAAAATAAGTTAAGAAAAAAGCTTATGAATATGTTTTGAACATCTTTTTTCTAACTTGAAAACGATTTTTGAAAGTTGGTCATCTGGGGCTGGGCACAGAGGCACAGACCTGTAATCCCAGAACTTTGGGAGGCTAAGGCAGGTGGATCACTTTAGACCAGGAGTTCAAGATCACCCCAGTCAATATAGAAGACCCCTATTTCTAAAAAAAAAAATTTAAAAATTAGCTGAGCATGATGGTCCATTCTCTGTAGTTGCCTATAGTCCCAGCTACTTGGGAGGCTGAGGCAAGAGGATCATTTAAGCCTAGAATGTGGAGGCTGCAGTGAGCTGTGATTGTGGCACTGCAGTGAGCTGTGATTGTGGCACTGCACTCCAGCCTGGGCGATAGAGTGAGGCCCTGTTTCAAAAAGAGACAGAGAGAAAAAGAAAATTAGTCGTCTGCTTATTAGCCCTTATCAGGTATTGTATCTGTCTATGGCAACTTTGGGAAAGGAAGGGGTGTTGGTGGTGATCTGGGCTTCACTGGCTTATCCTTGGCTGCATCCAGGGAGGCCTCAGAGGACAGAACCCAACAGGACTGGGTTGATATAGGGCTGCTCATGTCTCACCGTCATCTTCTTGGCTCCAGGGCATAATAACAGGCACTGAAATGCCTCCCTCTTGACTGCAGATGTGTTTTCCTACTTTTCCACTGACAGTGCTTTCTCTGTTATTGCAGGCAACTCTGCTTTGCAAAGCAAATAAATCATAACCAACAGCTTAGTTATGCTAGAGTATTTGTGTGTATGTATGCACTTAAAAAATAGAATAAAATATTTGCCCACATCCAGAGTGGGCATTCAACTGGTAGGTCAGCTTTCTGTGAATACGGATGTAAGGGTTAAAGCTTCCTAAAGACAGGGTTAGACCTGCCTTCCACAAAACTAATAGGTCTGGTGCTTATTATAGTACCTGGCACTTACCAGGAACTCAAATGTTGGTTGAATACATGTCTGAATGGGTTAATGAGCTTCTTCTCTGATCCCCTGAAAGCTTGATACAGAAACTGGTACTATGGGGACAGAGACTGCTTGGGAAAGTGCTATGAATCACTTAAATCATTTTAGGATCATTTAATTCATTTGGATTACTAAGAGTAATTTCTTTCTTGATACTCATACTCTTCGTCTTCCAATTTAAATGAAACTTTTAAGAGAAAGTTTCAAAAGAAATCTGTCTGGTTCAAATTATGCGTGAACCTGATACTAGGAACTGCTGAGTAGTTTCAGATTACACTGTCAACATTGTGCACATTTCTAGTGCTTTCCAGCATCTGCCTTGTTTCCAGCTGCAGTGTTACTGGACAAGAAGAACTTCATTCTTAAAGGATTCAGTAAGGTGATGGGTGTCACTGTGAAAAGCAAAAAACTGACCTTGCAGAATGAGAGTTTTCTTTTTTGAGAGGTCATGTATTTCACTTAGGGTACCTGAACTATTTTATTTCACAACAAGCTACAAATCTAGTTATGGGTCTTCAGAAAGAACATTCTACAACCCATTTCAGTTCATGTCTGTCATGAAGTTGCTGCATTGATCATTACATCCCTTTATACTCTACCTGACACCATATGTTGAGGGTATCTTGAATTATTTCTAGGAAATATACATTGAAATTTGTAAAAGATGCTATTTAAATTTCATATGAACTCAAATATTATTTTTAAAAGTGCCAGGTAAAATTCACTGGTTTATATATTGCTTGCTTGCGTGCGCTCTCTCTCTCTCTCTATTTCTCTCTCTCTCTCTCTCTCTTTGAGACAGGGTTTCACTCTGTCACCCAGGCTAGACTGCAGTGGTGTGATCATGGCTCACTGCAACCTCCACTTCCCCGGGTAGCCGGTACTACAGGCATGCGCCTGTAGTAGCTAGGCACACTACCACATCTGGCTAATTTTTGTATTTTTTGTAGAGACAGGGTTTCACCATGTTGCCCAGGCCTGTCTTGACCTCCTGGGCTCAAACGATGCACCCACCTCGGCCTCTCGAAGTGCTGAGATTACAGGTGTGAGCCACCATGCCCGGCCTACATATTGCTTTCTTTATAAGACTCAAAAGTTCTCTACAAATGACTCTGATATTATCACTATAATAATGTTCTTTTACTTGAAATGTGCATATTTAAACATGTTATCTTAAACTTTTTCAGCTATGTTTGAATTTTGATATAATTCCATTTCTAGTGATTAAAATTCAGTGTCAAGGTTGGGCCATAGTTTACTCAGTTCATCAGCAAATAGTTTTTGCATCATTTATCAGAAGGGTTGGGTCAATATCTTATGCTCTGTACTTTTAATGATTCTTCTTTTCAGCAAAACTGACCTGAACTTCTCCATTTGTGTATAGTCTTGCTGTGGCATTGGCTGGCTAACTTGTTAAACTAATTAGAGTTTTCAGAGGCTAAACAGTCGATATGAAGTGACTGAAGAACCTTAAGGCAGATATGTCAGGGGAAATACAGTGTAAAATCTTGTTATGGCCAAAATCCAGAGTTCCTTTTGCACTTCACTATGTTTTCCAGAGAAAATATTTCTGCTCCTGTTTTAAGTCATTTGTAATTCAGGATAAGTTAAAAGGGGGAGATTTCTTGCATCATGCTGAAACTAACAGAAACTATATTAGGATAAATCAAATCATATGGATAATCCATTCATTCCAACCTAGTCCTGTAATAACCTCTCAGTCTGTGATAGCAATTGCTATGTGGAAAGTTACATTACAATTTGAACCTTGTCGTTTTATAAACACAGAAAAAGACACACCTAGGTCCTGTTTTACAATAAATGGCAGATCATGATTGCTTCCTTTGGTATTTCCTTTGTAATGTTGATTATGATGAACTCCTGGCACCATGACAATAAATGGCATTCCAAAGAAATTCCATTTTCACTTATGTAACAGGATGGGGCTCCTCTGGTCTCTGCTTCAATGGAAGCACAAGTGTGGTGGTGGATAACGGGTACCCACGTGTGTCTGAGACGGAACCATATATATGGATTTTCAAAGAAAGGAATTAAAAACCAGTTCCAAGACTCTTGGGCCCTTCAGTGTATCAAGGATATAAAAAGTGGTCAGAGTTCGGAGAGGCAGGAAGGGCTGGTGAAGAGACTCACTTGGAGAGAGCTGCTGCCAGGCACGTTTGTTTGTGAAAGAGCCGAGGGAGGGGTGTTATCTCCAAATCGTAAGCCTAGTGATGGAGGAAGGGCCACCTCTACAGCTTTGAAATGCATTCCTTGCACGTGGGATACCCAGAGGGCTGGCGCCTGACTCCTGCCTGAGAAAGGTAAAGTGTACTGTGGACTGGGGTCTATCCTGTCCTGGAAAATTTCACGGGAAAGGAGATCTGAGTGCCTGTGTGTGGAGGAGCCAGGGAAGCACTGATTTGCCAGCACTGGTTTTCACTTGCAGTTTGGGGGCCAGAGCTGAGGGGTGAGTGAACATGGGACATGAAGGATGGAGCTGCTGTTGGTACAACACAGCAGCCCGTAGGGGTGAGAGGTGACCTCATCAGAAAAAGGCTGGAGATGAGGAACTGATTTGCAGGAGCTGAGGAAGGAGTCCCAAATGGCCATTGGGAATGAGGAGACGAGGGGCTCTGCATAGGCTCTGTAGAGCCTACAAAGCACTCAGTGAGAAAAAGAGCTGGTTTTAGCCATCACCAGGACCAGAGAGAGAGAAGCCACCCAGCCAAGTAAGGATTATCCTATCTCCCCACCTTCCCTCCCTTTCCCATGTCCCTCCTGGCAGGAAGTGCATAGACAGGGGTGAGGGGGGAGAGATTAAGGAGCAGGAGGGAATCCCCCTGGTGACAGCTAACTCAAGCCTGAACTAGGTCCTAACTGGGGTAGGGGAGACAATCTCATGCCATGACAAGCTCAGAGGTTTGAGAATTACATGGGATTAGGCCTTCTTATTACTGAAGGAGACTGTGCTTTAGATTTAACGTGAGTGTAGGGCACCTTACGTAAGAGTGCATAGTGTCTATGGCGTTTCCACATTGGGACATAGGAAGATTACCGCAGCCCAGTGGAATAAATTTAAAGGGGCAGGGGACAAGAGGAACTGATTATGATGTGTTTACTTCTTGAGTTGTCCTACTCCAACATATTGATTATGCCTGTAATGAACTAATGAATATGACTTAATGGCTATAGTTTCAAAGTTAATGCTCACAGAGAAAAATATAAGACATAGTACAACAGGGATTCATTGCTTGGAAAGGGTCTAAGATTTGTTGGAATACTCTCAGATGCATGGAACTCTATAGGGCAAACGTATATTGAACAAACAAGCGGAGGCCGGGAGTGGTGGCTCACACCTGTAATCCCAGCACTTTGGGAAGCCGAGACGGGCAGATCACCTGAGGTCAGGAGTTTGAGACCAACCTGGCCAACATGGTGAAACCCCATCTCTACTAAAAATACAAAAATTACCCCGACATTGTGGCACACACCTGTAATCCCAGCTACTCAGGAGGCTGAGGCAGGAGAATCGATTGAAGCCGGGAGGTGGAGGTTGCAGTGAGCCAAGATCCTGTCACTGCACTCCAGACTAGGCAACAGAGCGAGACTCTGTCTCAAAGAAACAAAACAAAACAAAACAAAACAAAACAAAACAAAAACAAGTGGAAATGTGAGGTGAGAGCCCATTGAATACTGACATTTCCTGGGGGAGGCTGATTACGGGAACACTTGCTCTGCTTCCTGCCTTTTAATCTGTGCAAGAAGTTGTCTAGGAAATAAAGTAGGGCTATAAACCACAGGCAGAAGTAGCCACTTCTTCTAGGCTTCATGCCTTAGTCACGAGAGAGTATGAAGTACCCTGCACCTAAGAAGCAAAGAGACTTCGGGGCAGCTCCAAGGTGTGACACTTTTCCTCCCATCTTTTTCTCTAGCACAAATTTCTGTACTTTCCTATTTTCTCAGTCTTTTTTGTTAGGCCAGTTTGAATTAAGATGTTAAGACTGATAGTAACAATGATGTTCCTCTCAAGCATGACTTAAATGACTTAAAAAATAATGCAGGGTAAGAGTCTCAGACTTGTGTGGGAATGGTTAGCTTGAGCTTTTAAAAGGCAGGATACCAAGAGGTCGATTTGCACACATTGAAAGCATCCTGCTGTGCTCTGCTTCTGCTGGTACGGGAGTTTCACTTCCGGAAAGCCCATTTTAAAATGAAAATATATGTGGATGGAAGACAGAAAACACTTTACCTTTTTCTTCACTTCTTCAACTTCTCGTCCCTATTTTAAAAGGTATTAATATGAACTGCATTTATGAACACTGACTAGACTATGTGTTAGAAACTGTGCTAAGAGGTCTTAAACATTTTCTCTCTAATCCATGATCTTGGAACTTTAGGGTTGTTCTATACACATTTTACAAATGAGGAAATGAAGATTTAAGAAGGTTTTTAAATAGGGTGTCTTAGGTTACACAGTTAATTTGCATCTAAGTCTGGAATTGATCCCTCTTTTTGACTGGATCCCTGGGTCTAAACAACTATGCTATCCAGAGATAAGCTTTTGAATAATTTATTAATAAGGTGTCAAGATAGGCCATGATGCTGAATACATAGATGGATAATGAGGGATTAAATCAACTGCTTCGGAATGAGCTGCATTTTGTTTCTAAATCTGTTATGCTTGGCAAGTCTATTCTGAAATGGAACAGCTGGTCTATTTACTCTTGCGGCCCTCTGCCTCACCGGCTGGTTTAATTGTGTAAGAGAAAGTGGAGAAAGAGATGATTGATCTGCTAATATCAGATCTTTCATTCTAATACTCATATTCAGCCATCTAAAAGAAAAATTAGAACAGAGTCTCCAGGCTGCTCTGGAGAGAACCCGGGGAGCAGCAAGTTTTCTCAGCAAGCGGGTCCACAGAGGGCTCGCTACAGTGCGCAGGTCTGAACGAAGCGGTTCCACCTGCAGCAAATTATCCCTCTCCCCACCAGGCGGATTCAGCCACCTTCCTCCTTTTTGTTAGGGAAAGGCTGAAACCTGGTATGGATTTTTCTCAGGCCTCAACCCTCAGGACCAGTTTTAGTCTTCTTGGGTTTCTGTGATTCTATTCGCTATGCTCCGTTCCTAACCAGCATTAACAGATACCTGCTTAGCTCTCATTGCTGGCACTTAGGACTTACTCACAAGTTCAATTAATTGGGGAAAATACCCCAGGGAACATCCCTAATAATCGTATAAATCTTTAATAATAGTAGATCTGCGTGTTTCTCCTTTCTTTCATACTTCATTAGAAGACTGGATTCCAGTAAAATAAACTAAATATTTTGTTTGTTTTTTTTCTCCTTGCATATAAATCTCATTGTAGATAAATAAAATACAAAATAGAAACAAAAAACACTCAAAATTATGACATATGAAGGCAAACATGTTTCCATTTTAATGTATTTTGTTCCAGTGTTTTAAATTTGTATCTTGGTATAAACATGAATGATATAAATATAAATAGTATAAACTTGATAGTATAAACGTAAATAGTATAAATATGATAGGTTTTCTTTTAAATATGAGTGAAGTTGTTGAGATAAGCTGAAAGCTGATTATTTATTTTAGAGAGCTCTAGGATTAAATTCTGGTAGCTTCTAAAATCAAGATTATTAAAGGAAAGATATATAAAAGCAAAATATAAAAAGTTTCTTTATATATGGAACATTAAAGACTTTCAAATTGCTCCATAACAAAAATCTTTTAAAAAATTAAGAGGG
>NW_016808939.1:2300026-2305108 GCF_001698545.2 Rhinopithecus bieti | reverse complement strand
AATATAAAAAGTTTCTTTATATATGGAACATTAAAGACTTTCAAATTGCTCCATAACAAAATCTTTTAAAAAATTAAGAGGGTACTTAGCTCAAATATTTTAATGTTTATCATGTCACCATTACAACTTGTTAAATAATAATGGTTGCTTTTGTTTTAAAATTATAAAATACAGATAACATGCATTGCTGTGAGACTATGAATATCTGTGGTGACCATGGATTGGCTGACACAGAGATGTTCAAGTCTTTTGCTGTAGTTTCATGGCTCTACAAATTTCTCCCCATTAAAATGGGATAGTGTCTTTGCTCCAGCATTGGTAGATTTCCCCACTAATTGTTGGTGACCCGAAGAGTAAGAGAGAAACTCAATAAGGGTATTGGAGAAAGTAAAAAGTGAGTTAGCTTTCCTTGCCAATCAGGAGTTTCAGGAAATATGTTCTTAACGGAGAGAATAAAACACAAAAATAAAGCAAGGAACAAGGAATGATCTAATAATAACAGTTTTTCAGGTAGCAAATATTTCATAAACAATGGTGACCAGATGTTTCCCACCCCCATAAAATAGAGCTACGAGGCTTCATGTGCAAGCCGAAGGATCTCCTGCATTGAACCAGGACTTAGTGGTGGTGCACTGTGTGCCAGGCACTGCGCTGGCCTCAGTGGGGGCTGGACAGACATGGTCTCTGCTGCCATGGGCCTTGGACTCAGGGAAAGATGTGGTAAATGAACAGTTTTTAAAATCCCTGTTGTCATAAATATCAGAAGTTTCCTTCCAGAATGTAGAATTCCCTGATTTAGCAAATAGAAGTAACATAATGCCCTACCCTACCCAGAAGCCCTCTCCATTGAATGGTAGTAGGAGGGAGAGGAGAAAGAACATTCAAGTAAGAGGAAAAACACATATTCCAAGGCACTCAGATAGGGAAGCAGCTTGGTGCTTATCAGAATCTGAGAAATAAGGAAAAACAGTCCAAAAAACCAAAGTCAGGCCAACACCACCAAAAAAAATGGGTAAGCATATCTGCATATCTGATGATACATTTGATACATTTTTGAAGTACAGATTAAGAATCATTATACACAAATGTACCGTCTAATTCACCCCAGCCTTCTTTTTCTGACAGCAATACCACAGGTTCTTTTGTAGGCAGACATAGTTATCTTTTTTTAGTGCCAACCCAAGCACAGAAATATTCTCTCCAGTAACTTAATTTTCCTGAATCCACTGATTGCAAATATGTCACTTACTAGTTTAAACATTTTACATTAAAAAAATTTTCAATCGTAGCACTTGCCTTAATGATTCTCATAAATGAATTACCTTATCTTGGACTTAGACTCTGTTTGCTTTAACTTTACCCATCTCTACCTTTTGCAGACTTTTACCACAGCCATTACAACATTATAAGGCTTTCTTTTTCCAGACTGACTTGCCCTCCTCACAGTGGTTTTGGGTCCGTTCATGGCTGTGGTTCCTTCTCTCACATTTGGGGACAGTAAAGAATAGGTTTTCAATTAGATTGGTTTCAAATCCAAACTCCTCACATACTGGCTGAGTAAGCTAGGGTGACTTACCTAACATCTCTGAGACTCAGTTTTCACATCTTTAAAATGGGCCAATGATACTAGAGATTTACGTTATAGGGTTGTTGTGTGGCTTTACTAACTCTGCCCAGCATGTGAGGTATTAGCACAATGCTTAACATATATTGTCTGGGTGCGGTGGCTCCCGCACTTTGGGAGGCCAAGGCAGGCGGATTACCTGAGGTCAGGAGTTTGAGACCAGCCTGTCCAATATGGTGAAACCCAGTCTCTACTAAAAATACAAAAATTAGCTGGTCATGGTGGCACATGCCTATAGTCTCAGCTACTCGGGAGGCTGAGGCAGGACAATTGCTTGAGCCCGGGAGACGGAGGTTGCAGTGAGCTGAGATCATGCCATTGCACTCCAGCCTGGCCAACAGTGTGAGACTCTGTCTCAAAAACAAAACAAAACAAAACAAAACAAAAACAACAAACAAAAAACCCCACATATTAAATACATAGAAATATACAACAATTTTAAATTTTCACCTCAGATTTCCACAGCTGTCTTCCTGTTTAGGGAGTTATGACTTTGTACTGGGTAGGATCATGTTTGCCACTGTGTTTCCAAACAGGAAAACTTAGCTGATGAACTGGGTGGATGTTGCTGGCGGGTTAGTGTTTAGAGCCTGTGTTGCCAGTAAGTGGCATAAGAAAGCGGATGGATTCCAGGGATTTATTTTCCTGTAGCACTGGACTTCCTTAAAAATATCACCTCGTACTTCTCCACATTTAAATCTACCTGCTTGTTTCTCACCAACTCAAAAAACCAAATGATTCCAACTTCCCAGCTTCCTGCCCTCCCCTCACTTCATGGTGGCTTTGGGTCCCTTCACAGGTGTCTTTCCTTCCTCTCCTACATTGGGAGCAGTAAAGGATAGGCTCTTATTTAGATTAGTGTCAAATACAAACTCCTCACTTACTAGCTGAGTAAGCTTGGGTGACTTAACCTAACATCTCTGAGACTCAGTTTTCACTTCTTTAAAATGGGCCAATGACACTAGAGATTGACCTTATAGGGTAAATCTTTAGGGTAGTACTTCAAAACCAAAGACTCACGGGAACTTCCTCTATCTCCCTTCCCAATTTGACTTGGTATTTCATGACTTGGAAAAACTCGGTGTCATCTGAAAATTGGAAATGTCATTGTGTATTTTCTTTTCCAAATCATTACTACAATATCAGAGTCAGATGTTTCCAGCACTTATCATAAGCCAACATGAGTGTTCAATTCTACTTCATTTAGTGGAGATTTGTCCTTGGTTTTCTACCTGCAAGTCAGTTCACTAGCCGTGGACAAGCTGCTCTAAATACATGATTCACATTGCCTATTTTGTTTTTTTAGTTGAAAAAACAAGTTATAAGATGTTAAAAGAAAATGAAACAGATCATTTTTATTCTAAACTATTGTCAAGGCCCATTGAAAGTCTTCGTAAATGTACCCCCAGGTTTGTGGATACATTGATATCTCCTTTTCAAAGAGTAGGTAACAAATTAGTCCATCAAGGTTACTATATTTTGAAATTTTGTTTTATTTCCTTTAATACCTAATGTACCAAGCACTCAGGAATTGTATCACTTACACAATAAAAGAATTGTGACTCCCAAGTTTGTGGTTATGAAGTATACTCCTGGAATCCTTATGTATAAAATCTCGATAAACTGTCATTGCCAGTTCCTAAGCAAGTTATAAAATGTGGCTAGCAGCTTCCTAATTTTACCCTAGAATTTCCTCAAATTGCTTAAATAATAGGCAAAAGACCTGGGCAAACAATTCACAAAAAAGAAAATAAAACATTTGAAAATATAATTCCTATTCAAAATGCACACAAAATAGATTTATTTTGTATTCATCAAATTAAGAGAAATTGAAAAAGCAGACTACCCAATTCAGGCAAGAATACAATGATTTTGGCTTTCTGTGATTTGTAATAAGTCTTTCAGGGGTATAAAAATTATAATGTAACAATGGTATACACTATAATGCGTAGATAATTCTAAACTTTGTCATTGGATTTATAAAATGTGAAAATTCTTGAAGCAACTGCAAACTTTGTAGAAGCTACGTAAGTGTTGGCAAATTCTCCATTAATTCAAAGTATGCAAATTAGCACTAGTAACAAGAGAGTTAGAAACTGTTTTCCAAAATAATGCCAAGTTGGTAAAACATTACAGTTCAATGAAAGAACATGGATTGGGGCAGAGTATCAAAATGAAAAACAAAACTAAATTACTAATTGAAGGATTCATAACATGTGCCTCTAAAGAGACAAAACTAAATACTGACCCCCTAAAGTGAGACTAATTTGCTTGCATAGCAAAAATTTGATTTTGAGTGCCCGGCTTGATTAGCAAAGTTCCCAAAGAGGACACCCCCATAGTGAGTGAGGAATGTAATCACAGAAGTTCAGGTGGGCCCTGGGCACGGGGAGACTCTCCCAGTGGCTCTCTAGAAGCTCATAAATATCTCTAGCTTGAAGCCCAGATTAGTTATAGAGGCTTACTGTGTTTTGTCATTTTGCCAAAAATGCCAGTTTTGCTTCGGTTCCACATTTGGGTTTCCCTGTGAGTCCTGCAGGGTTTTATTCTATTTTATCCCAGAGGAACAGAGAATTAGAATAACTCAAATACTTGTAGGCTTGGGGGAGCTCCATGACTTGAATATTGTAATTCTCTGCTTTGGATGGTATGATTGAAGGACTTACCATTTTTCTTTGTTTTCATTTTCTGTTTTGATAAAAAAAATGTGGTTTTACACTGACTCAGACAAAGTAAAGTCATCCCTTTTAACTTAGGATTAGCCCTGAGGAGCTCTTCTCTTCTTTTTATTAAGTGTGCTTTAGTTCCATTCCTTCCACAATCCCTGGCCCACAGTTATCTTAAGTATTTGCTGACACAGGGGAAATGGCACTGAGCATTGAGACAGATGAACCTGGCATTAATTTCCTAATATGCTGTATTCATTATGGCTAATGGAGAAATTACTCAGATTTATGTTCTCTATTTGTCAAATGATTACTCAAGGATGTTGGGAAGAATAAATGAGACAACATGTATGAAAGTGTAAATAATATAATTCTACATAAATGAATGATTGTCAGAATCATCATCAACTTCATTTTGGGGACAGAATTTCATTGCCTTTTGCTAAATGCTACTATAAAAAATAAGGTATTAAAAAATCTCTTGGTTTTCTGAGGGTTAAAAATTTGTTTCTTCAATTCTAACTCTCATTTTTTTTTTGTGGTTGTTGTTCCTTGAACTATTGTCCACGAATGTCTAATGGCTGGTTACTGTTTTGTTTTTCTAAGACCACCAGAGGGGGTACAAAAGAACCAGCAACTAGGCAAGGGTAGGAGCAAAACTGCAAGTTTATTTTGGTCACCTAGCTTCAAGGGAAGAAGGTGGGTAGGGAGAGGTCTGTTGGCCCCCGACAAAAGGGGCCCCCAGAGTCACCCGTACAGCTCTGGGACGGAGTTCCAACAGTCCCGACCGCA
>NW_016808939.1:2292563-2299995 GCF_001698545.2 Rhinopithecus bieti | reverse complement strand
CCGGCAAAGGAGACCAAGAGAGTCGCCCCGTGGAGCTCTCGCATGGAGTTCCTAATGCAGTCACGACAGGAGTGGGGGAATGGGAAGTGCGCTCGAGACGCTCACTGGGAGCGGCTTTTCAAGGAGTGGGAGGGCAATAGGCGAAGCATGGGCGTGTCAGGGGCGTTCCATAGGTGCGACCTGGTAAATCTTGGTCTCTTTGGATTGACGTCACCTGGGGCATGCCCAGTTGGTCTGCACCTTCCCGGGGCGCCGGATGCATTTACGCACGCGCGGGTAAAGTTGGTGGGGATGAAGAACCCGGAAGTGCGCCATCTTGCCTCCGTTCATCCAAACAGTTACCTTTTCTAAAATTAAATAGCTCTTTGATGGATATCTTTGGTTTCTCATCTCTCACCACAATATTAAAACAAATTGTAGGCTCTAGCTTCCCTCTAAATAGGATACTTTTAAAAAGGTAATTGGGTGAAGTATTAATAAGACAGAGGGAATGTACTGGGTTAAAAATGCCAAGAGCCACCAGTACTAGATGTTTGAAAGATCCATAGAAATAAAGGATGGGAAAAATAAAATAATTGAGTAGTTGATTTCAATGCTATCTTGTTTACTTGACATTATATCAAACGAGTGACCATTTAAATATATAAACTGTTAAGACTGTGTTTTGAGGCTGTACAAACACATATACAGAGACATCTGACTTTAAAAAATGGTTTTGAACACCCACTGAGATGAACATCTGTTTTCCATTCACTGCCCTTATGCTTTTGGTTTAGACGCTGCAATACTAAATTTTTTTTTTAAAGTGTGACATCGCAATCAATTGGCAATTTTAATTATTTCAGTGATATCATTGTAAAAAAAGAAAATTCATCACTCAAAAAGTAGACCACATGGAAATTTAAATATATATATACAGTAAGTGACTTAAATTGTCAGATGGTGGCTTAAATCATCAAATGATGTTTTTTTCTGAGATAATTACATTTTCCTCAAGCTTTAATAGCAACTTTCTTTTTAATTTTTTTTCTTTTTCTTTCTTTTTTTATTTTTTATTTTTTTTGAGACAGGGTCTTGCTCTGTCACCCAGACTGGATTGCAGTGGCACAGTCATGGCTCACTATAACCTCACTACAACAGCCTCCTGGGCTCAAGCTATCTCCTCCTGCCTTGGCCTCCCAAAGTATTGTGATTACAAGTATGAGTCAACTGCATGCAATCTGCAACTTTCATATTATTTACCACGCTCCTCAAACTTGTATTTAAATAGTAAATTTCAAGAATAAAATCATTTAGGGTAACAATTTTAAAGCAACCTTTCAAAGGAAACATGTAAGATAGTTTTTAAAATAAGACTTGTATATCCTTATTATCCTTTATTATATCACAGGATGCCCTTTCACAGAGCTTTGAACTTCAACTCTCCTTACTTTGTCTCTCCTACAATGGTTCTCACCCAGGACTTGCATTAGATTTCCATGACAATACCCAGGCCCTGCCCCAGACCATTTCAACCGGACTCTCTCATCTCTCTCTCATATCAGTATTTTGTTAGCCTCTTTTGAGATTCAGCCTTGGGGAATCTCTTTATATTTAACTAGTAATTGGGAAGAACTTTGTCCTCAAAATCATCTCAAATCATTGCTTCTTTTCTTTGTATACACCAGAAAACAAAGAAGTGTAAAGATAATTTAGAAGTAATACGATCTGCTGAGAGTCCCTGTTTTTTTTTTTTTTTTTTTTTTTTTTTTTTTTTTTTTTTTCTGAGTTAGAAGGAAATGGTCTATTTTCCTTTTTTCATCTGAAAAAAAGCAAGGAACAGCCTCTTCCATCTTTAAGTCAGAGCAATAAAATTTAACAGTAAATATTACCTCATTAGCGACTGAACTCTCTCCTTCAATCTTTTAGAATTTCTTATTAATGGATGTAGATAAGATCCTTTTGTCTCATTAATGTTTTTATGTTGAACACCTTGGGTCTGATGTGTAGTGGTGTTCAAGAAGCACATGCTGGATAATTAATTGTGTGTATCAAGAGCTGAGCCTGAAGAAGACTTTTTTTTTTTTTTTTTGAGACAGAGTCTCACTTTGTTGCCCAGGCTAGAATGCAGTGGCACAATCTTGGCTCACTGCCACCTCTGCCTCCCAGGGTTTTGTTTTGTTTTGAGACAGAGTCTTGCTCTGTTGCCCAGGCTGGAGTGCAGTGGCGTGATCATGGCTCACTGCAAGCTCTGCCTCCCTGGTTCCAGTGATTCTCCTGCCTCAGCCTCCTGGGTAGCTGGGACTACAGGCGCATGCCACCACGCCCAGCTAATTTTTGTATTTTTAGTAGAGACGGGGTTTCACCATGTTGACCAGGATGGTCTCGATCTCTTGACCTTGTGATCTGTCTGCCTCGGCCTCCCAAAGTGCTGGGATTACAGGCGTGAGCCACTGTGCCTGGCCACTCCTCCCAGGTTTAAGCAATTCTTGTGCCTCAACCTCTTGAGTAGCTCAGACTCCAGGGACCTGCCACCATGCCCGCTAATTTTTTCCTTTTTGTTTTGTATTTTAGTAGAGACAGGGTTTTACCATGTTGGCCAGGGTGGTCTCAAAATTCCTAAACTCAGGCAATCCGCTTGCCTTGGCCTCCCAAAGTGCTAGGATTACAGACATGAGCCACCACGCCTGGCCTGGAAGGAGATCTTAACAGTTACCCCAGAGGGCTCTACATTCATTGTGACGTTATTGGCGGTGTTATGCTGGACACACACACACACACACACTCCACACTTGGTTTTCATAATAACCCGAGGCAAGTTTGCAAGAAATTGGTTTTTCTACTTTACATACAGGGATACTTAGTTTCGGAAAGGTTAAGTCACTGGTCGGGTGCTTGTCACATTCCCAGTTAGTAGGCGTGTGGGGCAACAGTCCAGGACTTCAGATCTGTATTCTTTTTCTTTGTTCACAGCTCCTTATAACCCCTTGTCAGGTGAAGGCAGATGGATCAAATCTGCAGCTGACACAAGGGGTAACAGAATCAGAACTCTAAAATGTTTGAACAGGTTGGAATGCTGGCCACAAAATCCCAAAAGGTAAAATTTAATAGGGAAAAATATAAGGTCTTAAGTTCAGATTACTTTAAAAAATTATGAAATACAGCTTTGGGGAATAGGGAGAGGAGACAGTTGTTCATGTGAATAAAAAAATCTGTGGCTATGAGATAAGCATGTGATGGATTGAAACACGTAATGCAAACCTAGGCTGCTTTATAGAAGTGTAATCAGGTTCAGGAAATGAGAGAGGTCCCAACTTCTTCTCTGTGCTGGAAATAAATCATTTGGAATTTGTGTTTAGTTTTTGCCCTCACATTTTGAGTGGGACAGTGACAAACTGATGTTTCATTATAGTACACATATCAGCGGATATCCTCAAAAACTGGCTTATACTGGGCCACCTTTTTTCATTTCGGCACCTATGGAAAGTTTAAAGACCTGCAGGATGTCTACGAATTTTCAGAAAAGAAATTTTCATTTCTTAAATTATCTTGGGAACTCCTGACTCTAAGATCCTTCTTCAAGTTCAAATCCCAGCGTCTTGCCTGGGCTATACCTGTTCTTTGCTTTGTGGACCCCAATAGCTGAGCGTCTTGTTCTGATTTCCACAGAATTTCACTCACACAAAGATTTTCTGTGCTAAGAGATTTTACTGGTAATTTGGGGGAGGCAAGGAAAGCTTAAAGAGCAGGAATGATAAACATTTTAATTTGGAAAGTAGGCATCCCTGTTCTTAAACTTTCTTTTGGTGGGTGCCGGTGGAGGGGGGGGCGGTGGAATTTTTTACTGGCTTCCGATATGCTCTGAGCACTCTGATCTTGCTGGCTGCTCTCTCTCTCATTTTTGTTCTTTATTCTCTTCCTCTCAGATTTCCTGCAGGAACTCCATATGTTTCTCAGATGAATACATACAGTAATCCGTCTTTCTCTGTTCCTTACTCTCAAACTCAGTCCCAGGCCAACCTGTGCATATACAAAAGCTATCAAGCTGTTTGGTTAAATGAAACAGCTAACACCCAAATTTCTTTCCTAACAGAATCCATTCTTCTAGAATGGTATTGTGCATTTAAATAGCACTTTATTCCTCTATTAAGCCAGGAAAATAAAGGATTTGAAAATGGGAGCTTCCTAGCACTTAAGTAATTTAAAATCATGAACTCACTTAAAATTGCTGCGTAAGGGATCATTCCACCTTTCCCATCATAATTGTACGTGATAGAACTGTTCCTCTTTCTGACTGTAGGAAGTGCATATTATATATTGATAAACTGACATTACGTAATTACAAAACTCAGTTGTTTTGTCATTGTAAATAAATACTGGTATTCATAATGATACTGTGTTTGAAATAGGAAAGAGCAGTGCAATAGTCACATACCTGGAACGAATCTAGGACAGATGTGGGAAAAGGAGAATAGACAGAAGGCTCAGATTAAAAGAGTGAATAGGTAAAAAATCGAACAAGGTATATAATTTGCTATAGATTAGCTGCAGGAAGCAATAGAGAAAAGGAAACTGAGGTTTTTTTTTTTTTTTTTTTTTGAGACAGAGTTTCTCTCTTGTTGCCCAGGCTGGAGTGCAGTGGTGCAATCTTGGCTCACTGCAACCTTCGCCTCCTGGGTTCAAGTGATTCTCCTGCCTCAGCCTCCCAAATAGCTGGGATTACAGGCACCCACCACCTCGCCTGGCTAATTTTCTTGCACTTTTAGTAGAGACGAGGTTTCACCATGTTGGCCAGGCTGGTCTTGAACTCCTGACCTCAGGTAATCTGCCTGCCTCGTCCTCCCAAAGTGCTAGGATTACAGGCGTAAGCCACCGCGCCCAGCCAATCTTGAGTTCTATTAAAAGAGAGTAAAGGAAATGGTCATTTACACTAAGGACTCAGGCTTTAGGGAGATACTAGGTAAGGAATTTGAGTTTTGGAAACCAGAGAGGATGAAAATAAAAAGCTCATGAGGAAATGATTTCAGTCTGAGCTCTGGGATTATTTCTGCCACCACTTTGATTTCCTCTCACAGGTTGAGAGAGTTAATCTAACTTTCCAAGGATTGAAGTTGCTGAATCTGAGAAATCAGACTTGCATTTGTCCTGACAACGCTAGCCTCTACCCAAGTGAGTGACGGTCATATATGCACGTGTATGGTGTTCGTGACCAAAGAGACCCACAAAATGTGGAGTAGCTTTTACCGTTGTGTCCCTGGGGATGACTTGGACAACCCTCAAGAAACAAGGCTAGCTGGGAGAAACATGGTCCTGGTATAAAAATGAGTCCCTTTCTGTTAGGGTGGGCTGGCTCATGAGATTACTTGCAAAATCAGTGAACTTTTTCAGTGAACAGCCTTGGAATTTTCTGAATAAACTAGGAAATAATAAGAAGTGTAAAATTTTCTACAAATGCTGATAATAGAAGTAAGTGTAAAACGAAATTATCCTTTCTGATTTCACAATTCGCTTAAGTATTTTAGTAATTCAAGATGATTTTTAAAGGTCATATAATCTTATCTCTATTTTAAATTAGGATAAAAAATTCTAAGTAAATGGTTGGCTTAATTTATTTATAATAACAAGCTCACTCTCCTGTCTTTAAATGCCTAGTAGGTCCTGGGAAGTTTTCCATTAATGGATACACCTATAAATAGGTAATTAACACACACATCAACCTCAATAATTATCAGTACCATGAGCTATGCTGCAATATTATACTACTCAAGGCAGAACTGCATTTATTTATTTTGATATCCACAGGGCCTAGTATAATGCCAGGCATATAATAGGTGCTGAAAATATTTGTTGAAATGAACAAATAAGGCATGTTCTTATCTTGCTAACACCGCAGGATATGCAGAAATGTGCACATAGAACTAAATTTCAAGTCATCCAATAATCAGTATGTATCAGTGAGAGAAATTATAAACAGAACATGTGATTTCTAATTTTAAAAGTTGGAACACATTCACACAGATAAATACATGATTTATCAGTGACATTTGGAATGGCATATTATGTGGTATTTGCCTTGTAGAAGTAAGTCAAGAAATTTGTTTTCAGTATTCAGGCAGTAAAAATGGAGACAGAACATATATAAAACATTTATTGGCAAATATTCTGTATATATGCATATACATGAATACATCTTCATGTATATACAAATATACCAAATTCATTCATTATTCAACAAATTTTTAATGAGTGAGCAAAACTAGAAGGATCTCTTCCTTTGGGATTTTTTTTCCCGAAAGATACTAATGTCTCTGCTGAGAACTAAAATTTTGTGAGACTTTAGCAATGAAATGCAGTCTGCAGATTTAGCATTTCTTAAGACTTTTTGAACGGCTGGAGGGAGCCAATGGTGTCTATAAGGTGGGGTATCTTTTCCCAACCTGGCTGGGTGTGGGAAGGTATGCTTCAAATGATGACTCAGACTCTTGGGACAGGGTGTAATATAAAATATTTAATACAATTAATGCTTTAGCTCATTTCATCTACTTTATTTAATTATTTTTTTTTTTTTTGCCCTCCTGCCATCTACATTCAATCATCTGCATCATTATGGAGGTAGAAATGTCTCTCTCTCACAACTGTGGCGGAGGCAGAATAAAGAAAAACTTCTGAGATTGTGTTTTATACATTAAACTAGATGCCCATTTAGTAGCACATCTTGCCTAGTGAGCCCAGTTAAACTTAACTATAGTCCCTGGAGTTGAGATGAGATTATGTGGAGAGGGAAGATGCCAAAAAAAAAAAAAAAGGTAAATATAATTTACATACTATCAATCAGTTGTCAGGTATCATCCTAATTACTTTCTATCTATTAACTCATTTATTCCTCTCAACAATAGTACCATCTCCATTTTACAAATGAAGAAGATGAGGCTCAGACAAGGCAAGTGACGTTCTCTGTGTCACACAGCTTAGAAATGGTGGAGCCGGGAAGTGGTCCTAGCCGACATGCTCAGAGGCTGTGCTCTTCATTACTGTGCTATACTTTTTCGTAAAGTAGACGAGACAGTGTCAGCTCATGAGGATTTAAGGTCCATCTCAGTAGAAGTGGCACAAAATCTTACTATATCAAAAGACAGCAGGTAATTAGGTCATATGGAAATAGAAGAGGCAGAGGTCTGAGTAGCCAGGCGAATCCAGTGGGCTGGTGGAGACTGTCTGGAAACAGCCCTTGCTCTGGGTCCAGCCACATCAGAGGGCAGTGATGCAACAACGCCATCAGATAGGGCCAAACCTTTTTGAGGATGTGAAAGACTCCCACCCAAGGTTGGTATCTGCCTAAGCTCGCTCTCTCTCTCTCTCTCTCTCTCTCTCTCTCTCTCTCCGTGTATATATATATGGAAAGGTTAACTGGGAGAAACATGTAAACCATATATATATATATATATATATATAT
>NW_016808939.1:2251262-2291890 GCF_001698545.2 Rhinopithecus bieti | reverse complement strand
TTTTTTTTTTTTCCATAAACTCTAAACCTATATAATTCAAAAGAGTAAAAAAATAAGAACTGTAGCCAGAGTTAAAATCTCTGACACCGAATATCCTCCAACCCTTACCTCCACCCTCCTGCCAAGTTCTGTAGATATGAGACAGGCAACTCAAAAATGATTTTACTTGCACTTTATGTAAAGCAAAAGTAACAAGCATTTGCTTCTGTTGTGGGGCATTTTGAGATCTTCTGATGACCTTCACTGTTTGGGCCTGGTTCTCCAATTTGTACAACGGTTCTCAAATTTGAGTGGGCATACATACCAGCTAGGGGGCTTAAAAATTCAGAGTCCTTAGTCACGCTTGCTATTTTAATTTAGGAGGTCCACGTTCAGCAACACCTCAGGGTGGTTCTGGGGCCCATGGCGTGGTGGACACATTTACCAGGATATTGGCTCACAGCCACTCAGAAAGCTGCTACTTAAGTGTCTTGAAGCTTTGAGGACATCAACTAGAAACTCCAAAAGTCAACACCTTGTTGATCTCACCTGAAGTCTGAATTCAAACACTTCTCAGGCTTTACTTGTATTACTTACTTTGGCCGATGGCTGAGGTTTTTCACTACCGTCTTGCCATGGTGTATGTGTTTTTATTTGGTTGGAACTCGGGCTGGGGAGCAGGAATGATTCCCCTCTTAAAATACCTTCTACTTTTTATAAAGATCAAAAGCACTAGTTGTGTCTGGAGGTCACTGAACTAAATGTCCCATCAATGACTCTCAATGATGCCAGGAGTCGTTTCCAATTGCTCAAATACTGCACCTGCTTCTCTTCTTTCCTTGTTAAATATTTGCTGTCTGTCTGAATTGGGAAAGGTTATTTTGCACCAAATGCAAATGAGGATGGTTTTGACTGGTGCTTCATTGTACTTTTATGTGCCTTCCTTTTCTTGAGAATGTGCCGTGGATAGAAGTGCTGTCTATCACTCTTCCTAATGGGCTATTCATAAATGTGCTCCTCTGGTCAATCAGCTTGTTTTGTCTGTTCTGTGGCTTTATGGAGGTTTTGTTTTCTCACCTGTAGCAGATGTATTTGGACTCCAGATGTTTTAAAGAATCTTTCCAGGTGGGCCTATATTATGTTATACAGCAGCAATAACTCTTTTAAAGGGGTGGCTTTTTAAGAAGTTCTGATTGCTTATTGTTTGGGAAGTGTTTGTGGTTCCTAATTAAGCATTTCATTAGAAGCTGCCAAGGTCTTTTGGTCTACAAAGTGACTCTATTAAGTTGATTTTTTTTTTTCTAATTCCATATGGTGTTATGTCTATGCTTTGGTGACATGTAAATTTTGTGAAATCGAGACCCACTTATGAGATACTTAGTAAATGATTTTTACTAGATGATGATGATAGTAAAAAAAAAAAAAAAACCCACAGAAACTTTGTAAAAAACATGTTATATTGAAAAACCTTAGAGGAAGCAAAATCTAGCAGACATGGGGTGTAGGAATTTTAATATTAAAAAAATTTTTTTAAGAAAAATTTTCAACACATACAAAAGTAGACAAATAATATGCTGATCTCCCCTATACCTATCACTAAATTTTGACAATGTTCAGCTTGTGAACTTTATTTTTCTATGGCTCTTCTTCTTCCCCCTTCCCTGGATGATACTAGGCAAATCCCAAGTCATGTTATATCATTCGTATAATTTCATATGTAAATATTTCAGGATGCATTTCTCAAAGACAAGGACTATGTTATTACAATGTAATCGCAATACATACAACAGACAATAATCATATCCTCGAAATTGACAGAAATTCCATAATAACATCAGATATCCAATTAGTCTTCACGTTTCCTTAATTGTCTTAGGAATGCTCCCTCTCTCTCACATGCTTTCTCTCTCTCCCCAACTTAAAAAAACTCAGGATTCATACAATGAAATTAGTTAAATATCTTTTAAATCTCATTTAATCAATAGAGACTCTCTTCCATTACATTTTATTTTTCTTAGGATTTTGTAGTTGTTTTGGTTGGAGAAATTATGTAGTTTGTCCTAGAGCTTCCAGTTTGGGTTTTGCTGTTCCCACGATTATGTTAGATAAATTTTATTCCCATAATTATGTTAGATAAAGTAATATACATCGTGTGTGCATACTGGAACATGCACTGGATGAACATGAACTGGATCCTTCCAATTGGAATTCAGGACTAAGAAGGGCTTTTACCATTTATATCTTCTTTCTCTCAGTCTCCAAAATCCCAGTTCTTATCAAAAGCTACGTAATTACTTATTTGTTTATCCTATACTATGCACAAAACAATTTCAGAATAACAATTCCAACACTACTATGAAGACTATGATTACTGAAGCTAATTCGTGGTAATTTTGCTTTGTAATTACTTTTGTCATTGGGTATGTAGAGTTGAATTCAGTGATGTTCTGGTAAAAGTTTAACAATCAGTATGGCGCAAACAAACAAATAATACAAGACAGGAACCAAAGTAAATGAAAACCTGATTTGCAGAATTTGCTAATTTCCATAGTATAAATACCCTCACTGTGGCCACCTTCAAGCTATGATCTTGAAGTCACTGAATGCAGAGGTGAGAAGACATGCTCAAAATCAGAGATCCCCTACTGTCTGGCTCCAGTACACTGTGGGGAAACTCCTCTGTTTTGAAGCCACTTGAAAGAATTCTTCACTGTGTGGTTGTGCCACCAATTGGACATTTGTTTCACTTCATTTTAAAGTTTTAGAGATTATTTTTCAAATTTAAATATTTTATAATTTTGCAAAGTATTTATGTGGTTTCAAAGTCAAATCTACAAATATTCAAAGAAGGTTAGCTTCTATCCCTATCATCTTCATGCTATGCTCCTCCTTCCTCCATAGGTTTTAAAAATTATGGTTTTAAACCATCTATTTTAAATTATTATGGTATCCTTCCATTACTTTCTTTTTAAAAAATGTATATATATATGAGATCTCTCTCTCTCTCCGTGTATATATATATAGAAAGGTTAACTGGGAGAAACATCTAAACCATATATATATATATATATATATATATATATATATGGAGAGCTTTAAATAAATATATAGGGAGCCTTACATATAGCTTTACATAAATAGTCATGGTATAATTTTTCTATTTATGGAAACTGCTGGATTGTGGTTGTGGTTGATACAAAGCGCCAAGTTAGGTAAAAGACTAGTTTCCCAAGTGGGAGCACTCAACAAAGTACTTCAGAATTCTTTGCCACTAAAAACCTGCCACAATAATTGTTAATAGGGTACAGCGGTTTTTTTTTTTTTTAATTTATTAAAAAAATTTTTCTTTTTTCTCCCTGTTGCCCAGGCTAGAGTGCAGTGGTGTGATCATAGCTCGCAGCAGCCTCGAACTCCCAGGGTCAAGTGACCCTCCCATCTCAGCCTCCCGAGCAGCTGGGACCACAGGCAAAACCCACCATGTCTAGCCATGAGTAGCGGTTTTAGTTACTATAAAACCACAGATCCCAGAGACAAACTGCTCAGGCTAGCATCTTGGACATGTCATTCACTACCTGGGTGACAGACACATTACTTATCCTTGCTGTGCCTCAGTTTTCTCACTTGCAAAATGTGGATAACAGCAGTATAACCTTAAAGATGTGTGTATGTGTGCATCTGTGATGATGAGACCAGTTTGGGAAATATACACATACAAATTTGAGCACATAGTGATAACGCAAATGTTAGGGTAGATCCACCACCACTTTCCCCTCACCCCTGCAACTCAAATGTCAGCTTCAAAAGGCAGACACTTTTGTCTATTTTGTTTGCCCTTGTATTCTGGGAATCCTGAACAGTGTCTTCACTGAGTAGGTGCTCAATAAATATCTGTTGACTGGAAGGGACACTTCTCAACATTTTTATTTTTTTGCAACAAATAATTGGGCAATCAAATGGCTTATATTTCTGTAAAGACTGTATCTATTATACAATGAGTAAGAGAGGCTGGGCATGGTGGCTCATGCTTGTAATCCCAGCACTTCGGGAGGCTGAGGTGGGCGGATCAATTGAGGTCAGGGATTCGAGACTATCCTGGCCAACATGGTGAAACCCTGTCTCTACTAAAAATACAAAAAAATTAGCCAGGCGTGGTGGCGGACACCTGTAATCCCAGCTACTCTGGAGGCTGAGGCAGGAGAATCACTTGAACCTGGGCCTCGTGCCACTGCCCTCCAGATTGGGCGATAGAGACTGTCTCAACAGATAAATAAATAAATAAACAAAGAAATAAAATGAGTGAGAGAGTAAAATAAATACAAACCCAATTCCCAATTATTTTTAGTTTACAATGAAATATGTCACAACTAACAAAACAGTGTAAGAGAGGACATTTTATAGGATGGGGCTGAATTTTGTTGTTGGATGTGCTGTCATCTGAACAGTTCTCGTATGAGGGAAAAGTAAACATAAAGAAAACAAGTAAAACCCCAAATAACACAAATGGATAAAGAATGAGTGCAGTTACCTCCCTGAATATTTACCCCCATCTTGAGCCCTGAAGAATTCATTGACACCTAAGTAACAGTGAGTCAACATATCTGCATAAATATTACAATGTGTTTGTGCCACATTTTCCATTGTTTTAAGTATAAATTTCGTAGAACTGAAGTGTACTTATTAGTAGGGAGACTGCAATCATCTTTGCTCACAGGGAATTTGGAGACCAACTACCGTCTGCATGATAAGTCAACGATTTAGAGTACATCTATAACCCTTGCACAAAAATGCGATGAGAGATGAAGACTGGGGTGAGGTGAGAAGGAATGCCAAATAAAACTCCAGCTCCTTATAGCTAATTTAATAATTTTGCAATGAAAATGGCTTTTATCATCCCAGGAGCAAGTGTTTTTTTTTTTCTTCCAAACTGCTAAAACTCTTTTCACTATAAAGGGGCTTGGAGAGCCTTTGCTTTGATGTAGGAGAATGTGTAATACCTGCAATATTTCTTGGCTAGAGAAAATTATTTTCATCTTCCAATGCTAATGACTCATTAAAAGCAAAATAAGAAAACAAAAATAAAGAAGAATGTAAAACAAGCAGACATGCAAACCTTTTGCTCTTTTTTTTTAAAAAAATGTGCAAACTGAAACTCATTTAAAAGAATTTTTTTTTTCCAGGCTCTTGTCTAACTGAAATAGAATTATCACCATTCGACATGACCCTTCAATCCTAAAACCCGTTTCAGAGTAAAAACATAATTAGCGTGATCCCTAAGGACAGAAAGAGGGTGTTTTGTGTTTCAGAAACAGAAAGAAGCCTAGAGAAAGACACAATGACTGTAACAGACACGAATCAAACGAATCACCCACTCACATACTGGGAAAGCCTTTCTGATCTTTTAAGCTTGCCTGTAATTTATTTTTGGAGCCTCTGCCTGTGAATGTGAAAAGTTGAGACGGAACCTGATAGTAGTCGCCTATGACCGTCAGTCACTATGGAAAGCCTTCATGGAAACCAGCTAGAGCATCTGCTAATGAGAAAATTGCTAGGGCTCATGTCACAGCACAGACTGGGATGACCTGGTCATAATACGGTGCCATAATTAACATTCTTTTTCAGCTTCAGGTGACTTTAAGGTCTTGGACTACACTATAGTTGGTTTACATCATAAAAAAAGTATGACATGGACATAAAGATGGCAACAGTAGGCACTGGGGATTACTAGAAGGCGGAGGGAGGGAGAAGGGCAGGGGGTGAGAAACTAACTCTCGGGTACTGTGCTGAATACCTGGGTGACCGGATCAATCAATTGTACCCCAAGCCTCAGCACCATGCAATATACCCATGTGACAAACCTGCACATTTACCCCCAAATCTAAAAGTTGAAATTATTTAAAAAAAAAATAAAGTATAATAAATCTGAATTATATGTCGCTGTGTTTTAGTTTGGAAGAATCAACAGGGTACCAACGGGGATGAAAAAGATAATTTTGAGACTGTGTGTTGCATTTTTCATAAATTAACTAGGAAAAGAAATTGTGAGAGGCCTTTGCATAACTTTAGGTTTTCCAAAAAATCCTTATTTATTTATTTATTTATTTTTTTATTTTTATTTTTTGAGACAGAGTCAATGGTGCCATCTCATCTCACTGCAACCTCCGCCTCCCAGGTTCAAGCAATTTTCCTCCCTCAGCCTCCTGAGTAGCTGGGATTACAGGGACGAACCACCAGGCGTGGCTAATTTTTGTATTTTTAGTAGAAATGAGGTTTCTCTGTGTTAGCCAGGCTGGTCTCGAACTCCTGACCTTGTTATCCCCCCGGCCTCAGCCTCCGAAAGTGCTGGGATTACAGGCGTGAGCCACCGCGCCCGGACAGGAATCATAATTTTTAAAGCCGAAACGCCTTGACTTGGGGTCTGAAAACTTGATCTGAACTCAGATTGTATCATTTCCTAGCTGACAAATTATGGAAAAGTTACTTAATTTCTCTAAGTCTCAGTTTTTCTTATTTGTAAAATGGGATAGCACAGGTGTAGTGAGGATGACACAAAATAAGGCGTGCCATTAAAATTCATCCCTCAGGTAGTAGGTACTCACAATGTTCTTAAACATTTCAAAGTATAATTTTATGAGCTAGTTTTATTACACACTATAAATTTATCTAAATCTGTGAAATGCCTGTTTTTCACAGCCATAAGATCAGCCTTTTTTGGGGCTGGGGGAGGGCTAAATTCTGAACCACACGAACATAAAGTCGTGGCATCCAAAACTTGGAACATTCGTGTTTAGCAAACAGAGAAAGAATCCTAGAGAAAGACACAATGACTGTAACAGACGCAAATTGTGTGGAATCACCCACTTGCACAATGGGAAAGCTTTTCTGATCTTTTAAGCTTGCCTGTAATTTATTTTGGAGTCTCTGCCTGGTGAACGTGAAAGTTGAGATGGAACCTGGGACTTTAGAATTGGGGATGTTTTTTCCCCTAAGGTCTGGAATTTTTCCCAAAGCATCCCAACGTAACTTAAAATTACAGTAAGAAACCAAAATTTATTTTTATGTTCAGCTTTGTATGATTGTGTCTACTCTGGGAATGACTATCACGGGAATGAGTGCAGGTATAATAACTGAATCATTAAGGTCCATTTGAAAAACAAGGTCTATGGCTAAAATCGATTGAATTTTATTTTATTATTTTATTTAAAATTTATTTAAATAAAATTAATTTAATTTTAATTTAAATTATTTAAAATAAATTTAATTTAATTTTATTTATTAAATAAATTTAATTAATTTTTTTTTTTAGAATTTATTTAAATGAATTTTATTTATATTTTATTTAAATTTAAAACAAATTGTTCTGAACTTGGAATGTCATGACTGTAGGACTTATATTAAGCAATTTCTCATTAGATTAAATCTTTCAATTCTCTTTGTATACTTACCTTTTCATTTTAAGGGCAACGGCTTTAAAACACTTTATTAGGTTCCAGATAGAAAAAAGGAAGTGGATTGTTTACTTAGAATAATTCACTGGATCTATACTTCGAATACGAGGCACATTTTTTAATTCTATACATTCTCAATTATCATTCCCATTTTGCTTCTACTTATTTTTAAAATCCTACTTAATACCCTACTTGCTTAAGCAAATACTTCAGTATATACTTATGATGCCTATGTATAAGCACAATTCAAATAAAAACACAGCTTGTTTTGGTATTGCCACTCTCATGTGTTAAAACAGGGAAAAGATCCAAGAATATAAAATATCTCACAGAAAGTTTCCTTACTGGTTATTCTCACCTGAAGGGCGATAGAATTCAATTTATTACTGTAGTAACAGGTTAAATGTGAATGTGGCAATAGGCATACATTATGTTGAACTGGTTTTAAAGAAAATAAACTTTCCCTTCTCCTGAACCTTTCTTCCATTTCGAAGCTTTGAACTACTTAGATAAAAATTTCCCTCTCATTTTTGTCTGCCTTTGTAGTCTGACTTTGAGCCAGGACTTGAAGCAGACACTACGGCTCATGCAGAAAAAAACTTCTTCCCACAAGACTGCCAGCCAAGTTGTGCAGACTCAAGATGTTCGGACAGTTTGGACAATCATCACAGTTTTTGGACGCCTATCTGAGGTAAACATAAAGCCAAACCTTGACAGTCTCATTAGTAGTGTAAGTATGATTCAATATGAGGAATTTCTGCTCTTGGCTGGTTGATATAAGATAATTATAAGATTTCTTAATTGAAATTTAATTGGAGATACAAAGTGATACATGGCAGTTTGTAAAGCATCACAGCTAAACAATTTGCTCCCGTATACCCGATGAGCAGAAAACAAATCAACACATTCTTAGAACTGCTAAGTGAAAATTATGTAGAATAATTGCTTCAATCATTGAAAATACGATTTTTTTTAGCGGCATGTTTGTGTAACCAAAAATGTTAATAGTTATTGAGTGAGTAAAGCATTTATTTGTCATCACAGTTTGCACTTGAAAGGGTTACTGGTAAGAGCTGTTTTTTGTGCTCAAATTATTTCCTCAGTCCTATGTTCTCACCCTAAACAACTTAATGAAATTGGAAAGGCATATCCTTTTAGAAGTGCATCTGTAGTAAAGATAATTGGAAAGCACTAAACTCTAGACAACCTTTTCGGTCGGGCGCGGTGGCTCAGGCCTGTAATCCCAGCATTTTGGAGACCGAGGCGGCGGATTACAAGGTCGGATATCGAGGCCATCCTTACTGTGAAACCCCGTCTCTACTAAAAAAATACAAAAAAATTAGCCAGGCGTGGTGGCGGGCGCCTGTAGTCCCAGCTACTCGGGACGCTGAGGCAGGAGAATGGCGTGAACCAGGGAGGCGGAGCTTGCAGTGAGCCGAGATCGCGCCACTGCACTCCAGCCTGGGTGACAGAGCGAGACTCAGTCTCAAAAAAAAAAAAAAAAAAAAAAAAAAAAAAAAAAAAAAACAGAAAGAAAAGAAAACCTTTCAACGCTGACATGTTTAGGCTTTGTGTCTCCACCTAAACCTCATCTTGAATTGTAATCCCATAATCCCCGTAATCCCCACGTGTCAAGGGAGAGACCAGGTGAAGGTAATTGAATCATGGGCGTGGTTTCCCCCATGCTGGTCTCGTGATAATGAGTGAGTTCTCACGAGATCTGATGGTTTTATAAAGGGCTCTTCCTCCTTTGCCTGGCACGTCTTCCTGCCTTGTGCCGCCTGGCGGAGGAGGTTCCTTGCTTCCATTTTGCGTTCCACCGTAATTGTTAATTTTCCTAAGACCTCTCCAACTGTGAGTCAATTAAACCTCTTTCCTTTATAAATTACCTAATCTCAGACAGTTCTTTATAGCAGTGTGAACACGGTCAAATACAAATGCTAGAATGTTTTAAAAGATAATCCCAGGAAAGTAATAATGCAGGAGGCCCATGATCTGTGGCTTAATGCCTTAGGTGCCCAGAGACCTTTATCCTAAGCAGAGGGAAAACCTTGTTACAGGGTTTTTGCAAACTGAGAAGAAAGCCTTCTGTAGCATGTCATTTCGTTTTGTTTTGTTTTGTTTTGCTGGAAGGGCAACAGGAATCTATTTGAATTAAAGGACAGGCAGAAGTGGAACATCAGAAGTCAGGGGTCTTTTGGGAGAGTCCTGAGTAGCAGGTGTCATAGATCTGGCATAATTAGATTATTAAAATGAACACCTGAACAAAGGGGAACAGAAAGCTTTTAACCTTAAGATTCCAGACCATTCTGTTTGACTCTTTTTTTTTTTATCAAAACAAATAAAGGAGTGTAAGTTAAAATGTATTCCGTGAAGTCTCTAACCGACACCAAGATACTGAGAGTTCTTTAAGTCTTGTAAATTACACACCACGTTGCTTATGTGATTATTAATGCGATGATATAATAGTTGTATTTTTATGTACAAAGAATATGAGCCTGGATTGTGTGCTAAATTCCTGCTTTTGCTCAGTTACCTCCTGTAAGACTAATTTTTGGAAACCTGCCATTGATATATCTACCTTATTTCATTTTAAGAATAATGGTTAAGAATTCTGAACTTTTATAGATTTTTGATATAGATAGCATAAAGGAGGACTATTGGTCAGATATTTGTAGAGGTGGCTATAGTTCCCTTTATTTGCCTAAACTTGCTGAGTTTCTTAATAGGGGTGCAATGGGTATTCAAATGGAACAGTTCTCACCGTGGTGGCTTCAGTATTGCAAGGTGTTAAACACCCCATCCTACTAAATGCCACAATCACTTTTCAGCCATTGTGATACCCATCATATGATAACTCTGCACTTTTCCAACCTCTTCTTGGAAAGCGGTATACGCATACACCCCTGAAGTCTTCCCCTAGCCCCAGCCACCACCACATAAGAACCACTGGCCTAGGATGTGTGGGTTCAGTTATCTGAATCTCAATTACAGAAAATTAATAGAGCTTCTGATAGTAGAAGGTGAACCCAATTAAGAATTAAGAAATGTAGACTGTAGTTTGAATACTGAATCTTTTGGAAAATCATTGAATTATCTGAAGCTCAGTTTACTCATCTATTAAGTGGTAATCCACCCTCTCTCCCATTTAAGCCACTTAATTCCTGTGAAAATCAAGAGATCTTATGTACCTTAAAATACTTTAAAAAGGGTAAAGACCTATATAAGGAAATAATATAGTCATTCCTCCGTATCTGTGGGGGAGTGGTTCCAGGACCTCCCTTGGATACCAAAATTCAGAGATGCTCAAGTTCCTGATATAAAATAATGTAGTATTTACATAAAACCTTATGTACATCCTCCAGTATACCTTAAATCACCTCCAGATTACTCAAAATACCTAATATGATATGACTGCTATGTAAATAGTTGCTACACTGTATTATTAAGGAATAATCACAAGAAAAAAGGTCTGTAAATGTTCAGTACAGACACTATTTTTTTTCAAATATTTTCAATCTGAGGTTGGTTGAATCCACAGATGCAGATATGGAGGTTGTATTCGGAGTAATCCTCAGTAGTCATTTTCTTTGGGTAATGTGATAAATGACAGCCAATTACTATGAGATAACCTATTATGTACACTGTTCTAGTAGCTATAGAGGATTCAAAGGAGAATAAGACAGAATTGGTGCCCCTGTGGCTGTCATGATTACAGAGGGAAAGATACAATGTATGTGGTTGAAAAGATGACAGTATGGAGGTAATAAATGATTAGAAGCAGACATGGGCTATTAGCAATATGTACTGGAGAAGTTCAGAAGAGAAAATGTGTTCAATGGAAGATACAAAAGCCAAAAATGATGAAGGAACCACTTCCCCTATTATACCATTTGAAATGAATAGTTCCCTTTCATCATAATACATATTAGAAAAGTATCAATCTTCTCTATATGCATATTTTATAGGTCATAGATCTTGAGAATATAAATGATTAACACTTTCTTCTGTGGGAAATATTATCAGATAACAATTCATTTCCCTAATAAGGCAGACAAGAAATAATTGAAGGTCAAGGAGGTATTAGCCTCATAGTGCCACTGTTAATATGTCCTCTGACTGACTCTCAGATGAACACATTTGCTACCGGTGTTTTTGTCTTCCTTGTCTGGTCTCTGGCTGTGATCTTCCTCCTGGTGGCTTTGGTCTCACCTCTGTGTCCTGACTTCAGCCCGTCTTTTCCTTGAACTTGGTATTCCTGGTTCAGGAATTGACCTCAGCTTGGAATTCTGGAGACTCATCTCTAAGGGGTGGACTCCTTGACTCCATGTTTTCTCCAGAAATCTAGATAAAGTGCAACCTTGCAAGAGGTCTTCTACTTTTGCCTTGCTTAATTTGTTAAAAGCCCCTTCGTAACGAAGAGATGCCCATATGAGAACAGCCTAATGGACCATAGTATTATACAAGATTATTGGGCCATTCAAATATTTATTAACCTGAAATTCCTGAAGAAGAGATGACATTGTTAGTTGTCAAACTTGCATTTCAATTCTTCCTTCTTGTCTTCCTCAATGTGGCAAATCCTTCTCCTTTTTGGAGAAAATGTCCTCCTCTAGCTGTGACATTGATCTCTCCAGATCCTCCTTTCTCTATGAACACTCCTTCTCCTATGGCACTGGCTTCTCTTCCCTCAGCTTCCCCTAGTGCAGGCTCTCCACATGGATCTGTCATGAGTCCTTTTCTTTCTTGTCTGCTCACCCCACGGCCCAGCTGTCTCTCCAGTCAACATCTCTCCCAAGCTCCAGCCCCCATTTCAGACCACAGGCAAGACCCTTTATATGAATGCTCTTCCTATACCTCAGACTCAAGTCTGTAGTGTAAACATTGTATGGACTTCTCCCTAACATCTGACAGAAATCTATCCCTCCTTTGGTCTTTCTCATCTGGATGGCATAATTGTGTATCTAGTCATCTAGTCACTCAGACTTGTAGGAATCACCTTTATTGTTTTTCTCCTTTATTCTTGATTTCAATAACTCACCAAATCATGAAAAATATCTTCAAAACATTCCTTGATTCAGGTCCCTCATTTCTATTACTGTAGGTTCTTCCCCTCTCAGTTTCTCGCCAGTGACTGTTATAACAACATTCTAATTGAGGTAACAGCGTCTAGTCTCTTTGCCTTCTAATTAATTCTGTCCATGGATAGAATTAATTAGAAGGGAAAGAGATTTTTAAAAGAATTTAGTTATAAAAGTAATAAAAGATGACCTTACAAATTAAAACAGCAGCAAGGTGGAAAGTAAAAAGCGAGTCTTCTCCCTCAACTCCCAAAGGTTTGATGTATATTTTTCCAGATGTCTTTCTAAAACATATACACACAAATATGCTTTGCATTATTGTCCTCAAGGGTTTTAGTGCTTCTGGTGAAATGTCAGGTGTTAGTCTGATTCTTCATTTTGGGTAACGTATTTTAACTCTTTAGAAGCTTTTAGAATTGTCTCTTCATCTTGAAATTGCATCAAGAGCTTTATTACTTTTTAAACATCTATCCTGCCCAATGCTTGATTGATGTGTCTTTCAATCAATCAGAAGGTTCCTGTATTTCTTCAGCAAAAGCTAATTTTCTTCTAATATTTCTTTCAATGGTTTCCCTTTCTTTCATTATCTTTGATTTCTTTTTATGGAATTCTACTGAATGCACCTTGGCCTCCGTGAATCTCCCTCAAGTCTCTATCCTTTTCCCCTATTTATGATGTCTTTTCCTGTGTGATCTACATTTTAAGAAATGTAATTTTTTCATCTACAAGATAATTATCTTTATCCTCTGATTTTCAGATAATCCTCTGAAATTTTACTTACATAATTCTATCCTAATTTTATTATGTCCTACTTCTTCCCAAAACAATATAGTGTTATTTTTATTGATGTTGTATTTTTCTATTGTTACCTGGGATTTGAAAATCTTCTCTTCTAAAATTTTTTCTTGAGATACCTCAGCTTATTCTTGGATTGGTCCTATTTGTTCATTTTGGTGGAGACAGAGAAACCAAGTTCTTGTTTTCCTGTAATACCTGGCTATTCTGATAGTTAGACTATGTTTACGAATGAAGACTTAGGAGGACTGGTATAAGTAATGTGCTATGTTTCCTATGAAGTAGGGAAGATCTTATTTCCCTGTAGGGAATAAGAGTAGGGCTTTTGGAGAACGAGATCATATCCCTTGCAGGGATGTGCATGGAGCTGGAGGCGGTTATCCTTAGCAAACTAGCACAGGAACAGAAAACCAAATACTGCACATTCTCACTTATAAGTGGGAGCTAAATGATAAAAACACATGGACACATAGCCGGGAACAACAGATACTGGGGCCTACCAGTGGGTGAAGGATGGGAGGAGGCAGAGGATCAGGAAAAATAACTAATGGGTACTAGGCTTAATACCTGGGTGCTGAAATAATCTGTACAGCAAAGCCCCAAGACACAAGTTTACCTGTGTAACAAATCTGCACTTGTACTCCTGAACTTAAAGGTTAAAAGAAAATAAGAGAAGTAAAAATCTTACAAAAAAAAAAAAAGGGCTTTTGGAAGATTCCCCCTTCCCCTATAAAACTCCAACCCCTCAATTGCCAAAGCAGGAAAAGATTTACTTCAGAGATAGAGTGGTTCTCTGTTTAACATGACCTCTGTAGGGCGGCTGTTTTTGTTGACCTGGTGGCCAAGACCTTACGAAGACAGTGTTTTTACCTACATTGTATCTTCATTGTAGTAGCATCAAGGTGAGGGAGGGTTTTTCTATCAGCATTGGTGATTTTTCAGGGAGTATTCCTTAAGCATGCATGGCCTGACTTTTTTGGTTCACTGTATAAGCTTCACTTCCTGAGTTTCTTAGGCCGATCTTCTTCTGTCATGGGGACAGAAGGTATGTGAATGGTATCACTTAGTGTCCACTGTTAGTCATTCACACCTGCCGAGTTTTCAGCTTTGCTCTCGTCTGGAGTGCTGGATACTGAGTGATAATGGGATTGGGGTGTTATATCACTCCTCTGCTTCAGGATGAATTCCATCTTTACCTGGGATATCCTGTCCAAAAATTTGAAGGCAGCCTTCTCTGTAATTTGTTCAGGCAAAATAATCATAATGTTCTGGGTATAACCATCCATTTCAGATTGATCATCATCAGCTTAAAATTTATAGCTAGTCTACTTAAGCAATTTTTTTTTGTTACTCCAAAGCAGTCTTATTACCATTCTGAAACAAATAGTAGAAAAAGGGGGAAAAATCGCCACATGGTCCCACAGTTATATATATTCACACATACATAATCAAGAAATCTTACTACTGTAAGCAATCCATAATAATATCATAACATTATTATTTTCCAGGCCTTTTTATTCATGCCTTGAATTAGGGGTATTTGACAAAAGGGTGAATATTTTTAAAGTATGCTCTGTAATTTGCACAAATACTTCTTCCAGAGACTGGATTCTCTATTGGGAATATCTAGGTATCAGATGGTGCCAAGACTTCAGAGGAGGGGGACATTCCCTGTTTATTAGAGGGAAGAGAATCTGGAGCTTCTACAGTAATCCAGGTTAGAGAAAGCTGAGAAGAAAGCACGGTTTGGAGAGAGAGGTGAATAGTGGTCATTGATGGTTATCGGAGAATGTGAATGTCTTAAAATGATATTTAGCTTTCCAGATGATCTGCCTTCTTGGCTCACTTACAGATTGTGGGCTTTCCTGTGATGTAAGTTCCTCATCTGTCTCCTTTTACACCATCTTCTGTGAAGTTTATTCGGCTCATAAATGTGAATAAAAAATTGTTAAATGTGACCTCAAAGAGACGGTGCACTTTCACATCTGAGTCCACTCAATGCATCACAGAAGCAGCACATGCAGCAACAGGAGTCCAATAGGTGAGAAAAGATATGGAAGACATGCTTTGAACTTTCACAAACCATAAAATTGGTGAGGGGAGGAGCCAATTATATCAATATTGTGAGAGGCAGGAACTTCCCGTTGCAGGTGTCTATCACTCTCCTGCAGTTCTAGGTTTATTGAAGGGATGGATTGAGTCTTTGTACCCTCCAATACCCAACAGAGCTTTACCCTCAAGGAGTGTTTTATAAATGTCCATCACATGCATAACATATTCCAAATGCATGTAATGGACATCAATAACAAGATGAGAGAATAAGGGCAGAGGCCTTATCTGCAAATAAATATTTTGTTTAATGAGAAGGTTGAGATTGTTGGCTAAAATATCAGACTTCCAGATTTTGAGAGCTTAACTATCTTCCTTTATTACCAATTGCAGTAGATAAATTAGAGTTAGCTGTTGTTACTCCATTTCTATCAAACTATATTCAGTCACTATTCTGGAGAGTAAATCCTCAAATACTTCTTCTAATTCTTCTCAGTATGTAATTGTCCTTCTTCTAATTCTTTACAGTATGTAATTGTCCTTCTTCTAATTCTTTACAGTATGTAATTGTTCTAACAGAGAACCAGAGGGCCATAGTAATAATGAAATATAAAATATTGTTAAATGTGCACCATTTAGAGTCGTGGGAAACCTTGTTGAGAAACATAAAATTAGTTTGACGTTTACACACACTGTACAGGGGCTGGGTTTCATTAAAATGAAAATAAACATGTAAGCCAATATTTTAGATGAAGAAGGTATATGCTTTGCTTTAGTTGCAACAATTCTTTATTTATTTTCATTTAGCCTGGTTTTATTTTAAAACAAAAGTATCAATACTTAGTCATTTTGTCTGTAATTATTTGATTTAAAATTATAACAGCTTTATTTGATTTTGTAATTGTCTTTTGTCTGCTGAGAACTCCCACTACAGAAGCCATGGTTGAGTTGGATCTTAGATAGTTTTCGGTAATAAAATGTTTCAAAAAACATTTTTATATTAAATGATTGTTCTTAGGTTTTAATAAAACAGATGTAAGTTAAACATAATGATTTACCAGATTCATTTTTTTGGTGGGAAAACTAGCTGAAGGCTTTCCATCGTCATGTGCTAATGCAGTTCAGTGAGAGCCTGGGGAGGCCATGCCCTTCTTAATTGTGTACCATTCTCCTCCTTCACCTGGCTCCCTGCCCTTGCACTCATACTATGCTGCAGGTTGCATGACGGAGGCAGGGAGTCAGATTTTGAAGAGCAAAACACATTTTTTTTTTTCTTGAGACAGAGTTTGGCTCTGTTGCTCAGGCTGGAGTGCATTGGCACAATCTCAGCTCTCTGCAACATCCACCTCCTGGTTCAAGCAATTCTCTTGCCTTAGTCTCCAGAGTAGCTGGGATTACAGGCATGTGCCACCTTGCCCAGCTAATTTTTTTGTATTTTTAGTAGAGGTGAGGTTTCGCTTGGTTGGCCGACTCCTGGCCTCCAGTGATCCACCAGCCCCAGCCTCCCAAAGTGCTGGGATTACAGATGTGAGCCACCATGCCTGGCCCAAAGCATAATTCTTAATGGCACACCTGGTTCTTATATTAGTTACTTCCTCCTTTCCATTGATTTGGATTCCTTTCTACCTTCCTTTTGGCGTGACTCCTAATTCAAACTCTAACCCTGTTGTGTCACAGTCCTCATCCAAACTCCATGATATTCTGTATTCTTTATTCTCATTAGAGTTTGCTCATTCCAGGATAACAGACGTGAAAAAAATGCCTGAGTTCCCCTGTGGTAGCCAGTCTTCAAATAGACTAGTAAGTGAGAGAAAATAATAAATTGTTTTGAGCCATTAAGTTCTGGAGTGGTTTGTTATGTACCATTAAATAACTCAAGCACCACTTCAAATGTATGAATCACTCATGGTTACAAATTCCACCAAAGAGCCAACTTTTGGTGTTAATAATCCCAGACACATTACTATCGGGTTATGTCTTTGGGTAGTTTGCCTACCTCTCTGAGTCTCAGTTTTCTCACATTTAAAACTTGTAATAACAGAGCCTACCCTACAGAGCTTGCGAGAGAACTGGATGAGAGACAGTATACAAAGTCCTTTGTAAAAAATGCCAGACACATGTAGCACTCCATTAGTGTTAGTCATTGCATTTCTCATTGACAGAGAATGAATGAATGAGAAAATTCCACTTACAACATCTAATGTCTTTTTGGACTTTCATATCAATGTGATTCTTTTACTAAGTTATAGAATTGGAGTTGAAGTTTACTTAAAAAGTCTAAAAGCAAAACAGCGAGAAGTAATAGGGAATATAGAGCTGGAAAAGTAATTTTGAAGCTGTGTAACTTGCCTGTGAGTAATCCTTAGCAATTTCAGAGGAAAACATTTCAGGAATTGCTTGTGTCACCATATCTGCATAATAATTATGGATCATTGCCATTTTAGGTATGGGCAATCAGGAGGAGGATGTAGCAGTTGTGGTCCCAGCTAGAAAGAGTGGGCACACTAAAACCCAAACAACACAAGGAGGGCTTCATGAAAAGATTAGATCTGAAGGTGTCCTCAGGGTATGAGGAAACCACAGGGATAAGGCATCACCTGGGGACTACAAAGCAGAATTGCCACCACCCCTAACCCTAAAGGAACAGAGAGTGGATGCACTTTCCTGAACACAGGGAAGTTTGTGTTGAGTGGAGACCTTCATTTGACTTGGAGGACCAAAGCAAACCCACAGGAGGAAGATGGGACACTAAGTACCTTGAGTTCCTCTCTTTCTTCCTTCTGATCTGCCAGGGCTCTCCAGGACTTCGCCCAACCAGAATCCTGAAGGAGTTTGTTCTAGTCTACACGGATCAGCCACTCAGGGCAAGACAGTGGGGTGGAGAAGAGTGGGAAGAGGAGGATCTGTCAGGGTCTATGGAAGATGATGAGCTAGAGGATAATGGAGCAGAAGTAGTAAGGGCAGACTTATGATCCTAATATTTAAAGACTTATATTTTAATAATCTTAACATAGTTCTGTGGCAGCTTAAACCAAAGGAATATTTAAGTTTCTTTTCTGATCTATGAAGAAAGCCTTTGTGAAGATGTACAGAACCCCAAAGAGGTTACTGTCTTTATTTCCTTTTGTATCCTACTCAAAGTCATAAGGAAGTAATGCCATGAGCATGACTCTTTTTTTTTTTGGCCCAGGCTGGAGTGCAGTGGTGCGATCTCGGCTCACCGCAGTCTCTGCCTCTCGGGTTCAAGTGATTCTCCTGCCTCAGCCTCCTGAGTAGCTGGGATTATAGGTATGTGCCACCATGCCCGGCTAATTTTGTATTTTCAGTAGAGACAGCATTTCTCCATGTTGGTCAGGCTGGTCTTGAACTCCTGACCTCAGGTGATCTGCCGGCCTCAGCCCCCCAACATGCTGGGACCACGACTCTTCAACAATGACTCTTGTCACCTTGAGAGGATTGCTGTCGCATACATGTTTGTTATTGTGAGAACACACAATTTTTCACAGAGAGCCGAGGCAAATGCCATGAGTAGCTGGCAAAGGAGGAGACTGTTGCATATTAATTTCATTCCCTGTGAGGTCTGATCTGGAACCATTTGGGATATGGATGTTGTAATGGTCTCTAGCACTCAACTAGCACCAGCTCTGCCTTTTCTCATTGCTTCTTGGAACTGTTCCTCATGCCATCTGCTTCTAATCCTTCACCTTGTCTCTTTCAGATTCCCTTTCTGGAGCCTTCATTTGCTTCTCTTAATTTTTTTTTTTTTAACCCCTGGCTTCAAGCTTGCTTCCTGCTCTGATCACTAGGATCCACTTACTCTATTTGACTGACAAAATTATCCATATAGGTGAGGCTGTGAGAAAACACTCCAGGTGCTAAGAGCCTTGGGTAATTTCTAACACTTGCCCCCCCCATCATCCATTGGCTTTAAGCACAGATGATGAGTACAGGTGTAGCATTGTGTTTCCATGATGAAAGGAAAACTAAATTGTGTTTCTATAGACCTACCTGAGGATACGAAGACCTCCTGGCAGAAAGTGAGGCAAGAGGACAACAGATATCATTAAATATGGGGAGTGAAAAAGGACTGATTTGCAATGTGGATGTGAGAGAGAGAATATGAACCCAATTCCTCTTTCATTTTGGATCATAATTTGCTTCAATTCCATGGATGTGAGAAAATTTAACATTTCAACCAGAACAAACTGTAATGAAAGACAGGTTTTGGCTGGGTTTGATCTTTTTCTGATTTGTCAAAATCCAAAGATCGAAATCTGAAAGCCAGAAAACCATCCAAAGGCAAAGAGAAGAAACACATGTGTGGCAGTTCAGAACTTGAAGATGACCCCATGAAGGGTCAAGAAACTGCTGAGACCAATTCTGAATTGCAGGTAGCTAAGAGCTAGCCTCATGTTCCAAAAAAAACCATGGTTCTTGAGATGTGTATTGGAAGCCGAACTCTATACTGGAAGGCAGGGGCTGCTCCTAGGCCATGTTAGAAGACACAGCTTCCAACTCCAAAGAGCTAAAGCCATTTTACATAGTACACTGGATGAACAAATGTTAAGATTTTAAGATTTGCAGGTGAAAGGGACTAGATCAGTATAAAATTTTAAAATTGGCAACATCAGTGTTATGGTATACATTATATATTATACGGTATATAATTATCTGTTGCATATTACACAGTGGTAGTAAAGTTACTTTGATTTGTAATAGGATAGAAACAGCTTGTTAATGGATTCATCATTTTACCTGCATTCTAAATCCTAGTAGGATTTAGAAAATAAAATACAATCCAAACACAATAGCTCTCATACTAGAGTAATTCTTCTAGTCCTTCTGTGGAATATCTTGTTTAAACTATTACTAAGAGTGATAGTATATTTAATTTGAGGTATAACATTGGCATTTTCCATTAACAAATAGTAAAACAAATGGGGCGCTTACAATGTATGTGCCAATCCCCTCCAATTAAAAATTTCTCCCAATTGCTGGTATCTAGGATGAAAATGAATTGGTCAAGATATTTGCAGAGCTGAGTGTGTACAATGGGGCAGCACAGATGTTCAGTCAGTGAAACTGACCCCAAACTGAGGCACATCATCCTTCGTCTGCACACCTAACACCTAGATTCACTATACCATGTGGCCCCCTGATGAATTTTACTGTGGGCTGAAGAATCTCATTTTGATGTGCTCATTGACTTTTCCTGCAGTGACAACAGTCTCTCGTTCCAAAGTTAATTTGATTTCTTCAGTCTTCATGCTTCCCTCTTATTAATTCCCTGTTCAAAGTTAAAATTATTTATTTCATAAAAAAATCTTGCTGAATTGTGTTTTGCAATAGTCTTTTGTAGAAAAGGTATATCAGAAGTCACTTGTACTAAAGTGTGGTTGGGGCCCTTTCTTCCTTGATTTTAGGCAGCAATGCTGTGTCCTCTGACTTGGCATATGGAAGAATTCCATGTTTCAGGATTCTGGCCAACATATGCCAACACATTCTTAATTGGAATGCTGGCAGCTAAACATAAGGATTAAATAGTACTATAACGGATTGCAAATCATATCTGTTATATTCTGCTTGGGATCAGTGCTCTGTTTATAAGAGAAAGAGAGAAACCCATCAAAATGGCTTTGATAGAGGAGGCACTGTAGCTCAGGCCCTCACAAGTTGCATCAAGGAAGGTTGTTGTTATGAGTAAAGATGCTGGCTCTTCTTCATGTGACACCTCAAAGTGGGCTGGGAATGTATACAGCACAGTTTTCTCATGAGGACCACTAAAGAATCAATCGTGGCTCTTTTCTTTTTTAAGATTTCTTAACATTGTCTGGGGGCAATGGAAGGAAGCCATTCACGAGGTTTGCTTTTAGAGAACTGCTCAGTATCTATGGTGGTGTTTCTGATGGTCAGGAGGACTCACCCAAACTCCATTGAGATAGATCTTGAGAAGGCTGTGGCAGTAGAGTATAGCAGTTAAAATGTACTGATTCGTTAATGCTCAAGGGGAGGGATACTTCATTTTCTATGATGATGTGATTATTACACACTGCATACTTGTATCAAAAACTCTCGTGTACCCCATATATACATATGCCTACTATGTAGCCATAAAAATTAGAAACAAAAGAGTACAGACCCAGGAGCCAGTTTGTCTCAGTGTGAATTCCATCCCTACCAGTAACAGGACAATTGGGGAGTTTTGCTAAACTATTCATATCTTAGTATGTTATTTTTCAAATGGAGACAACAAATTTGTAATTCACTGAATCTAACATGCAATCACCACAAGATACCATTATTTTAGGAACCGCTAATAAAGAAACAGCACATAGTACTGACCAAGTAAATAATTAAACTGACAATTCTGACCAAATTTGTATGTGGACAAGCAATGCAACCACAAAATGAGTCATCTGACATCTGTTATAAGTATGTCCTTTTCTATAAGGAGTTCTGATTACAAAGATGTTAAACTGAAACATCTTCTGTCTCATCTCCCTAGATGTCAACAACTGTGTATCTGTTGCATTCTCTATGCACTAACACAATTAGAACATTCTCTGTCAAAGCAGTGGTCTGTAACGTCTGTATCATGGTGAAAATTATTTTGAAGATCTTTCTGACTTTAAAAGAACCATTCATCTTCAGATGAGAGTTTTCTTTGCATGTCTCCCTCCTTCCTCCCTCCCGCCTCCCTCCTCTCCCCCGACTCCCCTCCCCTCTCCTCCCCTCCCTCCCCTCCTCTTTCTCCTCCTTCTCAAAGATTCTCCTCTGTTACTTGGAAATTCATTTCCCTAGACTTGCTTTCAATTTCACTAGAAATACTCACCATTTTCAGCAACCAAGGCTAAAAGCTGTCATCTTAGGAAAAAGTCCTTATTCCCTAGGGTATTTTTATTTACATTTTTTGGACCACAACATGTGGATCATATAAACAGTGACTGGAAGCTTGTTTCTGTGGCCTAATTTACCATACGCTGTTATATGGAACTAGACTTCACCATTGGAACTCATAACTGAGAGAACAAAGTTAGTTTTCACTTACAATTAGTATTATTTTTGGCCACGAAAAGCTTTTGATTGGATTTCTCTATCAGTGTTCAGGAGACCAGTAGTTTAGTCCTATTTCAGCAGATATCCAATAGGATACTATTTCTTGGCTCCAATCAACTGAAATTAAATAGGAAGGAACCATTTCTATTGTTGTACATCATTCGAACACCAACTGGTAGAACTATTTTGCATCTTGGTCAGCACAGTAAGCTATATCAAGTTTCATACTTAAAATTGTATTTGCTACAGTTGTTTTTATAAAGTAACTCCAAAACGTCAAAAGAATGCAATGTCTAAATGGAGTCCTTGAATTGCTGTAATTATGCTTAAGCAGATTCAGTGATCCATGAGGAGGTACGGCCCCAAGGCAAATGAAGAAACATGTTGAAAAGTACTTAAAATAGACTCTGCAGAAAAGATTTGAGACATTGAGTAGTTTTCACTGTGAAGGTATCAAACTTCAGGGTCAAATTCTTTCAAAACAACTATTTGATACTGGTTTGCATACTAGTAAATTAAACTTCCAAAAAGCACATCCTTTTCCTTTTGAGAGCTTTACAGCATGGTATAATACTTAGTAAGAAAATGCAAAATAAAAGGTCGATTTATCTAGCTGAGGAAAAGCCTGCATTTGTTACTTAAATTATTTTAGATTTTCTTCCTGCTGAAATTATTGAAATACAAAATAAGGAGTGGCTAAAGTGTTGGGGAACCACTTTCAATTAACTCTAGCAAATGTTTAGCAAGTGTTAACAAAGCAAACTGAGGGAAATTGCTAAACAATTTCAAAAGCAGCAAGAAAACAATAGTCAAAGAGACTTTATTTTTGGAGGCCGTTCTAAACCGACAGTAATCCATAGTACGCTAACCTTCATAGCTTCTAGATTTAGAGAGGATGGGGAGATAATTAGTTGTATGAAGGAAGAGTAGAGATGGAAACAAATCACTTTTCTTTGGCTTTGATCCCATACCCTGTAGCAGTGAAGGAACGGAAGGTCAAGTGAGGTAAAAATTTATAAAAAATAGTATGTTATACGGAGACCAAGGGAACGTATCCCACTACTCCATGGCAGCCTTGGTGATGATTCTGACTCTGAGATACAAATCTAGGACTCAACACATAGTTAAAAGCAACTTTCAAGATGTATTGTATTTCTGATAAATCATTTGTTTATTTTATGCTGTTGAAGTGTTCCATCTCCATAGGCTCTATGTCATTGTGAATACTTAGTAGTATAAAAGAGAATGGCAGTCTGAAGATTTTAAAGAGAGGTTTTGAAACAGAGTCAGAGCTTTTTGAAAAGGTAGAGTGTAGGGAGTTTATACTAAGTCAATGACAATAAACAACAAAAGTAAACATTTTAATAAGTAACTTTTAAAATAATACATTATTAAGACACTACGATATGCTAATAGTTTCAAGCTCTTCCTCTGTGTTAATTGATTTAACATTCATAATTACCCTAGAGGTAGGTACTTCTATTATTTCCATTTTACCAACAAAGAAACTGAGGCACAGAAAGTTGAAATAACTTGCCACAGTGACCCAACTGATGTGTGATAGAGCCAGGAGTCACATTCTAGCTCTAGAACCTCTACTGTCAACCACTAAGCTCTTCTGATGCTTGTTTCACAAAGCCCTTTTAATTCCAAAGGGATTATCTGAAGAAGCTTCTTATATACAGGTGGTGGGTTTTTTTTGTTTTGTTTTTTGCCATCTGCGCAAGTAAAGTAGGTAGATGATACCATAATATATCTATGGCACAAGACTGACTACGTGCAATATTCTACTGAAACACCACAAATTAAAAGCAAAAGACATTAACAAAATCTCTACCTTTATTCTTCAGCTAAATTTATTTTGGTGTTTATTGTTTTCTTGCTAAATCCAGAAACTTGGCCATTAAGATATAAACTGATGCTACTGTCTAATTTAGCTACTGCTACTCATGACTAGATACTGATGACTGTCATAACCATTTCAAACTTCTAACTGTATAGTGATAGTCCACTTTTGCCTTGCATATCAGCCTTACTTCTTGGTTCGCTAAGATATCAGTGTGAGCAACATTGTCACAGCTTTATGCTTTTGTACAGCTGGAATGGGCTTTTCATAACATCATGGTGTCATGGGTTGACCAGAAGAGGTGATAAGGCAGTTGCTGCCACTCTGTAATATTCAAGTCATTAAACAAGAATTCTGTGCAACAAGGGCAATATTTCCTGGGCTTGCTGGATACTGAATTACTCCATTTCACTAAGGTCTGCAGAAATAGACTCAATATTCTCATTAATGATGGCCTTGCAGGTAACTACTGCAGAGGCATAGCTAGTTTACCTGCCTCAGCCTCCCAAGTAACTGGGACTACAGGTGCCTGCCACCATGCTCGGTAAATTTTTTGTATTTTTAGTAGACACTGGGTTTCACCATGTTAGCCAGGATGGTCTCGATCTCCTCACCTCGTGATCTGCCTGCGTTGGCCTCCCAAAGTGCTGGAATTACAGGCATGAGCCGCCATGCCTGGCCAAAGGTGCCATTCTCTTGTTGAATTTGTTTTGCTTTCTAGTTCATCAGCAATTTGGTGTTCTAGGGAATATTTATCGTCCTCTGCAAAATAGAAAGGCTTTCGTTTTTTCAATTCAATGTAAATACACAGAAAGAAAAAAAGGATTTAAAATGAATTAAGAAATAAAAGAATGAGAAAATAGGCAACTATAAAATTAGGTTTTGTTTTCTTATGGATTCTGCCCTAATGTGCTTGTTTCTATTGTCTAGGTATGTAGGTGGGAGGAGAGGCAGTTGGGTTGGTGAGATAGTGACAGGCAGCACTTGTTAATTTTCAAATTCCCTTTCACTAGTCCTAACCAGGTCCATAGTGTGTGTGTGTGTGTGTGTGCCTAATGCAGACTTTTTCCTTAAAAACAAGAAGCTCATATATAGATTTTCTAATTGCAGCAAATAAAGTAGATAGACTATACCATAAAAGATTCATGGCACAAGACTGAATACATATTCTACTGCAACACCATAAATTCAAAACAAAAAAAATTTGAAAAGCTCTAAAATATAACTAAAACAATCCCCAAAATTATATGGACAAATGGCTAAAAGCCAACCTATCCGATTCACAGTGCTTAACACCAAGGTATTTTCTGGATGGTTTTTATGGAGTAAATCATAGTATTCATTAGAAACTTTGCTGCTGAACTTAATGATACATCATAAGGATAGTAGATTAACATAAAAGTCAGTATTTTTCACTATTAAGTATTAAAATGATGTAGTTTATATCTGTGTCTCTACTACCTGCCTTAAGATATGAAACACTGCCAACATAGTTGACTCTCCACAAATCGCGTGCTTTATTTCAAAGGTTACTGCTGTCTGGAATTTAGTGTTCCTCATTCCCACACATTTCTCTATACTCCTACTACATCCGTAAGCCTGAAATAGTACTATTTTGCAAATGTAGTTTCATATGCAAACATCTGTCCATCTAGTTTATGTGTAAGTTTTTACAACTTTCTTTTCTTTGGTTGATTTTATGGTTGTGAGTTTCATATATCCTGATACATGCAGCTCTAGTTCATTTGTTGTGTGACTATATCACAATTTATCTGTTTTCTCTTTTATAAATATTTAGGTTCTTTCCAGTTTTCTGAGCACAAATTTATTGAGCACCTGTTACATGCCAGACACTGTTCTAGGCTCTGAGGACTCAAAAGTGAGTAAAACAGATAAAGTCCTTAACACCCAAGGATTTTATATTCTAGTGAAGGAAGAAAGACAACTACAAAAATTAAACAAAATGTACAGTGTATCATATGAGATCTATGGAGAAAAACAAGCAAGAGAGTGGAATAGAGAGTGGGGTAGGTAGGACCTTTCTTTTACATAGAGTATTTATAGGAGGCCATATGGTAAAGGTGATAGAGATATGAAGGGGATAAAGGATTTAATCCTGCAGATACCTGGGGAAAGAGATTTACAAACAGAGGGAGCAGAAAGTGCACAGGCCCCGGACAAGAACAAGCCTGGCGGTGTGATGGAGGTGCAGCCAAGAACCCCACTGTGGCTGGAGTGGACTAAGCTTGGGGAGTGACAAGAGGTGAAGTCAGAGAGATGAGGCCTGATTAGGATGTATAAGAACTATGGATTTTACTCAGACTGAGTGAGAAGCTCCTGGATGGTGTTTGGGCAGTGCTGTGATCATGATTTCATTACAAAGAATTACTCTGAGTGCTGTGTAGACTGTGATGTACAATAACGAAAGCAAGGAGATGGATTGGAAGGTAATGCAAATAACAAAGAGACAGATGATGGTGGCTTGATGTATAGCCTCATTTATGGAGGTGGGGTGAAGTGGTCAGATTTGGAGACATTAAAGGTGGTGCCAGCTGGATTTGGGGTGTGAGAAAAAGAGGGGTCAAGGATGACTTCAAGGGTTTTTTCTTGAAGAGCTGGAAGGAGAGTTGTGTTTTGTTGACATGGAGAAGATTTGGAAAGAGAAGGTTTTTGGAGGACAGGAGAATCAGAAGTTTAGTTTTGGACAAATTTGGTAAGACTATCAGACATCCAAATAGTGAGGTCAAGTAGGCAATTGTGTATTCTATAAAGGTTTAGTGTATGCACATCTTAAGTTAATTGTGTATCATAAAACAGTTCTTCAAACTGGTTATACCTATTTACATTTCATGTTGCAGTAACACCACATGTATTGTCAGGATTTTTTCATTTTGATAATCTGATGGTATTATCTGGTATTTCATTGTTGACTATATTCTTTAACAACAATACTCCTGGGCTAAGCCATCTGGATCTTCACTTTACAAGCACTGAATATTCATAAACTATTGGCTACTGGTGCTGTTGCTACATTTTCCAAAACCAAACCAGCCAAAAGATGGGAGATACCACATACTGATACCTTTAGTAAGAAAAGTAAATTGATGGCTTGTTTTACTTGCTGTTGTTTTTGAGGAGATGGAAATTTCTACAGACAGAATTACATAGATTTGATATGGCTAATCCTCTTGTTTTGGCTTTTGATGATGATCAAAGTCTTGCTGATGTAAACTAATTGGAGGCATTGGATATGCTGTGTTTTGATTATAAAAAGAAATAATTGTATTACTTCTAATTGTATATAGTAAATAAAACTTTACGAGGCTAACAATGATGACCTAGTAGGTATCTTATGATTAGATATGAGTAATTGTATTTAGACTATTACAGCACATTGCTGGATTCCAGTTTTACTATAAAAGTAGGGTGTTTAAAAGTGTTTTTTTTTTGGCATATGTACACATTTACCTTAATAACTTAATATAAAGATGTATTTGGACTACTTGTAGATAAAATGGGAATGCTTTGTTTTATTTGTAGTTATTTTCTGAAGAATAACTTTATTTGTAGTAATTTGATGGAGAATAACATAGTTTCTCCCCGTGTCCCAGTCCCTGTGTCTTGATCCTGCTGCCATGTTTTCCCATGGTGCATTCCCTGTACGTCAGCCTGGACTTTTCCAATGGCCAATTGCCAAGCTCCTTGGCACCACACTTCACTCACCTCCCCGTACAGCTGCCAACTACCCAACACTGAATGTTTCTACGCTGTCCCCACCTTAAAAAAATTTTTTTCTATTGATTGACCATTATTAACTTAATACAAAAAAAGGGAAGGATACCCATGAAGGGCTTTATTTTCTTTTTCCATATAGAAAGATACTGGAAAATTGCCAGGCTACCATTTTCTTTGAAGATATTTGGAATATGAATTCCAAGCGTAGATTTTTAAAGGTGGCTATTCCACTCTCTCCATTTCTGGAGGCTGTCAGTAAGCCATGCATAACTTCTCACACCGCAGTGACAGTGGCTAAGTCTTCTCATTAACAACTGCAGCACAGGATCAAGAATCCTAAGAGCTGGGTTATACTCCAGTCTCCATGACTAATGAATGATTTTTGTATCACTAGTAGTAGCATATCATTTCAGTTTTCGATTCCAGTCTCCTTACATTTAAATGGTTTAAAACATACAGTTGATAAAATATTTTTAAAGGTATAAATACTTTTAAAATAAATAAATAATACTTTTAAAATAAATACCTTTAAAATATAAGGCCTCCTTTTTATAATACCAGAGGTAATTCTGAACTAAAATTATTCACAAATTTTTTACCAACTCACAAAAGTCGAGTGGAGAGAACAGGGAAGGTGAGTGATGTCAGGGAACGGGTCGTTATGCTGTTTGGAAGGAGTATATGAGAATATGGAACATTTGAGCATAAGCAGAGAAAAAATGAATTCTCACTTGATTTCATTTAATGTAGTAATTCAAATTGTTAATACAATTTGCGTATCATGTGAATACTACCTCAATTGTATATAACTTCCGTTTTTATGCATACAGTTTTTTCTATCAGCTCTTTCTCTTGTTGGGATTTTGTTGGATATGTAAGAATAAAGGAGGAAAACATATTTTCAGTCCTGTTTGTAGTCATAACTGGTGTTCACACAGTGTGAGAGGGCGAAGTGGCTGTATATGAAGCACAAATGCCTTGCCTTGAAGTGACTGGCCTAGTTTTTGTTACTTCTTCCCTGAGCTGGGGCTACTTTATCCACATTTGTAAGGTTCATCATGCCAGCTTTCCAAAGCAAACAATCTCTATTGTTTAAGCTCCAGCTAGCTGCTTAGTAGCCCAGGCATGTTAACCTAGCAGTTGGTTTCCCTAATCTGGACCCAGTTTAGTCACTAAGATTCTGCTGTGTTGTTTTTGTCTTTCTGGAGCTATGGTCCTAACTTTCACTTGCTTAAACTCTTGCAAGGTAAAGTTTTCTCCCTGTGTTCCAGCTCCTGTATCTTGATCCTACTGTCTGCTGCCATGTTTTCCTGTGGTGCATTCCCTATAAGTCAGCCTGGACCTTTCCATTGGCCAAGTGCCAAGCTTTTTGGCACCATACCTCACTCACCTCCCAGTACAGCTGCCGACTACCCAACACTGAGGAGCGTCTCTGCTCTCACCAACCAGTGTCTCTTGGGCTTCTGCTTATGGCTTGCTTTAGATTCTCCTGACATCCCCTGCCTCTCCACACGTCTGTCAACTGCTTCTATGACCTCAGGAGATGGCCTGCCAATCAATAGGTCTGCCTAAGCTGCAGGTCCTAGGTCCTCTGGACTGATATAGTCTGAGCAAGGTTCTAAAATGCCCCATTGCAGGAAATCTTTAATAAAGGTTTTCTTCCTGATAGAAAATTTCCTTCAAAGATTGTCTCTTATGATTGTCGTATGTCTCATGTGGTCAAAAGAGCTCAATGTTCTTAGGCATCTGGTACACTTACAAATATGTGACAAGGAGGATCAAGATCTTTGCAACAGAAATTAAGAAAATTCAATGTGAATCTAAACTCCCTCTCAAACAAAACAAAACAACCCCAAAAAACTCTACAGGATACAAACATGACCAGCTAACTTTCAACAATGGAACATTTTATGAGACTTAATTATTCTGGAAGGGTGTAATTTGTCAACTTTGGACTTTCATAGACTGCAGGATAAGAGAAAACTAGTTAATAATACTGCAGACAGTAACGAAATTAAATTTTAGTTCTGCTACCCCCAAAGAGGCAGAAGTGTGAATTTGATGACCCCTAGAATCACCAAATGGTTAAGTGAATTTTAATACAGTCATTATGGTCTGCTCACTTGAATTAATCCTTCAATGCCAAATGTACTGCTTTCTGTCATTTTTTAAAAGGTTGTAGTATACTTTAAGGGTTATTTTGGAAGTAAATGTAGGTAGAACTATATGTAGTTTGAAAACCTGTGGAACTGTTTTGAGTGACATGAGAATGAATGTCTAATGAAAATTATTTGTTGGCAAGATTGGTAGGTTAAAAAATCTAAATAGAATCTGAAACATTCATTTCTATCAAAGGTAAAATGTAAAAAACAAATTCTTCATGTATATAAATAATCTACATAAATAACATATAAATGCAAAATTTAGAATGACATTTAATTAAATGAACACATTAAAAAGTTTTTTACTGCCCCCTGCTGTCAGTTTCTTAAAGAATTATAGTAACATTGCTGTAAAGCTGACTCAAGGTGAATTAGTTGAACAGATTGGTCGGGGGAAGAAATTGCCCACCTCTAATCACATCGCTTTTCAGCCAGTAATGCTAATGTTTACTTCATGTGTGTGCACAATGATATCAGATTAAGAAACCAACACTAGCAAAGCTTGTGTTAGTGAGCATAGGATCAGAGATACAGGGAAGTTTGTGATCTGCGAAATGCAATTAATAAGAAAGTACCAGTGTTTCAATACAATCTTTAGCCAGTGATGTCTACTTTACCATTTTTTCCAAATCAAATAATTTTAACTTTTTTTTTTTTTTTTTTTTTTGAGTCAGAGTCTCGCTGTGTCACCCAGGCTGAAGTGGAGTACAGTGGTGTGATCTTGGCTCACTGCAACCTCTGCCTCCCAGGTTCAAGTGATTCTCGTGCCTCAGCCTCTTGAGTAGCTGGAATTACAGGCACATGCCTCCATGCCCAACTAATTTTTTGTATTTTTAGTAGAGAGGGGGTTTCACCATGTTGGCCAGGCTGGTCTCGAACTCCTGGCCTCAGGTGATCCATCCACCTCGATCTCCCAAAGTGCTGAAATTACAGGCATGAGCCACTGCGCCCGGCCATTGAGTTAACTTTTTAAAATTTATGTAATTTAGGTAAAGCATTCTGCATGAATAAAAGCAAAACTTCCAAGATAAGTGAAGATTCATTATTTTTGTAATAAAATCCTGACTTGTTATGTTATTTTCATTTTGCCAAATACAATTAAGAAATGAGAAATAATGAAGATAATAGATAACACTAATGCAGCAGTTACTAGCTGCGAGGCACTGCTTTAATTTTCCCCCATGTACTATTTTATTTAATCATAAAACAGATTGATGTAGGTATTATTATACTTCCCATTTCACAGACGAAGAAACTGAGTCACAGAGGGGTAGAGTACCTTGACGAAGGTCCCACAGCTGGGCAATGGAATCATGACCGGAAACCCTGCAGGGGGACGCCAGGGTCTCTTTTCCCTTAACATCTTTGCACAGGGGAAGGTATACTCTCTACAATGAAGTCAGAAGAATGTATAGAAATTCTAATGAACATGGTGGTGTGAGTGCTTATTAACTCTAAGTGCATACTCCCTTCACTGTTATTTATTGCTGTCTCCGTGCTCTAGTGACCAGAGCCTGTGTAGGAATAACAGACAGACCTGGGGAGCTCCTGACTTGGTTTATCTTTCTTTCTTAGGAAAGTTCTGCCTTCCTTGTTTGCATCACATTGAAGGGGTGCGTGTGTGCTTTATGTTACTGAATATGTGCCGATTTAGTCCATGCCTGAGAGTGGATTATCCATTTGGGGGATAATTTTTGTTTGATTTTGTTTCTTGTGTATGAGAATCTTTTTTTTTTTTTTCCCTAAGCTTTATGTTCGGGGATACACGTGCAGGTTTGTTACATGGGTAAATTACATGTTGCAGGGCTGTGGCATACAGATTATTTTGTCACCCAGGTAATGAGATTAGTACCTGATAGGTAGATTTTTGATCCTCAGGCTCCTCCTACTCTCCCCCCTCAAGTAGGCCTCGATATTTATTTTCCCTTTTATGAGTTATTGGGGGCTAATCTGAAGGTAGGCCTCTACACACTTGTGCCTTTCGCTTCTGGATAGCTGCTAGTTTTAGCCATGCTTTCAACCATCTTTAGCAACTCATATTCAAATATACACACACTTTTCACAGTACTTCGAGTAAATCAGTTTCATATCTTAAGTGTGCCTAGTCCATACTAGTTCCACCGTCTTAGAGAACAAACTGTTTCCACTCCTCTCTGCCTGCTCAAGTCGTTTGCCGTCCCTCCATAGCACAGAGGGGGCATGACCACAGATATATCCACCCAGGGACAACTAGCACCACTCGTAGTGGTGATCCTGGGCTGCTGCTCTCCTTGCAAGTACTCTCCCTCAGTCTCCAGAGGGCTAATGACACAGGAAATCTTTCTTCCTCCCATATTAAAGTAACACCAAAGTCAACAAAATCAGTTGTTGTGCATAATAAAAAAATTCATACCTGACTCGAGGAGTGGGGTTTCCAGTGACTCTACACTCCAGATAAACTTGGCTCCCTTCTGCTACTTCTTGGCTCCTCAGCTTTTGGATGAATCGAGGTGCAGCTGGGAAGTGGAGGGCACTGTGGGGCTGTGGGTGAGACTTGCGGTTGCGTGGCACTGCCAGGTCCTGGTTGGCCTGGTAGCAATGCCTGGCCCCAGGGGACTTAACCTCTCTTTCTGTCTCCCCTTGGTCTTCCGTAGGGCTCTGGCTGGCTGAGGCACTCAGCAGGGCTGACGGCTGAGTTTTAGGAGACAGGTACCCACTGTCTGGTGACGAGGACTCCCCATTTGGGCTTCTGTTTCTTGGCTTTGCGGCTTCTCTAAATATGGATGTCAGCTCCTCAATTAAATTAGCCGCCTTGTCACACAGCTGGCTCTGGGGGCCAGCCTTTCCTTGATGTGGTGTTTTGGGCTTTATGTTTGTGTTGGGAGCTTTTACACCACGCTTTTCAGCCTTTCGGAGGTTCCGGATGTAGCTGGGCCTGGTGAGCAGGGGTGACATGGCAGGTTTCCTCTTTGAAACAGGTGAAGAGATAATCTTAGTTTGTTCTTCTGCCAGAGGCTGGACAGGTGTTGACCTGTTATCCTGCGGTCTCCCTGAGGTGTGTTCACCCAATTTGGTCTTATGGGAAGGGTTTTCATGGAAACTTGCAGGGGAAGTATTGAAAATCTGCGAGATCTCCTTTTCCGAGTCAAAATCTTCTGTTTCGGAGTCAGCTATGGCTCTCCGGGCCAGGTCAAGACTCTTGTTGATCTCTTCCTGGCTGAGGAAAGCAGAAAGGCCTGGGAAGAAGTCAGCATTCTTGCTTTCTTCCTGCATGTCTGAGAGGGAATCATAGAAGGACTCATGGGAGGAGGTCCCTGACATAGTTGAACAGTCTTCATGCACTCTGTGTCTGCTTTCAATAGGAAGACCAGAGGCAACGGCAACTGTTTTCTTATGCTCTGAAAGACAGCATAGAATGTCATTAGTAGCAATGATTTTTCCCCATTTTATCATAGAAGTTCTAAGTCACAAATTGAGAGAAACATTAAAGTGAATAAGTTTTCTTTATTCTACAAGTTGGAAGAAATATCAAGTATACTTGTGTTCATCATTTTATGATTTTAATACATGCCCTGTGAGTGCTATCAAATATCTCACTAAGCAGTATCAAATCATTCAAAAAGATGATGTGTGCAGTAGGCACTGTTAGTAGGATAGGGCTCACAGCCAGCCCCCCGCCCACCTTACTCAAACTCTAACTTGATTAATGTAATGAGATCAATAGAATGTTGATATTTTTAGTAAATCTGACTCTGATCATCTAACTCTAAACCACAAAATGCATTTTAAGGATTCCAGTTTTAATTTATGTATAGTTTTCAGTGAAATCTTTGAAACTATTGTCTCCAGTTGTGTTCATTCATAGTCATTCACTCAACAGTCCAATAGATGGTAGTAATCATTTATTATTACATTTCAGGTGCTAGAAGTACAGCTGTGCTGTATGCTAGGGATGGGCAAACTTTTCTGGGAAGTGCCAGATGGTAGATACTCTTGACTTTGTGAGCTGTCCAGTCTCTGTTATAATTACTCAACTCTGCATGAGCGTGAAACTAGCCATAGGTGATATGGAAATGAATGAGCATGACTGTGTGCCAATAAAACTTTATGGATACTCATATTTGAATTTTATATCATTTTAATGTGTTAAAACTATTATTATTTTGATATTTGATTTTTAAACAACAGCTTTTAAATGAGAAAAACATTCTTAGTTTGCTGGTCATATTAAAAAAAGGGGTTGGGATGGATTTGGCTCAGGGGCTGAAGTTTGCTGACCCTTGATCCAGACTTAACAACACAGTCATCATATTCAAGGAGTCAAAAGTTATGGGAGGTAGTAAAGTGGAGAAGACAGAGAAGATATTAAACAAATAATATATTAATAATATAAAATTTTGATAAGACTTTAAAGGAAAGTGAGAAAAACCTAGGGGCTATGAGAGCCTAATCTAATCTTAAAGGGCGTGAGAGAGAACTAGAGGCCTGGCATAGAACACTTACATGGGAATATCAGCAAAATTAAGTAAAAGGTGTTCCATTATCTGTAAGCTATTACAACTTTAAATTCCACTGACATTTTGAACTAAATATTGTGAGGCAATGACTCCTCATTACTCGAAGTGTGCCATTCTTTTGCTATATATTGTTCATAGAATACTGAGAGGGAAGATCTAGAAAACATCAGCAGTGATGTCTGCCACAAGACTGAGTCTAGGAGTGAATAATGGAAGCTTCCTGGATGTGGTGAACCTCGACTTTCTACCTCGTGTCAGTCAGGAGTAAACTTGGTGAGACATTTCCCAGAAATGGTGTGTCTTCAGAGGACTGAATTGAGTTGCTTATATAGAAGTATCTTCCCGTCTAAGAAAATCTCTAATTTCAAAAAACATTATGCAGGAGTCGAGGGGGTTGTAGAAATCCACCTCAAGAACCTGCTGCTTCATTGGATGCAGTGAGTCATAGACATGCTGATTAAACAGGATATTTAATCTGAGATCCTGAAACTCAATATTAACATACCCCATTTTCTTAAGTGGAATACTGTACTTTTGCCTTAGATGTCATCTTAGAAAGATAGCTACTTTTTTGTGCCTGAATTATTAGATTCCCCATATGCTAGCCCTACTCTATCTACTGAACCATATTTCACACTGTTCTTCAAGTAAATCCTTAGTCCTTCAGAGGATGTCGTCATTCTCCCTGACTTTACCAACCCAGATATCACTCTAATTCCTTTGTCCTGTCTGTGCTGCAGGATAGAAACATTCTGACTGGTCTCCAGTTACTCAGATATGGCTTATATATGGAGAACAATTATATTCAGTATATTTTTAATACTTGAATATATTTTCTTCATGAGAAACAGGCAGTTAAAGTATGATTTTGAAAAGGCAAAGGTATAGTCAACCTGTAAAAATCAAATAACATGTATTGAGTTTGTATTTAACAATTGAAAAAATCAGTAATATATTACAAGCATTTCAAAGGAGACACTGAAGATGAGACACATGTAGGCAATCAGGAATGCTGAAATGAAGTTGGTCATAGATTTGAAAGTGGTTTGGAATCATTTATAAGAGTGGAAATCTATAGCATTTCTACTAGAAAAAATCATTTGTATATCTATGTACCAGTATAATTTGCATTGTTTTTAGATTTTTCCAACTTACAGAGTTGTAAAATTGTAAAGACAATAAAAGGCATAGACCCCTGTGGAATTAGATGACCCTGAAAGGTTCACCAGAGCCAATCCAGCATTCTATTGCAAGAACACCCAGTACCATTTTGTATATTTCAAAACATTTTATAGTTTGTCCTAGGAAGGCAGCCAGGTTTCTCTCAGTAATGAGCTCTGAAGTACAACTGACCCCTCAGTCAGCACACATGGTAGATAACTTTAGGGGAAGCCAGGATCAGGATCAACTCTTACAAGGTGTGGGGAGATGAGCTGTTAGGCAACATGGATCCAGAAGAGACATGAAGGTGGAGAGGGGGAGACTCGGAGGCTGAAAGTATGTTTGTGTACCAAAGGCACAACAGACTATATTTTCATTTATTGCATTTCTTGTAAAATTTATTTCTCTTTGAAAGAAAGCTACTGTGTTATTTATTTATTTATTATTTATTTATTGTGGCCTGAAAGACATTCAGTTTTTATTTATTTATTGTGGCCTGAAAGAAATTCAGTTGAAATCAGTGCTAAAGGAGATTGAAAAACATTTTGTGTCAACCAAACCTGTGGTAGGCTAAAATCCGAGGAGATAATTGCAACAAAACCTTTGATTCTTAACATGGCTAAATTGTGAAGACTAAGCTGGGATAGATGTACTACATGGACCAGAATTACCCATTCAAAATGTATTTATGGACTATATACTACATGCCCGGTAGTGTGCTAGGGACCTTTAAAAAGAAAAGGTTTTTGCCCTCATGGAACTTAATACAAATTACAAATAAATAATAACCCTATATAATTGAGTATGTCTTTTTAAAATTGTATTTTATTTTTTAAATTGACAAATAATAATTGTACATAATTATGGGGTACCTAGTGATGTTTCAGTACATATCATGTATAGTGATCAGATCAGGGTAACTAGCATATTCATCTCTAACATTTATGATTTCTTTGTGTTGGGAACATTCAACGTCTTCCTTCTAGCCATTTGAAACTATAGAGTATGTTATTGTTAGCTATAGTCATCCTGCAGTGGTATAGAACAACAGAGTGCTGTGATAGCACCAAGAATCAATGGCAAGGTCAGGAACAGGAAAATTTTATGAAAGAGAAAGCTGAAAGAATAATGTGTGAGGGATGAGGAAGAGCAGGGAGGTGAAGAGGGTACTGGCAGAAACGTATTCTAAGACTTGGATCCCAGAGAGCGCATGACAGACTCAGATAACTCCGCTAAGCATTTCAGCTAAACAGATCTATCTGGAAATGGGGAAATCACCAGAGATAAGACTAGAAAGCAGGAGTTAGGGCAGAGAGGGCCTGGAGGCATGCAAAGAGCTTGCATTTTATGTTGTGAGTAGTCAGTAGGCAAGGAAGAGTGTTAAGTCCCTGAGAGATGTCACCAGACTTACATTTTTGAGAGATAACTGATTGCAGCCTGGATGGGGGACAGAGGTAGGTGAAGAGGAAGACAAGACTGACAGTAGGGCGGTCCATGAGAAGGCTTGTGCAGTAATCCAGGGAGTGCGCACATTTATCATGGTTTCACGTTTGGTTGCCATCATCTGGACGTCTTCATTTTGGAGAATTCCTCATGTTCTGAGGTTCAGTGAGAAATTGAGCTCACTTGTAATGGGATGTGAAATCTCCAAGTATTTTCTTTCCCAGCCCCTTGGAGACCAGACACAAGTCTTGGCACTTGGCCTAGACAGTGATTAGATGTGTTCATCTTGGACTCTGAAGTGAGAGCTGGTGATTCAGAGGAGCAGTGGGTCCAGGGTCCATAAGATAGATGATAGAAAGGAAAGAACTTGGTAATTGATTAAAGGCAGAGGCAATGTAGAGGCAGGATTACAGGTTTCTCACCTCAACAGCCAGATGACGGTACCATTAACTTACATGCTACAAGTGGAGGAACAAGTTTTCTGTTTTTTTGTTTTTTTTTGAGACGGAATCTCCCTCTGTCGCCCAGGCTGGAGTGCAGTGACCGGATCTCAGCTCACTGCAAGCTCCGCCTCCTGGGTTTACGCCTTTCTCCTGCCTCAGCCTCCGGAGTAGCTGGGACTACAGGCACCCGCCACCTCGCCCAGCTAGTTTTTTGTATTTTTTAGTAGAGACGGGGTTTCACCGTGTTAGCCAGGATGGTCTCGATCTCCTGACCTCATGATCCTCCTGTCTCGGCCTCCCAAAGTGCTGGGATTACAGGCTTGAGCCACCGTGCCCGGCCAGGTTTTTTTTTTCAAGCTTGATTTTGATTTGAGCCTTTTGCAGTTGAGGGACCTTTGGTAACTCTGGTGTTGATGTCTAGGTGATTCGAGATGCTGATCTAGAGCCCAGGAGAAGGAAGAGCAGAGCCGGATTGGGGATTATTAGCCTATGGGTGGCACATTAAGACATGGGAATGCATAAGGTTATCGAGGAAAAAAGGAGAAGATAGAATCCTTCAAAGAATCAAAGGGAAGCAAGGAGAGCTAGATGTCACGAGAGCTGGGAAAGAATATCTCAGGAAGCAGTACGTGTCCTTTTGATTTTAGCAACTTGGGAATATTTAGCACCATCGCAACAGCACTTTTGGTGTACGCAACAGAAATATAAGCTAGGTTGCTATATTGAAGGAAAGGAAAGAAGAAGGAAAGAAAGAAAATATTACAGGTGTGGTGGATTGTTTTGAAAAGATCATAGAAAGAAGGAGAGACAGAAGGTAGTAGTTGAACAAAAGTATAGACTCCGGTGAGGTTTGTTGTACATTTTTAGGATAGAGCACTACAACGTGTTTTACACAAACCGAATTAGGCAGTAAGAAGAGAGAAGCTGACAATAAATGTAAGAAAGTGGGATGATTTATAGGTCAGCTCTCAAAAGATGTAGGAAGAAATGAGTTATTGTAGGACAAATGGAGTATGAGGTGTTCAGCTTCCAGTAGGAAGGGGGCAGTTCTTTCATTGTTAAAGGAGAGAAGTAACAAAGGGTGTGTGTGTTGGGGTGGGGCGGGGGAGGGGGGAAGGCGGTAAGAGAGAGAGAGAAAGAGAAAGATGAGATTCTCTGCAAAATTTGTAATAGAAAGAAAGGAGAGTTCCCATACTGAGACTTCTGTGCATTGGAAGTTTATGAGGACAGAAGATGATTTGAAATAGCTGTTGTAGAAAAAGGGAGAAAGAAGTTTCCTAAGAAGGATTTATGGGCAGAGGTGAGGGCCTGGTTGAAGTTAGATGTGATGTATTTATAGTGTCATTACTCTGTGTGATTGTGCGATTCTCTCCACCAGAGCTCAGCCATCCAGGTGAAGCCATCCAGCAGAGATAGATGATCCCGGTTTGACATGCAGGTAAAATGGGAGGGAAGTGAGCAAGGCCATTGAAAATACAGTCAAGGAAAAGGTGACCTTTGACATATATGCTGGGTTGGAATTCATGGGTAGGAGTTTGAATGTAGAGATTGTCTTTTGTTTTTTTGAACCAATGTCAGAGTTGAGTAGTTGCAACAGAGACTGTATGGCACGTGAAGCCTAAAATATTTACCTGCACTTTTACAGAAAAAAATTGTCAACCCCTTCTACAGAACATTAGCTGCCTGATGAATTCATAAGATATATATAAAGGCTATTAATAATCACGATGATTGATAATGATGATGACTAATAATGGACTGCTTACCCTGAGGTGGGCATTGTGCCCAGAGTCATCATGTAGATTATTTCATTTAAAATCCTCACAGCAGCCTCTCTGGTTTAGAAAGAAGGAAATAGAGGCAGAAAATCTGAGTGGGAGAACCAAGGTTTAAGCTCAGGGAATAACTCCAGAGCTTATGTTCTATGTACTTTACCATCTTACCATTGTAGTTTTCATAATTGAGAATCCTAAGCAATGTATCAGACTAACAAAACTGTGGGTCAGAAATCAGAGTTCTACTATTAATTCAATTGTATTTTAGTTCCAAATCAACATAATATGATACATTTTAAAACTTCACAAGACGCATTATATGAGAAAACTTAAAGCAAACTTCTGAATGATGAAAACACTTTCAATTCTTAAAGGGAGTGTTTGCTGGAGGCAGAATATCTCACCTGCTTATTAACTCATATTTTGGTTTTAAAGAGGCGCCGTCTGACAGGATCCAGTGGTCGGGATTAGGTGTAGCTTTAAAACTGCTTGCACATTGAAAAAGAAAATAATAGTTCTATGGCATATCTGGTTCAGGCTTAATTTGCAACCCAGTTATTGCTGTGGGAACACACACATGGGCTAGGGAAAATGCTCATTCAAGGAGGATGAACAAGGGCGGTTTCCAAGTGGGCCAAGTTCACTGGAAAATTGTCCTTCAGAGATTTCCGTGTCAGTCAGCACTCCAAAGTGAAAAGGTCAAAATCAAAAGGCATGTAACACAGCCACAAATATCTCCATCATTTGCCTGAGATTTCATGTTTTCTGTCAAACAGTGCTCTTGGTAATTCTATGCTGGTGTGATAGACACAGAAGATGAAGTAGACTAAAATGACCCACTAATACTGCTGTTAATGAGTGAAGAGGAAATGAGGTACACACCAAAGCCATTAACGTGTTTCTACTCTAGTAAGTAGCATTGAAAGATTTTGAAATTTTGAGGAATAAAGGATTCTTTGGCATCTTTAAATTGTCCCCTCCCCTGCCTCCTCCCTTTTCTCGGAAAGAATCTGAATTTCCTAGAAATTCTTCTACTGCTTCTTTTTCTCATCCTTGTCTTATCCATCACCTGCAGTATTAGCAGTTTAGCTTAATTGTCATTTTTCCTAAAACACTCATTAGCCACAGCTATTCTTTTTTTTTTTTTTTTTTTTTTTTTTTT
>NW_016808939.1:2245603-2250815 GCF_001698545.2 Rhinopithecus bieti | reverse complement strand
ATTTTTTTTTTTTCTAAAACACCCATTTGCCCCAACTATTTTTTTTTTTTTTTTTTTTTTTTTTTTTTGAGATGGAGTCTTTTGCTTTGTCACCCAGGCTAGAGGGCAATGATGTGACCTTGACTGACTGCAACATCCGCCTCCCAGGTTCAGGGGATTCTCCTGCCTCCCAAGTAGCTGAGATTACCAGGCACCTGCCACCATGCCCAGCTAATTTTTGTGTTTTTAGTAGAGATGTGGTTTTGCCATGTTGGCCAGGCTGGTCTTGAACTCCTGACCTTGTGATCTGCCTGCCTTAGCCTCCCAAAGCGCTGGGATTACAAGTATGAACTACTGTGCCTGGCCAACCACAACTGTTCTTTAATTTGCTTGAAGTTGCATAGCTCTGCTGCGTTCTTCACCATGGAGGAAATGACTCCTCCTTGGCCTTGCCCATCTTATAGTCATGCTTCCTTTCTTCTACTTCCCTTTCCCGGAATAGTAAGTTGAACATGAAATCAATGGAGCAACTGCTTAGTTGTGCAAGAGAAGCTTCAAGGAGGACAAATATGAGCCAGGCATAGTTATTCTCCTTAAATGATCTTACAATCCAGGAGGAGGGATTAGACAAGAGTAAAAAATAACTCAGTTACAAGGAGGAGCGTGATAATTGCTATTAAAATAGTTTCAACAAATTGCAGTAAGGGATAAAAATGGTAAGAGAGATCATAGTTACAAACTGGGTCACGTCCCTCTTTTGGTTTTTATTTTTTTCCTATGATGCTCCCTGGCTGATGAGAAAAGCTCCAAAGCACGATGTGCAGGTTAAACGTGCCCGTGGACAGTCTGAGCTGATGGAAGTTCTCCAGCCTCACCCTCCATCATCACTAACACACATGCACTCAGGCCTCCCTGGCCCACTCACCATTCCTCAGACATTTCAGGTTCTTTCTGGTCTTCACACCTTTGCACTTGCTGCTCCTTTTGCTTAAAATGTGCTTTCTTTCTCTTTTTCTTTTCTTTTCTTTTTTTTTTTTTTTTTTTTTGAGACGGAGTCTCACTCTGTCGCCCAGGCTGGAGTGTGGTGGCACAATCTCGGCTTGCTGCAAGCTCCACCTCCTGGGTTCACGCCATTCTCCTGCCTCAGCCTCCCGAGTAGCTGGGACTACAGGTGCCTGCCACCACGCCTGGCTACTTTTGTATTTTAGTAGAGACGGGGTTTCACCGTGTTAGCCAGGATGTTCTCAATCTCCTGACCTTGTTATCTGCCTGCCTCAGCCTCCCAAACTGCTGGGATTATAGGCGTGAGCCACTGCGTCTGGCCCTCTTTCTGTTTTTCAACTTCCAGTTCATCCTTGAAAACTTGCTTAAATTTTACCACTTTTTGGTACTTTCTAACGATTCCCCAGTCAACATAGTTTGCTGCTTCTTCCAAGCATGTCGCTTCGCATTGCGTTTCTCATAGCAGTCATTATATTAAATTACACATATTTATTTAGAGAATGCTTTCCTCATTCAACTGTGAGCCCCATGGAAGCAGGAGCTGTGACTGCCGTCTTTGTATGGCAAATGCTTAGCACACTGTCTAGGTTACAGCAGATGATGGAGAAAAGCTAAGAAATACCGGGTGTTTGAAATGTGGTTTGAGCCCTGGATAGGATTTGACAGACACATGAACAAAGCCATGAGCAGGAAATGTTCTGATGTCTGATTTGCTTTCAGCCTCCCAGAACCTGCTGCGGCATTTCTCTGGGACATGCTCTCTTCAGCTAAATGTTATTCTGCTCTTTGGAGTGAGGGTCTCATTCTGTCTCCTGGCGTGGACTGAAATGGCATGATCATAGCTCACTGTAGCCTTGAATTCCTGTGCTCACGGGATCCTCCTGCCTCATTCTCCTGAGTAGCTAGAACTACGGGCGTGCATCATCAGGCCTGGCTAAATTTTAAAATATATTTTTGTAGAAACGAGGTCTCCCTTTTTTGCACGTGCTGGTCTCAAACTCCTGGACTCGAGGCATTCTCCTGCTTTGGCCTCCCAAAGTTCTGGGATTATAGATGTGAGCCCCTGAGTGCAACTAAATGTTATTCTGCTTTTAAACTAGGTTTTTCCTCAATTTTATCAGCTGTTACTTGTGCCCCAGGCTCTATTTTCTGGTAAGAGCTTGATAGAGTAATCAGTGCTAAATGTTAGTGTATACCTACAACACATAGTGTCTACATATAAAATACACTTTACCCGCTCATTTCGCTAATACGAAATCAGTCATACGTCAGACATTGTGTTAAAAAAAAAAAGGTATCTATAAAGACATGGATGTTAATGTTTCTCATTACCCTCAAAGACAGTTTCTTATGAAAAAATGTGGAACTAGAAAAGCATTTATCCTATTTTCTGGCAATTCTATTAGACAAAGAATTCGGTAAACTTCGATGACGCTTTCACATGGATACTAGCAAGCTCAGGGTTAAATTTTCTGTCATAGAAATTCAGATGTTTTAAAAAAAATTTTTTTTTGCTTACTTTTCTCATTGTTTTATTCAGTCAGCATTTATTTATTGAGTGCCTGCTATATGCTAGGCACCTCTTTCATAGGCCAGGGACATAGCTGGGAAGAAGATAGATTCTCTGTCCTAGGAGGTAAAGATTGTAAGAGAAAGGACAAAGGTAGTAAATTGAGAAAACATTTCAAGTTCAAAGCTTTTTATGCTTGGTTTGATCTTCTATATTTTCTTAATTGATTTTGGGCAATTGTACTATGCTTTTATTGCATACAGCTTCAAACTAGCTTTGAAAGTTGTTAGGGTGCAAAAATATAAGGTAAAATGAAATGCACATTCGCATGTTAATTTCACATCTACAGACCACTGCTGTTTTGGGGGGCACACCCTTGGCGGGGAAGGTGGTGAAAGTCACAAGAGGAGAACGTGCTCAGGTCAATGGTCCTTTAGGTTCCTTCAGAGTGTACCATGGGGGCACTGCTGTGTCACCTCATGGCGCTCTGAAGGGAAATTCTCCCAGGTGAATGCCGACATTTATGCATAATGCCAGACTCTTCATCTTAAGCAAACATTTAGTGAAGCAAAGGTTTGGGAGGGTTGGCAAATATTGTGAGTCATTATAGAATGCTATCCACCTTGAATTGTCAACAGGCAGTTTATATCCTTATAAGCATCTTGGCTTATCCTAAGCAAATATTGCTTTCAAATGTAAATGTCCATGGTGACCTATTTTGTTAACCCCCTGGGCATATCTCCTTCTCCTCTTTTTTTTTTTTTTAAATTTTGGAGATAGGGTCTCATTCTGTTGCCTAGGCTGTAATAGTGCAGTAGTGTGATCATAGCTCACTGCAACCTTGACCTAGTGGGCTCAAAGGACCCTTTTGCTTTAGCTTCCCAAGTAGTTGGGACTACAGGTGCATGTCACCAAGTCCTGCTAATTCTCTTTTATTTTTTGTAGAGACAGGGTTTCCCTTCATTGCCCAGGCTTGTCTTCAACTCTTGGCCTCAAGCAATCCTTCTGCCTCAGGCTCCTGAATTGCTGGGATTACAGGCACAAGCCAAGAGGCCTGGCTATTTCATTCTTTCTTAAGGAATTTTATGTCACTTAATTTATAGATTACTTCTAATTGTAATTTTATGGTTTGCAACTTCTTCTTAAGTTAGTGTCATCTGAATTCTGTTAGATTCATGTTATACTATAAAATACAGAACATATAAATAAGTTTTCATTGGTATGTATATTACACATTTGACATAAGTAATTTTATGAATCTTATCTTGGCATGACTATCTTAATATTTGGGAAAACATTTATTTTTTAGTTTCTGAATATGTACTATAGGCATAAATGTATATGGTTCACATTCATATATGAATATACAAATGATAGAAAAGATAAGATAGACAAATTTAAAAATTATGACTACCATTTACCTTTAAAGTTGCTGACTTTTGGGGATAGATTACCTGAAAGTCAGCTCTATGATACTTGGGAGAATCCTCTCTGTGGTCATTTAAGAAATATTTATAGGGGGCTGGGCATGGTGGCTCAGGCCTGTACTCTCAGCACTTGTGGAGACTGAGGCAGGAAGATCTCTTGAGCCCAGGAGTTCAGTACCAGCCTGGGCAACATAGTGAGACTTCATCTCTACAAAAATACAGAAAAAACCCCAAAAACTTAGCTAAGTGCGGTGATGTATGCCTGTAGCCTCAGCTACTCCAGAGGCTGAGGTGGGAGGATTGTTTGAATCGAAGAGTTCTAGGCTGCGGTGAGCTATGATCAGGTCACTGCATTCCAGCTTGGGCAACAGAGTGAGACCCTGACTCAAAAAACAAACAAGACTCCTGGGATCACCCCCTGGCATGATCACCCCCTGGCATGATCCCATGAATCAAGGCACTATTGACTGTTGAAATGGAAACAGGTTTCTTTGACGTGGAGGGACTTGGGGAAGACAAAGAATATACATAAGAAAGAGCAGAGTCCAGTAGAAAGAATTCACTGACAAACAATGCAAGTTGTTCCTACATAACAGCTTGGGAGTTACCTGCTTTCAAAAGTGCACGATTTGATCTTAAGAGCAATCCGTGGAGTAGATGTTATTTTTCTATTTTATTTTTTGTATTACCCACAACTGCAGCAGAAAAAGGTTTAATTATTTGTCCCAACCAGAGCCATCAGAAAGTGGCAGACTCAGGGTGGAAGCCTGCATTTAACTGCAAAGTTTTCTTTTCTTCTTGGGGATATTATAGGAAATTACTTTAAGAATTTAGATAAGGGGAAATCTTTTGAAGTCTGTTTGTGAAATACTTTTAGAGTCGATGAAGAACTGCTACAATTTTGAAAGAAAAAGTTCGATGTTAGAAAAACGCTGACAGTAAGGATCACTTAATACCATGTACCACATTCAGCAGATTCTTTAGAGAGTCCAGATGGAATAGCTAAATTCCCACAGTCATTTAAAAATGTATATATAGAAAGGAATAAATATATGAAAATGGTTGGAATAACATATACCAACAATCAACACTGACTACCTCTGTGGGGAGATTTAGGCAGGGGTAAGAGTTGAAAGGTGAGACATTTAGGGGGATCTTTTGTTGCTTACTTTGTAATTTTGAAAAAAAGTTATAAGTGATTTTAATTTTAGGTTTAGCAGTTTTATTTATTTTCATATTTAAGCAATTACTAAAAAAGTAATGGAAACTATTGATACAAAGATTTGATATTGAA
>NW_016808939.1:2128676-2241476 GCF_001698545.2 Rhinopithecus bieti | reverse complement strand
CTCCTTCCCTCCCTCTCTCCCTTCTCCCTTCCTTCTTCCCTCCCTCCCTCCCTTCTCCCTTCCTCCCTCCCTTCTCCCTTCCTCCCTCCCTTCTCCCTTCCTTCTTCCCTGTCTCCCTCTTGCTACAAAGGGTCCTTTAGGGCGAAAGTCAAACATGAAAAATTTATGAAATTTTATATTTGATGCAGAAAATGTACTGCAATTTTATAATTTATTAATAAATACACATGGATTATTTTCCTTTCTAATTATTAAATAAATTATCATTGCAGGAAGATACATTTATCCTACAGTTGTAAATATCTCTTTAAACAGCATATTTAATCTCAATTTCAAGGATATAATCTAATAGCTCATTTAATGCCAAAACAGCCAAATAAGATACTTTACAGAGTTTTTGAAGTTATCCCATATCCTCTTCATCTTATCAACTTTATTCACCATACTGAGTCCATTGCAAATATTTAGATTTTACTTCTGAATTATCCATTTCCACTACCATTATCCAATTTAGGGCTTTATTCTTCTCACTTAAATTCAAAACCTGTTTACCAAATTTGCTTCTATATTCTCTAATATGATTTAACAGTTAGAAATTTCAGTTGAAGATGTTTTGTTCAATCTTTGTTTTCTTTGCTGTAATTTCACCAGGACACAGTCATTAACTCTAGATGGCCTGAATTTCTAACTGGAGCTCAGTCATTGCAATACCCTTTGACAGCCTCCACACACATATTGTTTAAGAAGTGGAGCTCTTGTCTGGGCCTTGCAGATTTCACTTGGTATCTCTTAAAGAACTTGTCAGATTTATTTTTAAACCTGAATAATGAGTGCCGTCTACATTTTTAAAAAAATGAGGTAAGGAGGTCAAAGTGATGGTACTTGTCTAGTGCAATCCAGATCCTCGTTCTATTGTGAAATATGCTATAAGGCCAGTTTTAATATTCAACTCTAGCAATAACACAGAAACCCAGAGGAAGAGCTGACACAGAACCCCTGGGATACAGACCCTAATCCATACCAGATTCTAGGATGCCGGAGGACTAATTTGTATTCTAGGAATGTGTAATCATGTATTTACAGGGCAGTTAGTGGCCAGATAAACCTCACTGGCCTTCTCTACTGTTAGCTATAACTTGTCAAAAAGACTTTGATTTTTAAAATCTGAATAATTGAGGTGAGTATTCAAGTTCTTTCTGTGAGAAAAAAAGATTGGAAGGCATCTTTATCATGCAATGAGGATTTAATTTCTGCATATATGTGACTGAATAGATTTTGAATAGTTTTATATTGCCAAGAAATGGGCTTTATATGTCACCACATTATTCATACTAGAAGGCAATTAGTATTTTTAGCAAATGTTAATAAGTAATATGAGTCTGAAATCATTTTATGTCAACCTCCTGTATTGAATTCAAGACAATTTCATGTGCAACTTAAAGCAACATGATAAAAATTATACTGTAATGTTTAAATTTGACTGGACTCCAGAGACTGCACTGTGGTTTCCCTTAGTAAGTGTTATCTTATTAAAAGTATGTAAATTTTATGCATGAATATAATTTAAAATACCTAATGTTACTATCCCAACTCATTATGTCCAGTGAGTTACTTTTAGAATCTTTTGAAAGTGTAATTAACAATTTATAATGGACTAAAATCTAAAGTCTATCACTTTAAGCCATCATTATGTATTTAGCTTAAATATGGGTGAGGGTCTAGTAAACTGCATTTTCCTTTTCTGTAAAACATAACATGTACACAATCTTGACAAAAGCTGGCTCCATAAATACATTAAATCCTTTTGGAATTGATAGCACCAACTTAGCATGCTTAAGCTTATAACAGAAAGTATAATTCTCTGACAGCAATGGCAGAGATAAAGTGGGCAGACAAATCTTATGTATTATGTGTTTTTGGCAAAACCATAACATTCTCATTACTTTTCCTCTCCAAGCAAAAGAATAATTAAGATATCTTCTAAATATATCATGTTTTCAGAAAACTTTTATATTTTAGTTTTTTAAGTTCTTAAAATGTTGCCCTACTAGTTAGTATATTAAGATACACCTTACAGACCTTTTCAGTGCTTGGTCAGTTTGAAGACTCCAGAGAGGTGATGAATTTCAGATGAGCATTTCTTCTTTTCTGGGAGAATGGAGGTTGTGGCCTTGCCTATTCATTAAAGACTGCCTGGTCCGTAGTCACTCTGAGGCAACTGTGGCCTCAGACTCTCATCTGTCCTCTTACTCCACTCAGCTATATTTGGTAACTGAGCTCATGTTTCAGCAGAGTGCCATGATCAGGAATTCCAGCAGCAGGCTGGGAAGCACCCCCAGGACTGAGGGCTGGGTTCTTAGAAATAAAACCACTTAACATAGAAGGAACGATATTTATGGATCTGATAAACATAGGATTTAAACACATTCTTCTGTACTTTGGACTTGTAGCTGGAAATCACCACCTGCCCCGTTAACATGTTCTTAATCAATTTAAAGTACAGTATGTGACTCCAAGTAGAAAAAGTGATAATCCAAATGGAAGCTCTTCTTACTGTGATCTTCTGCTCTGTGCATTTAAATTTTGGTCATGTGCTAGATTATCCTAAAATAGTAAATTCAGTAACTGAAAATTTAGCCACCTGGCAAATTGAGTGGAAAGTCCCATTGTTCTCTTACTTCATATTGCTAATTAAAAATTGATACACAACTATGGTATGTATTAAAAGCCTTGTCTATAATAGTATTAAATAAGTGTGAACACACAGGGACTGGTCTTATCCACGTTGCAACATTGAGTTCTTAGCTCAATGCCTAGGACATCATGAGCATCTAGTAAATATTCGTCAAAGAAATAAATAAATGTTGAATGAATAATATTCAGGAAAAGTAGCAACCCTCTTACAGTTGCAAAAAGTGTTTCACAATCATTTACTATTTTGATCTTTCAAATGACAAATAGAGATAGCAAGAGTTTAATATTTTGATCTTTCAAATAACAAACACAGATAGCAAGAATAGAAAGCTTTTCAGTTTAAAGGTCAGATAGCAGAGTCAAATACAAGGGGGCAAAAAGAGCAACACAGAAGCTCCCAGTTAACTTGGAAATGGAGTGTTGAGTCTTCCTTTGTCTGGATAACACCATCACATTTGATTTAGTTTAGTATCTAAAGATATTTTTTTTCTGATGGTAGAAAATTTGTGAAGTATTTTCTTTATAGGAAATTGTATTGTATTTTCTTTATAGGCAAAGCTGGTCCTTTATAAATGGTTCTTTCTCGAACTGGATACTTCTGTGGGTCATTTCATCTATTAATTAAGAAGCGATTTTAAAATTTATGCTTACGAGGGAAATACAAGTCTAGTTGATTGTCTTAGTTTGTGCCATTACAACAAAATGCCACAGACTGGGTAATTTACAAAGAGCAGAAATTTATTTCTCGTAGTTCTGGAGGCTGGGAAGTCTAAGATCAAGGTGCCAGCAGGTTTATTGTCCGGTGAAGTTCCCATCTCTGCTTCCGCAGTGATGCCTTGAGCACTGTGTCCTCACATGGCAGAAGGTGGAAGGGCAAGAGGGGGTCAAACTTCCTCCATCAAGCCCTAAGGGCATCAAATCCCATTCATGAGGAGTCCTCCTGAATCACCTTCTAAAGGTTACACCTCCCGACACTGTTGTATAGGGGATTAGTAATTAACATACATTTTAAAGGGGACAAAAACCTTCAAACCATAGCCTTGATTAAACACATGTTTATATCTGCTTTTTCATAAAGTCACGAGATAATTGTAAAAAACTGAAAAGGGCAGAAATTGGGAGGGAAGACAACAGAAGATATCAGAAGTGAACAAAACTATTGGAAAGAGATAGATGTAAGTATGCATGTAACTAAATTACAAAACTTCGATGCCTGCAGGAGGAGATGCAGAAAAGAAGCAAGTGATTCACCCCATGGAGTCTCAGAAAGGCTTGGGAACTGGAAGCAGTGAACCTGTCTTTAGAAATAATTTTAGTTGGCAACTCTGATTTTTGCCTCTGCCTTCTGGTGAACTGTGAGTCTCATGGTGAATTCCAGAGGCAATCGTATTGGACTCCTGACCAGATGAGGCCTCTCCCCCATTTCTTTGAATTGCTTGGTTCCTAAATCCTGGTACAACACCAGCGAAGTGATGAAGCCATAAGAAGAAAAAAGAAAAAAAAAAAAACAGCTTGTGGTCCTAAGAGAGAGGCTTCAAAGCCGGGTATGCTTTTAGTCAAAAGGACAGAGAAATGTGACCTTTTTGTGTATGTATTGTAAACAGTGCAGCAAACCCAGCTTGTTTTAAAAATCTTTGAAGAATTTGAGAAACAGAAGTTCTTTTCCTTAGAAAATTGGCATCAAAAAAATTGAGAAAGTTGACCAACACTCTTAAGTTAGTATAGCAAGGTCCAATTGATATTAAGGATGAGATTAGTGTGTGGACAGTAGTATCATTTCTCATGCACTTTCATATTTCCCACCAGAGCCCGTTTCTGTGTGCACCAACGTTGGGAAAGGTGGTCTGTGGCTCCTTCACGGTGCTCCAGTTCAGCTTTCAAATGATTACTTCTTCTTATAGAAATTTCTGCTCTTTTGAAGCACTTACATTTGCATCAACCCTCCTCCATCCCACTTTTTAAAATTAAGACTTTGGATCTAGTTGGGCTGTTGGTTCTCTTCTTCACTCCACACCCTGCCATTATTCTGGGTGACTCAGCAGCCATTTGTCTATTCTATACCTTGGCATATTGGTTTTGGACCTGCTTTTCTCTGTGAATCTTCATCTCCGTTCCTCTTATAGATCACACAAACAGACGTCCTCCACCTCCAAAATCAGGTATAACTTATCTACTGCTTCATAACAAATTACTGCAAAAATTAATGTCTTAATACATATTTGTTATTTCACAGTTTCTATGTGTCAAGAGTCCATTAGTCTTAGCTGGGTAATTCCAGATCAGGGTATCATGAGATTGTACTGAAGATGTTGCCCCAGCTTCTTTCAGGTGGAAGCATGGCTGGGGCTGGAAAAGCTGCTTCCAAGGCAGCTCACTCACATGCCTGGAAAGTTAGTCCTGATATTGGCTGGAGCCCTGTTGACTTCTCTGTGTCACTGCCTGAGTTTCCTCACTTCCTGGCAGCTGGCTTCTGCCAGGATGTCTTTTTTTTTTTTTGAGGTGGAGTTTTGCTCTTGTTGCCCAGGCTGGAGTGCAGTGGCACGATCTCGGCTCACTGCAACCTGCGCCTCCTGGGTTCAAGCGATTCTCCTGCCTCAGCCTCCTGAGTAGCTGGGATTACAGGCGCCCGCCCCATGCCTGGCTAAGTTTTCGTATTTTTGGTAGAGATGGGGTTTCATCCAGGCTGGTCTCAAACTCCTGACCTCAGGCGATTCACCCACCTCGGTCTCCCAAAGTGTTGGGATTACAGGTGTGAGCCACAGTACCTGGCCCCATGATGTCTTTTATGATCCAGCCTTGCAGGTCATATTTCATCTTTTCTGCAGTATCCTTTAGTTATACAAACTGGCAGTATCCACTGGGGGAGGAGACTGCACAGAGGCGTAAGAACCAGTTGGCAAGACAATGCATTTGTGGTCAACTTGGCAGTTGGCTACTACACCTCTATTCCCTTTAACCCATCAGTCCTATAGCCACATTGGGGCATGCTCTGTTTTCAAAATCACACATTCAAACATGTTATTTGACTGTAAACTTTCTTCCTCTAGCTCTCTCATACACTGATTTTTCTTCTTCACCAGATTTTCCAGGCTGTAGATCACTCTGTTTTGAGATTTATCTATCAGTGTGCCTCCCAGGTTCAGGTCAGTCAAGGGAAACTGGTTTACAAACTTTGTTTTAGGAGATACTGTCGGGCAGCCAATAGAGAAAGTAAAGGTATTCTAAGTTTCCTTGATGAAAGGGGTGTGCAAAGAAATGCTGCAGACTTGCTCATTCATCCCCCTTTGATGTTTTCTTTCTCTTATGATCCAGGAAGTTTGAAAATCCTGTGTCAAGAAACAAGTCTACTTACTCCCTTTCCACTTTTATTCCTCTCTTTATTCCTGGCATCAACCATCAGGAAACAAGGATCACGGAGCATGTGAGAAAATGGTAACTGAGAAGTCTGATCAAAGAACACACTAAAATTGGAGGCATGAAACACTCGCAGAATTGTCCTAATGGTCCATCTGGTGATCCTGGGAACAAGTGTCTTTCAAAGCCATGACCAGTCTTTCTACTTCTTCCTCATACTTTGTATCTGGCTTGCGTACATGTCACAGAATCAGGTATGGCCCCAAAGACTTGTCTGATTAAACTGGTATATCTATCTGTACATAGCAGTGAACTCCACCTTTGTCCCTCATGAGCTTGATTTTATGAAATGTGGTTAAATCTGCTGCATAAATGTAGCCTGAGCCTGTGGGTGGTCTTTTGGTCAAATGTTTCTGCTACTTAGGATGTTTGCTAACTGGTGCATATGCACAAAAGTGAAGAGAGAAACATAATCTTACGATGGTAGGTAATAGAAGTAGAATTGAAATAGTCTGAAAACAAAATCGATGTCTATATACAAGTATTGGGGTACAGCTAGATATTATGATCCTTAGAAATAATCTCATTTTCTATCTGCCTTATAAGGTTCCAAATGTAGAGAAAGTATTATTTAGTGTGAAAAAGTCAGTAAAATTAATTTCAAAAGCAGATTTTATTGAATTTAAGCAAATAAAATAAGTCTTGGAATTTACAACGAATGACATCATTATATCCCTATATTATTCCTTTATCATTGTGTCACTATTCAGTAATATAAAATTGAATGAAGAGAGATGATTGCACATTGCTGTTTTGAATAGTAAAATAAAATTAGAAAGAAATAGTAATAAATAAAAGCCAACAGTGTATTAAAAGAATAATACACTTTGGACAATTGGGTTTTAGCCAAATCATAAAAGTTGGCCTAACATCCAAATTTCTAGTATTTAATTCCTCAAAAGAAACTCAAACGAAAAAAGCCATATGGTCAGCTCCATATATTGTTATTGAGTCTTCAGACAAAATTCAGTATCTAGTCCCAATGAGGAAAAAAAAAGGTTTGTGAGAAGTGAAGAGAATGGTTCTACTTTAACATTATATATTAAGGTATAGGTGCGTGTGTGACTGTGTATACATATACATATATGATGCAATATATAGTAATGAGATAAAACACCAAGGAATACTAACAAGTAATATGCAAGTTTTAATGTATGCTAAAGAAGAGAAAGGAATGAAATAATGAAATAAATGGAACGCTATATCCCATTCTTTATATAGGAAGAACTGAGTTTGTAATGTAATCAGTTCTTTATCAGAATAATCTACAAATGTCATATAATCTCGATTAAAATAGCATTTTTGCCAGGTACAGCAGTTCCCACTTGTAATCCCAACACTTTGGGAGGCTGAGGAAGGAGAATTGCTTGATGCCAGGAGTTCAAGACCAGCCTGGGCAATAGAGTGAGACCCTGTCTCTAGAAAAACTAAAAAATTTAGCCGGGCTTGGTGGTGTGTTCCTGTAGTCTCAACCACTTGGGAGGCTGAGGTGGGAGGATTGCTTGAGCCCAGGAGTTCAGGGCTGCAGTGAGCCATGATTGTGCCACTGCACACTCCATTCTGGGTAACAGAACAAGGTCTTCTTTCTAAAAAATAAAAACGAAAATAAAAATTAAAGTAGCATTTTTTGCTTTACTTAGAACAACTGACACAAAAGTTTACTAGACAAATTAGCATGGCAGTATATTCAGGAAGATTGTGTGAAAAGGAACTCTAAGGGCAGAGGAGTAGCCCTTCAGTGCTACTGGAGTACTAACAAATTTCTTATGGCAAGACAAGGAATGGAGGAATGGGTGAATAAAATGACATATTTTATTCTTGTATGGAAAGAACATTAGTTTGAATTGGCAGCATATATGAAATAACTACATACATTTTTATTTATTTCTTGGCCTTGTTCAATTCCACTGACTTGCCCCTCATTATTAAAAAACTGGTTTCCTGTTTCTCTTCATTCAGCAAATTGAAGTTCTTTTGGCTCACATGAATTGGAAAAAAAATCATAGTGGAATGGATAAATACATATTTATAAATACATATAAATACATATGTAGTCATAGAAATATATTCAAGATTTAGGATAAAAAGTGTATACACAGGAGTGTGTTAGAGCATCATCATATTTGTATGTATAATTATATCTATTTTTATAATTTCTCTCTCTCTCCTGACATATGAATAAAACATTTTAAAGTTTTCCTGGAAGATGACAGTTTAATTTTAGTGAGAAAATGCATTCTGACTAGGATACAAATAGGGTTGTACATTGACTCCAAAGTACATGCTGTATTGTTATTTTAAAATGGTATCTGAGAAAACAATGACATCAGAGATTATCTTGACTGTTACTGTTTCTTACTCTTTATACTTTTCCCTATCAATAATTATGATTTTTAAAATGTATGTTCTATGGTACTAAAACAAGTGATATAGAAATAAGATATCCCAAATATAGCATTAAGTGAAACGAACACATCATATATTGGTTATTATATCTGGAAGGTAAGATTAAAGGAAACTTGCATTGTTTTCTTTTTGTATTTGAAATTTGTATGTGTTTGCATTATATTTATCATCAGAAAAATTGTGGGGCTCAGTGGTACATGTCTGTAGTCCCAGCTACTTGGGAGGATGAGGCAGGAGGATCCCTTGAGTCCAGGACTTCGAGGCCAGCCTGGGTAACATAGTAGGACTCCATTTCTAAAAAAAAAAAAAAAAAAAAAAAAACAAAAAAAAACACGAAAATTCTAGTCATGGGAGCCTAAAGTCATAATCTTTAAAAACCTTTCTAATTGTTTTACATCCACTAGAGAGTAAAATTTTTTGAAGTTCTTTGGGTATAAAATAGAGAATAATCAATTAAAGAAATTTTGAATGCAGTATGTTTCTATTTGGAGAATAAAAAAAACTTTACTGATTTAAAAAATCTTAAACCAGATTTCCTCTACTGTGGATCAGCTCTTGTGTGAGGATTTGCACATCAGACCCGTATCCAAGTGAACAATATTCCGCATATACTGTATGGACATTCCTCTTCATCTGGCTACCTTTAAAATGTCATAACCTTTGATCCACTCTCTCTCTGGTCTGCTCCAAGGACACAATCCTAACTACAGTAAAACACATTTTACTATATAAAACTATATAAAAACACATTTATTTCTATATTATTTATGGAAGCAAAAAAATTGAAGCAATCTAAATGTGCATGTTATGGAATGGCTTAATAAACTAATCGAATTTTAAAGTAACCATAAAATATTATTTTTCTGATGTGCTTGTATTAAAGGAAAAATGCTGATTATATTATGCTAAGGGAAACAGGAAGATAATAGTCTTTGAAGTCTGAATATAACTTAAAATAAGTTAAGACTATTTGCATGGCTGAAAGTTTTAATGCTTTGAGTTGCTTTGACATTTTACAACATATGAAGACATCAATAAACTGTATAGGGTGATTTGTTTTTTCCTCCACCAGAAAGAAAAGGCAAATCTACCAAGATAATTAGTTATTTAGAATGATCTAAATCAAAATGAACAATATTTTGTTTCTCTTAAACTGTGCATTTTATATGCCTCATAGAGATACTTAGCGATATTCAACAACCTTGCAAATGGAGTGGTCGCTGCCAGACAGCTACGAACAGCTGTAGAACAATTTCAGAAGCTGCTTATCCAAGAAGTCTAATGTGGAAGGACATGGCTGTCACTGCCTGGGGAAGCAAATAGGAAAGAATATGACAAAGGAGGAAATCAGCTGTTGGACCAAAGAATTTAAACATTGAAAAAATGCCAACCATCGAAGACAGTTGCTATCTCACACAAAATCCCAGGAACTGTCCATACTCGACTTCTGTCAGCCTAGCAATTTGCTCAGCTATTGCTATTTTGGGAAGGAATTTCCACCAAGCTGGCCTATCTTCAGCCCCTGAGGTTTTCTCTGATTGACTGATCAACAGGTGTTGAAAAAGCCTGTTGCAGAAAATATCACAGACCCAGTGTGCTCATTTGACTTCTGTAACTGTGACTGTAGTTTCATTGAATCTATTGTTTCTTAAGAAGGCTTTCTCTGCAGGGTAAAATCAAACAGATTATTTAGAACATTTTTAGGTAATTACTTTTCCATAGAGACAGCATATGCATTTGTTAATATGCTTTATTATTTGAGTTATAAATTGAATACTGTACTAATGATTGTACAAATGAAACCTAAATTAATATAACACAGAATGAACTTGTCAAAGCAATGTTGGCATTATAAGCATAAAAATGCAGTTAGCCCGCCATGGACTCTGCATTTGGTGATTCAGCCAACAGTGGATCAAAAATATTTAAAAAAATACAACAATGAAGCATAATACAAATAATATAGTATAACACCTTTTTATAAAGCATTTACATTGTATTAGGTATTATAAGGAATCTAAATATGATTTAAAGTATATGGGAAGATACGCCTAGATAATATAAAACACTACACCATTTTTTTTAAATAAGGAACTTGAGCATCTATAGATTTTGGTATCTGCAGGGGGTCCTGAAACCAATCTCCCTTGGATACTGAGGAACAACTGTAGTCCTATTTTTCTAAGCTATAAAAGGAAATTGAATGGAATTAAGGCTAGGTTATCCAAGTGTATCTGATTCCTGACAAGCCCAGTCTGAATGATGAGCAGGACTTTGAATTACTTTGACAGAGGGTACCCTATAGGGTGCCCACTCAATCATCAGTGAAGCGGGCACCCCAGAGCCAGGAGTTTCCGTGGAAGTCTTCACCTACCTTGCCTACCTCCAGTGAGTTGTGAGAGGACCTCTCCTGAACCCACAAGACAGGTTCAATCAAGTTCCACCTTCCATTCATGGACTTTCCCCTCTTCATTGCCTCACACAATGTCATAGCCGGAAGAATTGACCTTGTCTGACCTCCCAAGAGAAGATATCTTACCCAAGATCACAAAGCTCCAAATGTCAGCTGGGCTGAGAAGTGGCTGGACCTGTTCTTTGACTGTCTGGGCCAGCCCAGCCTGGGGAAGTGCTATCAGTGCAAGACCCATAGTCCCTGAAAGCTTCACAGAAGTGGGTGAAGATGGGGAGAGAGCTTCTCCCCTCCTAGTTAAAGACAGGAATAATCATTAATGTTGCTTAGTGTTGCCCAATAAACAAGCTTAGCAGATGACTGAGAAGGCAAGGAAAGAGGATCAGACTTGGGATCCAGAAGCTGAGATGACCCTAGGGAAACTATTCTGCCTCAGGCCACTCTGAGGAATTGGGAGCTTCTAACTGGGCTGGGTAGGCAGCTGTTACTCACTGGTGTTTATGCCTGGTATGAAAAGGTGACTGGGGGAGGTGGGGAGATTTTAAATCAGGCAATCATCATAGGTGTGGACGGCGAGTAATAGGGAAATAAATGGAGTTCAGTGGGTGAAGCCTCGGCCCTTGAGCTTTTCTGAGAAACCCAAGTGGTATGCAGCTAGGGGTGGGGGCTGTGGATGACAGTGGGCCAGAAACTTGATAGAGGGACACTGCTCAAATAGAAAGCCATGGGGGAAGGATGAGGACTTCAGTGATTGCTCTGAAGAAAAAAGAAGTAGCTTTGTGAGAGTAGATTAATTTGGATCAAGGGAGTGAGCCTGGGGAGAGGTTTTGAGTAAAGAGGGGTGGAGTTTTACAGTGTGAGTCAAGAGCCAACAGCCTGCTGGATCATGCAGGGGTGAGGATGTCGGTGATAGGGCAGACCCCTCCCAGGGCAGAAGGGCTGGAATGCAATCAGTGCTCCACAGAAAGGACTAAGGTCTACTGTCCCAGCAACCCAAGTTCACACCTGAAAGCAAGGGTATAGGATCAAGTTTCCAAAACCGAAGAGATCAGCTGCAGTGCATACCCTGCTCCCTGGCCTGCTCTAGTCCCTGTCCCCATCAGGGTCACCTCAGATGGGAGTGCTAGGGCTTACCAGCCATCTGTCTGAAGAATTAACTCTGAGGCATTCATTAAACACACTTAGACCATTAAACCTCACACCATACACCAACATAAATTCAGGTGTTAAATGGAAAAAAACAAAAAATAGCCATAATAAAATACATGCTGTTTTTTTTTTTTTTTTCCTCTGTGGTAGTGAAGGAGTTTTCTACCCATAAGGGCAAATGAAGAAAATATAAAGGCACAGTGTGATAAATCTGATGACTTCTAAAAGTTCCTAACTGTAAAACTAAAACAAAATCTTCATTTAAAAAGAAGAAAAGGCAAGTTAAAAAAAAAAGGAAAGGAAACCTTGGCAAGATGTGGCCTTGCAATTCAATAAGAAAAAACACATAGATAGGAAAATGAGCAGTATATTTAAAATTTATAAGACAATAAATATATGAAATAATATACAGTCAGCCCTCTGTATCTGTGGCTTCTACATCTGTGGATTCAACTAACCATGGATCAAAAATGTTCAGAAAAAATCTATTGAACATGTACACTTTTTTGTCATTCTCTAAACACAGTATAACTGTTTACATAGTATTTACATTGTGTTAAGTATTATAAGTAATCTAGAGATAATTTAAAGTTTATACACAAATATGCCATTTCATAAGGGACTTGAGTATCCACGAATTTTAGTATTCAAGAGGGTCCTGGAACTAGTTCCCCATGGAAAACTAGGGACAGCTATGTATTACATTATCTTGACTTAATTTTGTCTCAAAAACTGTCAAAAAAAAGTCACTAGAACAATGATCAATATTAGAGAAAAAACCAAAAAAGAAAACAATCCAGTGTAAGATTGTCACACACGTAAGGAATACAATTGGTTATACTATTTTTGTATTAAATTTAATTTCTTGATTTTTTCTTTAACATATATCCAAAACAAAAGGAACATGTGTACATGAATTGTTCAAATTTTTAATTAAAGTATAAAATAAAATCTCAATGTATTTGCCATGACATGCCTTCTTATCACATTCAAAGTAAAAGCCACAGTCTCTTTTGTTCTCTGGGATCAGACATGATCTGCCTCCTCACCTTATCTTTGTGACATTCTCCCACTCTTGCCTGGTTCTTCAGCTTCAGCCACACAGGCCTCTCTAATGGTCCTTGAACCCACGTGGCTCACTGTATCTCAGGGATTTCCCTGTCCCTCAGCCAGTCTCGGTCTCTCCAAGAAAAAAGAATGGCCTAACTTCCTTCCAATCTTAAGTCACCTTCTTAGTGGGACTTTCCCTGTCTATTCTATCTAAAATTTCATCTTCTTTTCCCATCAGGATTTGATATTTCCTCTTTGTGTATTTTTTCTCTTATAACTTATTTTTATCTAACACAATGGTCTTTTTACTTCTCTTGTTATTGTTTATATTCTTTACTAGAATGTAAACTCTGAAGGAAGGAGTTTTTAACATTTTGTATCAGTGTATAAAAAGTGTCTGGATGTAGTAGGTCTCCATACACACATGTTTAGTGAATCCCTAGAAAGGAATGTCCAGAAATTATGATGTTTGAATGCATATGGATTGACATCACTGTTGCCACTCAACACAAGGCTTTAAGACTTTTTAAGACAGAGTAAGACCCTGTTATCTGTCTCATAACTCAAGGAAGGACATGCTACCTAGTGCTGCATTCATGGTTCTCAGTATTTCCTGAAGAGACTAAAAATAATGATACCTGCATCCTATTGCTTTGTATCTGATCTCTTTACAACATTGAAGTCACTTAATCCTTTAACAACTCTGTGGATGATTTTTAACTCCCATTTTAGAGATGAAAGACAGAGGCTAACTTACCCAATATGCTGAAGCTAATACATGATGGAACTGTTATTAGAGAGATCCTCTGAATCAAAACACTTATCACCATTAAGGTATAGTGTTTGGGAGCTCTTAAAAAAAAAGATGAAATACCAATAGGCAGATTTAATCTGAAAGCAACGAGGAAATGCTAATGGATTTTAAGACAGGGAGCAACATGATCAGGTTTACATGTTAAAGAAATTACCCTGGCAGGAGAGTGGAAAACAGAATGGAGAGAACAGGCTGGAGTCAGGAAATGAATAGGCTTTTGCAATAAACCAGATGACAACATATGAAGCTCATCCTAGTGAGTGGAAGGAATCACATAAAAGAGAATATGGAATTCAGGTGTATCAGCTGTGGTGAGCCAAGATCAAGCCATTGCACTCCAGCCTGGGAGACAGATCAAGACCCTGATTCAAGGAAAAAAAAAAAAAAAAAAAGGAGAGGCTGGTATAAAATCTCGAATATCACCAATAGGTCAATAAATCATGGACTACATTGAATTTGGCAATTAATAGATCATCATGAATGATGTTTGGCAGAGGTGCTTCAGGGCAGATTCTGGTCTAAAGGTAGACTAGACCAATAATATTTAGGACTTTGAAGGAGAAATGGAGATGATGAATGTATATTCTTATGAAGTGCCATGATCAAAAGGAGGAGATGAGGCCCTGGTGTGGTGGCTTACACCTGTAATCCCAGCACTTTGGGAGGCTGAGGTGGGCAGATCACCTGAGGTCAGGAATTCGAGACCAGCCTGGCCAACATGGTGAAACCTCATCTCTACTAAAAATATAAAAATTAGCCAGGTGTGGTGGCATGCACTTGTAATCTCAGCTAACCAGGAGGCTGAGGCAGGAGAATCGCTGGAACCCGGTGGGCAGAGGCTGCAGTGAACCGAGATCGTGTCACTGCACTCCAGCCAAGGCGACAGAGTAAGACTCCATCTCAAAAAAAAAAAAAAAAAGAAGTAGGGCAGGGCTCATTCTTTTAATTGTTTTGGAGAGGAAAGTGACTTTATCATTTTAGTGGAATGAATAGTAAATGCCAGTTGCATTAGGTTCCTATTGTTGCTATAGCAAGTTTCCACAAACTTGGCTTAAAACACACATTTGTTACAATTCTGGAGGTCAGAAGCCTAAAAATCAAGGTATTGGTAGGGCTACATTATTTCTCGGGGCTCTAACAGGGAGTCCATTTCCTTACCTTTTCCAGCTTCTACAGGGCACATGTATTCCTTAGCTTGTAGCCCCTTTCTCCATGTATAAGCCAGCAGCACAGCATCTTCTCTCTCCTCTGATCTCCCGTTTCTCTCTTATAAAGACCCTTGAGATTACATCGGGCCTACTCTGGAAAATCTAGGATAATCCCCCATCTCAGGATCTTTAATCACATATGCAAAATTCCTTTTGCCATGTAAGGTAACATGCACAGGTTCTGGGGATTAGGGCATGCACAGCTTTGGGAGCCATTTATATGTCAGTGCACACTCTGCCCCAAATATTCTCATCAATTCCATATGCAAAATGAACCATTCTAAGGTGCCCGCAAAGTCCCAACGTATTACAATATCGACTTAAGTCCAAAAATCCCATCTAAATTTCATCTGCTGAAAAGACCTAAATGATTAAATCAGGTATGGTTGAGACTTTGGGTATGAACCATCCTGAGGCAAAATTTCTCTCCATATGTGAACCTGTAAGACTAGAAAACAAGTTATTTGCTCCCAAAATACAATGGTGGGACAGGAATAGGGTACGAGTGATAGATATTCCCGTTCACAAAGGGAGAAAATGGAAGGAGAAAAAGCCAAGAAATTTCAAAAATCTGCAAGGTTAACTCCATAGGTTTTAAGGCCTGTGAATAACCATTTGTGTCTCTAGGCTCTGTCCTCAGAGTCATCCTTCATGAAAGATAGCACAAGTTGTGGCTGAATAGTTTTATCAGACTGTTCGTTGCTTACGGAATTCTGGGAGTCCTATAACCGTCTTTCATTTTATTGTCTCTCTGTACCTTTCAGTTCAGGCTAGCAGTGTTTCTGCTGATATTCTCAGAAATCTTTTGGATTCCCTGTGTATGTCACAGAGTTCTTTTTGAGGCACTAGCAAAAGGTTGTCCAACCGCACTCATGACTTTCTCTTCAGAGTATGTTTTCCCAACAGTGAATCTCTTACTTTGACCATCCTTTGCAGTCTTGAAATCCTGATAATTTCCCACATTCTCCTTGTCCTGGTTCCTTTTTGATAACAGTCCTTCCCTCTTATAAGGACCCTTCTCATTATATCAGGTCCCCAGATAATCCAGCGTAATTTCCCCATCTCAAGATTCTTAGGAATATCTGCAGAGTTCTTTTTGCCACATAAGATGACATATTTATAGGTCCAAGGATTAGGATATAGACATCTTTGGGGGACCATTGTTCAATCTACCACAGCTGTAAATAGAGGTTAACAATATAGGAATGGAGTGAGATTCCTGAGGAAGCTGGAGGTAACCAACTCAAAAGGGAGTGGTTATATTGTATATGGAACACGTCATGGGCTTCTTGGACTAGATGGAGGTGTCAGACAGTTGAATCTCTTTAAAACAGATATATTCTTAGTGGACTTGAAGAGAACAGTAAGATGCTCTAGGGTTTTAAGGGCCACTGTAAAAAAGATCGGGGACATAAACAGTAAATTTGAGGTGAAAAATATTAGATAATTTCCTTCAATGTCCTGGTAAGGGCAAAAAATGGTTTACTAGATTCAGGTGATCAAGTTGCAGGGCAAGTGCAGAGGAAAGTGAGTGGATGGAGTAGTTGAGAATGTTGGTGAGAGGAAGGTTCAGTGCCTGTTCACAGAGTTGACCCTGGGGAGGTGAAAGAGTGAGGCTCCTAAGGAGGCTGAGAGATTGAGGCAAGGGGGAAGGCTCCACAAAGTTCAAATGGAGTTTATGACTTTCAAGTTTCTGAATAAAATCTAGGCTGGAGTCATGGTAATATCTTATTAAAGTGGAAGAGAACTGAATATTGATTTGGAGTAGAATCTGTTTATGTGCATTGTACATATACTTTGGGGTGGGAAGTGGGATGTACGGAGTTAATATCTAGGGAATCCCCACCTGATGTATCTATATCTTTAAGACAGAAAAAAAAACAGCAGACAGTCAATTACATTAAGAACATGTAGGGCCCACTTCTACAATCAAAAGAGGAAATCCCCATTAAATTGTATGTGCTTTGGGGGCAGAATAATGACACTGTAGTATTTAAAAGAACTGGAATGAGATAATATATACAGAGAATATTGTAGATATTATCTTTGGAATTAAATTTTGAAGTCTTGGCTACCATTAACTACCTGTAGGGTCATGGACAAGTAATTGAATTCTCTAAGCCTTATTTACCTCTCCATAAAATACCAACAGTAAAGTTGCTCATGAGCTTTCTGTGAGATTTAATGTGATAATACATGTTAAGCTTTTAGCCTATTGCCTGGCACATAAAAAGCTCAATAAATGCTGTTACAGCAAATCCCAATTTTCTGCTGCTAGCAAATGCATTCTTATGATACAAAGGTCCAGTATCAGATGCTAGAGAAGAATCCATCTGAGATGAACTCATGACTTAATCATGAGTCATTTCAAGTTCTTTCTCAATGTCATCCTCATTGAGAAAGACAATCATAACTATTTTCAACCAAAAAAAAAAAAAAAGGAAAATCTCAACAGAAGTGAGCAATGTTTTCACCTCCGTTTTGAAGCCACTTTATATTCCAGAGTCTGAGAAAAAAACTACCCTTCTGGGCTCTTTCTATTGTGAACAAGTCACTTCCTCCCTTTCCTTTTCTTGAAGACAGAACTTCTGGTTTCGAATTCTCTCCATTTATTACCCAATGTCCTTACTTGGGCACCCTCACCACCATCTTGACTCTCAATATATTCTGCACATGCATAACATCATGGAATTAAGTGTCTGGAGCACTAAGGGCCACCACGGGCTGGGGTTGAAACTCGAATTTCCAACATTAATGAGCTTGATGACAAAACTAAAGAGCATTCTTCTCAATTTAAATTCTTTGTGATACATGATTGGCCTTTCAAATGTTCACACTGGACAGTTATACTATTGGAAAGTTTTCATAAAATGAACTTCTTAGGACAGAAACTCAAAGCCCCTAATCTTTTTTTACTCCATTTTTGCATGTCCGGTACCAAGCCAGAAAAGAAAACCACCACACCTCACCATAGACGTTCACAGTGCTTACAGTGCTGCATTTACTCTCAGCCTCAATTCCTTGTTTAGACTCCCAGGTTTCTCTGCTTTTACATGCATGTCCCAGATATATCGCATATCATCGCTTCTGCTATTACCTCCCTAAGTATCAGAGTAAACCAATGCAGACCTATATTCTACCTTCAGAAAATTGGGGAAATCGAAAACGCCCCATGATAGAGAAAAGAAACCGAAACTAACTCCCTAGATACAAACTCGGGCGCTGGCTGCTGTGTGACTCAGAGCTCCCAAACCGACACCAGGCGCTGTGCTCGGCCCCTCTGCTCCACCTCCTCCCCGCGGGGCGTGCAGCTCAGACGCTCTATGGACCTAACAGGTTCGGTGATCCGGGTGAGGATTGCAGGTGACATGGGGTGTCGCTAGGGACCTTGGAGCGGAGCTGTCCCGCGGGGTTCTAGATTTACTTCAACATCCCGATGGACCGGGCGGGGAAGTGGCCCCGTGGCTTCGCGCGCGCAGGGCGCGGGGAGCTGGGGCGCCCACTGGGCTCCAGCGGCAGCTTCTCGGGCAGGCGTAGAACGGGCTTGGGGAGGGGTAAGGAAGAGGGACGACCGCCTTGAGAGAGGAGAGTGCTCAGGCTTTTAACGGGTGCTCTTCACCCGAGGGGGCTGGGGATCTGGGGTACTGAGGAGAAAGTAAGGATCATCAGATCTGAGCACAGCCAGTCGGACCTGGACATTGACAGACAGCAAGCGGCTTCCTTTCTTTCGTCTTGGATTTAAGCTCTTAATAGCGGAAGTCAGGCTTTGTTATTTCCCCGGAAGGTACTTCGTTCTCTTTCCCCGCTTCTCTTTTGTTTACAAAGTTACATTGATAAATTTATAATGTAGTCCTCAAGGTTTTCCATAAAGAAGCTGACATCGTCCGTGATGGGGACTTAAGGATTATGAAGCTCCTAATGACTGCTAGAAAAAGCGATCAGAACCAGACAGAAGCAAGTCCTTTAAAGACACAGTAAGAAGTCCAAACCATAACATCAACGACATACAGACCTTCATGATTTCGAGTATTCTCCTGAAAGCAGTAACATATCATTCAACCTAAGATTTGCAGTTTGAAGTTTAGTGGAACTCAGGTGCTGAGATTTGAGGGTACTAAAATAAATGAGGGTGGATTATGCATACAAGGCCCTTCCCCTTCTATCCCAAAGATTTGGGGGTAGTTTAGTGTGAATCCTTCCTGACACTCTACAAAGAAACAAGTTTCTGTCTGTAGCTCCTATCTCTCTTTCTGTCCATCCATCCATCCATCCATCCATCCATCAATCCATCATCCAACCATCCAACCATCCATCCATCCATCCATCATCTGGCCATCTCTATCTTTAAAAGATATTTTGGCTGTCATACTGGTATGCTTTTTCTCAGTTCATGATTTATTGGTACCTGTCAGACTCATTTAATAATTGCTGTATGATAACCCATGGTATGTTGGGTCATTATTGATCAGTTTTATTTGAAGCAGAAGAGAAAGACATAAAACAAAAATTAAATGCCCTTCTCTACTACTTTCCCCTTCATACTCAGTCTCACAGTTTTAGTTCTCCTGAGGCGCTACCACTCCAAATATATACATTTCTTTCTTGGTTGCTTATAACTTATATGCTTACAAATCAGTTTTTTGTTTTATCAACTTTAGACAGACTCCAACGACTCCCTGTGAAAGGAACACCCAAGTCACCCACTTTGTCTTCCAATATGAGTTATATATTTTAAAAATTTCTTCTCATGATTGGCTTTATGGCTTTTAATAAAATATCCATGTTAATTATCATCCACGGCTATGTTGATATGGGTGGAAATCTCTGTGGTTTTCCCTGCTGCAGGCTCATTTTCTGCTTTGTAAGTATGGAGACCTGCTGGTTGATTTACTGATACAACCCTTTTTTATAACCTGCTGCTTGTTTTACTGATGTAACCATTTTTAAGGCAGCTCATAGTTTATTTGGAAATACAGTTCTCTCAGAAATGTATACAGCTTCTGATGCTCTAGTTCCCTATGCTGTTAATTACACCCAGAGAGTTTCTATTTTCATCCTTAATTCCGTCTCAAATTAGCAGAATCTGTCTTAAGTTCATTTGAAATGATAGTCTGGCCTGGGAAGGTAACACCTCCACATAACACTTGCAGCAAGACTAAGTCCTTCTGTTTAACTGAGAATTCTTTATGAGTCTTTGTTGAGCAAGGTTTTTTTTTTTTTTTAAGTCTTGTCACTTTTTATTTGCAGTACAGAAACTGTCACCTGTGCGACCCAAATTTCTTGGCTCCCTTCCTTCTTCTCCTCCTTTCCCCTTCCTTCCTTCCTTCCTTCCTTCCTTCCTTCCTTCCTTCCTCAGTGCCTTCCTCCCTCCCTCCCTCCCTCCCTCCTTCCCTCCCTCCATCCCCTTCCCTCTCCCTCCCTTTCCCTCTCCCTCCCCTTCCGTCTCCCTCCCCTCCCCTTCCTTTCCTTTTTTAAATAGGGATGTGGTCTCATTTTTGTTGCCCAGGTTGGTCTCGAACTCTTCACCTCAAGCAATCCTTCCACATCGGCTTCCCAAAGGGCTGGGATTATAGGTGTGAGCCACTGTGTCCAGCTAATTCTCTTCCTTCTAACTCTGCTTTCATACCACCGAGTTCTTTCTTAAGACGTTTCTCTTTTCCATTCTTCTTTGGTCGTAACTCCTCAAAAACAGCAACTAAAACACTATAGACATTGACCAGCAACCTTTTCCAATCACTTTTCTGTGAGCATCAGGCTTGTTGGCATGTGATTGGCTTCCTAGTTTTGAAGGGGATGATTTTTACTAGATATTTTGCTTTGCATCACCTGGGTTTCCAACTTTTAAGCCCAAGAAGCCTAGTTTCTCACTGCCTATTATCTGTCCATTAGGGTGGAGATACATACCATGTTAATGGTTTTATAATCCGCGTTGGTCTCTTTTTACATCTAAGATGAGGATGAAAATTATATCTGTGTGGTATGTTATAGTTTGTTAGTATTAAGAAAATTAGTGGTACACAAAATGATGGTGCATCTTGCAGTTCATGGCGTTTTAGATTAAGAGAATGATAGCACTATACAATTATGTAATGATAAGAAGGATTTCATTTTATTTATTTATTTTGAGACGGAGTCTCTCTCTGTCACCTAGGCTGGAGTGCAGTGGCAGGATCTGGGCTCACTGCAAGCTCCGCCTCCTGGGTTCAGGCCATTCTCCTGCCTCAGCCTCCTGAGTTCCTGGGACTACAGGTGCCTGCCACCAAGCCGGGCGAATTTTTTGTGTTTTTAGTAGAGATGGGGTTTCACTGTGTTAACCAGGACGGTCTCGATCTCCTGACCTTGTGATCTGCCCGCCTCGGCCTCCCAAAGCGCTGGGATTACAGGTGTGAGCCGCCACGCCTGGCCAGGATTTCACTTTTGTACCAATTTCTGTAGCAGTAAGGGAATGCTAACTTTTGTAGCAATTACAACTTCTAAGTTTCAGTGGCATTACACAGTAGAAATTTATATATATTGTCCTTCTAAGAGTTCAAAGCAGATTTTCCTGGCCAGTGGGCCCTATAGTGATTCAGGGACCCAGTTTCTTCCATATGGTATTTCCACTGTTCCCTGGAGTCTTAATATTCTTTGCACCTAACTTTTTAAAGATAAGTAAGAGTAGAGAAAGGTATACCTACTTCTCAAAAGTCTGGCTATCACTTCCACTCAGATTCCATTGGTAAGAACTAATTTCATGGCTATCTCCAGATGCAAAAGAATGGGGAAAATCTAGTCATTGGCCAGATAGCTACTTCTCAGTGATAATTCTTACATGTGGAAGGAGGAGCATGAATTTTAGTGGACAGTTGATATCTCTGATCTGATTCATATGATTTTTTTTTTCAATTTTTTTAACTTCCATCAGAATCCAAAAGAAAGTCTTCACATTACAATTGGTATATAAATGTCTTGGTTTTTAATCTATAGGGTTCCCTCTTTCTCTCTCTCTCTCGTCATCTCTGACTCTGTCTCTCCTTGCTATTCTCTATTAGTTCTTAGAATTAGAGGCATAATCAGTTATTTTTAATTTTTTATATTTTTGTTAAGAGTTCACATACATGGCCTCATATTCCATTCAGAGACAGAGAATGTCTTGCTATCTCTATTTTTATGATGTTAGTATCCATTGATGTTCAATATCTAGATCTATTAATTTATTAGATGTTTCAACATGAGGAAAAAATAAATTCCTCATTTCTTCTTTTATTTTTTTGAACTGGGTTACTTCTGTAAAGACAAACTTCTCATACTATTTACTTAATCAGGGTTACACTTTGTATAACGTGACAATAGAGGATAAGTGTTTTGTTTTGTTTTTTTTGCATTCAAAGCATGTTCTTTTTAAAAACTTTTATTTCTTAAATCTTTATTTTTTGATTTATCTTCTCTCTTAGTTTGCTAAAGCTGCCGTAACAAAATATTATAGAGTGGTGGCTTAAACAACAGAAATTTGTTTCTCACTATTTTGGAGGCTGTGCAGTAGAAGATCAAGATTCTGACTGATTCAGTTTCTGGTGAGGGATATCTTCCTGGCTTGTACATGACTACCATCTTTTTTTTTTTTTTTGAGACGGAGTCTGGCTCTGTCGCCCAGGCTGGAGTGCGGTGGCCGGATCTCAGCTCACTGCAAGCTCCGCTTCCCAGGTTCATGCCATTCTCCTGCCTCCGCCTCCCAAGTAGCTGGGACTACAGGCGCCCGCCTCGTCGCCCGGCTAGTTTTTTTGTATTCTTTAGTAGAGACGGGGTTTCACCGTATTAGCCAGGATGGTCTCGATCTCCTGACCTTGTGATCCGCCCGTCTCAGCCTCCCAAAGTGCTGGGATTACAGGCTTGAGCCACCGCGCCCGGCCATGACTACCCTCTTGCTGTGTTCTGAGAGAGAGAGCAAGCACATGGGGGTGGGGGGTGGGGAGGGAGGCGGCAGGGGGAAGGGAGAAGGGAGAGAGTATGAGCTCTCTGATGTTTCTTCTTAAGAAGACTCCAATCCTATCAGATAAGGACCCTATTCTTATGGCCTCCTGTAATCCTTATAACTTCCTGAAGCCCCCATCTCCAATTACCATCACGCTGGGGTTTAGGGCTTTAAAATATGAATTTTGGGGGGACATAAACATTTAGTATATAACATTATCTTTGGATGCTATTTCTGGGCTCCATATATATATATATTTAGAAATGATAATAATAGCATTCCTACTCTTTTCCTACCGTTTTTCCCTCTTTGTACTTCTCAAATTGGTTAGCTATTTTAATATATTAACAATGTTCAAAGCATTTACATTTTAGTTCTCTGAATAAATTAAGTTCATTGTTATTTGTCTATATATTGAGTCTAAAATTGAAAACAACAAAAAATAACTGTATATACAGTATTCATTATGGAGTCAAGTTTTGTGACCAGATCCAAATAGGAAATGCATCCTATATCATTAAAACTTGATTACAGTGGACTTTTCAAAGCATTAAAGAGGATGAAGGATGTTAGTCATGTGTCAGAGCATTCAGTGTTGGCCATAATGTTAAAAGAGCTGACTTTAATCAGTTTTCAACTATGTCCAGGTGCTCTTTAAGCAGTTTATATATTAACACATTTTATCTTGACAACCCTAGGATAATAATACTATTCCAAATTCGCAGACAGGAAACAGAAACAGAGATGGAAGCAATTTGCCTCAGGCCACACGACTAGTTAGTTGTACAATTAGGAATTCAACCCAGGCATCCTGGTTTCAGAGCTCATGTTCTTATTCATTTTAATGCCTCTTTCATTTTCATTCTTTTGTGACTAAAATGTCTTTCCTTTTTGCCAGATTTTAGATTTTCTCTTTATCTTTGGAGCACTAAAATGTTATCAGGATATCTCTAGCTGTGGCTTTCTCTTTTTTCATCAAATTTGTTTTGTTTTGGAGAATCTTTTAATCTAGGGACTCATATTTTCTTCAGCCCTGAGGCAGTCTTCTTAAATTACATTTTCTCACATTATGTTTTCGATTATTTTTGCCCTCATTCTGGTATCCCAGTTATTTCCTCTGGGATTACCTTTTAATGGATTATATAAGCTTTGATCAATTTTTCATGTGTCTTAACGTTTCTCTGATTTCTATCTCATTGTCTTTCTGGACTCTGTCTTTTAACTTGGGATTCTGTTTTATTGTTCAGCAAACTAATTTATTTTATATCTGCAATCTTGCTTTGAATTTTCAAGAGTGCTTCCTTATTCCTGTATTTTCTCTTTTCAATAGCAGCATGCAAGCTCCTATTTCATAGATTCAATATCTTTGATTCTATATGAAAATTCTAGTTGGAATTTTTAAAATTTCTCTTTTGGCTTCCAAATTATCTCTGTTTTCTCAGTATGTCTTTTAGAATATTTTGATTTTTTTTAGTTTGTTTATTTGTCTTCATTTTTGGTGTTTATTTTCTGTCCGATCAGTATTTTATATCTGACGATCCTTACTTTTTTAAAATTTAAAAATCACAGTGCTTAATAAAAAAGCTGATTTAGGCTTTCCTAATCTGTCTCTCTCTTAAACGGGAGGGGCTCTTTGAATGACCACTCCATTCACTCCTTCAGGGCTCCTCTGAAATGTTGCTTTCTTGGAGATACTGTCTATAGCAATCCTGTCCAATTTGTTATAACTCTTTTATTTTTTAAATAGTACTTAACTTTTAAATATTTAAAATTTTATTTTATTTTTTTCTACTAGATGATAAGCTCCTAGAGTGCAGCAAAGCCTACTTTTGTCCTTTTCACTAGACTCAAGTGCAGTGCCTGTCACACAGCTGGTGTTTGCACATTCAATAGTTGTTGAATAAATGCATTCTGCTTTCTGTCCCTTCAGTTTCACAGAGACTGTACTTTCTTTGGCTATAATTACTTTTCTGCTTACCAATCCTGTGGCCATGTTGAGTTCTAACCGTATATTGCTGCTATTCTTTATGGTAAGTATGAAGTGAAGAAATGAGTTCTCCCAGAATCCGCTCCCAAGACAAGGATTTGAGTGCCAATAGTTCATTTTGGGAGTGATCAGGAGTGGCCAGAAACTTATTTTGGGAGTGACCCAGAGTCACTAATAAGCACTGGTCAGTGATTTCTTCTACCTGCAAAATATACTCATTTCCTCAGTTATCTTTAGAAATCAAATGACAGTTCTATTTCTAGCCCAGAAACTGTCCACCTTTCAGCATGCTTTGTCCAAGCCCCATCATCCATCCTCTTGTCCTTGCTAGGATCTGAGGAGTCATCTGTGACACTCCCAACTCTCCCTTCCCATGTGGAATCTATTGCCAAACTATGTCACATTCATCTTCAAAATGCCCCCCCTGATAAATCCGCATCTCTCCGGCTCTAAATAGCACCACATTACCTCAAACCACCATCATCTTTCTATAGGACTATTTCAGTAGCTTTCTCTATGCGTCTCCCCTTCCAGTCTGCTGTCTGTACTAAAGATAATGTTTTCCAAATGCAAGTTTAATCAAATTACAACCAGTTTAAAACCCATCAGTGGCTGAATTTAGCTCTGAAGATGAAGACGAAACACCTTAAAATCCCTTAGAAGACTCCCTAGCTTCCTTTTTCTCTAACCTTATCTGTCACAGCCTTACCCTCTGCTGCAACTGCACTCACTTCTTTTCTGAATCTCGTACTTTCCATACTGTCCTCTGTCACAGGGCCTTTGTGCATGCTGTTCCCTTTGCCAAGAATACTTTTTATTCCTTTTTTGGGGGACAAATTAAGGGAGTACTCATTCCTTCAGATCTCAGTTCATGCATTAATTCCTTAGGGAAGCCACCCTCATCTCTGCCTTTTGTCACATTTGTGATTTGAAATTGTTTGTATGATTATTTGATCAATCTTTGCTTATTTACTAGACTGCTTGCTCTGTGAAAATTGTAACCATATTTTTTGGGTTCATTTCTTTGTTTCAGGAATAAATGCAGTTCTGTTTTTTTTCGTTTATTACAGAGGTGCCATTCACATCAAATGTAGCCATTTTAGAGGTACCAAAATAAAATATATCAGCCATATTTAATAAATTCCAGCTCTACTCTTCTACCCTATAGCCCAAGAAGCAGCAACGATGGGTAATTCTCAATCTTTGATATTTGTAGCCTATAAAACCACAATCTTGTAAGATATTCAGATTCAATAATGTTACAAAGTTATTGGATATCTATATTTCCTTTCCTTAATAATTACTAAATTATATAGCTGTGTAAAATATTGATGGCTCAAAAGTCTCTCTTTTTTTTTTTTTTTTTTTTTTTTTTTTTTTTTTTTTAGGGTTAAAGGATCATGCAGGATTTTTCAGGAAAATGACAAAGTTAATTTTGGATGAAATGCCAAAAGCTGGGTAAGTACTATGAAGTGAAAAAAGAAGGAGCTATACTATTGTATACTCTGGGTATCGACATCCCTCTTAACCTGTATACATATACATGATCACTCAACCTATTTATCTTGGGGCAACTTGGAGAGGATGGGAACACACTCTTCTTCCTATAGTTGTCATAGCTGTCACTGAACAGATAGTTTCCTAGAGCAATCAGATTTATGGAGTTGGGGGTTATATATGTCCTTATCCAGAATAACAGCCTTTAGAATCATATTCTCAACTTCAAATCCTGGCTCTGCCATTTGCCATTGGATAAATTCCTTTGCCTCTCTGAGCCTCATTTTATTTTAATAAAATAGTAATTGTGCTATCTCCTTCTTATAAAGGACAGTTGCTTAAATGAGATATTTGAAAAGGTATCGTAGACTGGCATGAAGTACTCAACAAATAGTACCTTATGCAATAGTAACAACAACAGCAACAAAGTCTCTGTGAAACATCTGTGATTTTTATTCTCGTTGATTTTTATTTTAGGTATTCCAGCATATTAAATGATTTCGTGGAATCTAATTTTTTTGTGATTGATGGAGATTCCTTGCTTGTCACATGCCTGTGTGTAAAATCATTCAAGTGGGGACAGAATCTCCACTTTTTCTATCTGGTTGAATGCTATCTTGTGGATCTTATGAGTAATGGAGGACAATTCGCCATAGTTTTCTTCAAGGTAATGTGTGATGATTGATGTCTTTTTAGTCCTTTGAAGACTATAACTGAAATCTCTTAACCTAAATAGTCTTTGACCTAAAATGAAGCATGCCATCATAGAAAATATAAAAAGACAGGTTAACAAAAGAAAATAATTACCCATAATTTCACTACTCAGAGATAACCATTCTTTATTTTTTATTTTATTAATTTTTTTTCCTCAACGCTGTTCCCACATTCACAATATAGATCAGGCACAGAGCCTTGGCTGAGGGGTATATGGGGTAGTTTACTCTACCTCCTTTTCTATACAGTCGGTATAAGAATTCAGCCTGTGGTAAGCGCCAGGAAGCCCATTCTTTAGGTTTCAATATTTTGTTATAAAAATTTCAAATATACATAAGTTGAAAGGTTGTGGAGCAAATATCTATATTCCACCATCTAAATCCTACAATTATATTTTATTTTACTTCTTCATATATCTGTAAGCTTATCCAAGCCTTTATTCACCTTTCAATCCTTTTGTTTTGGGGGTACAGTTCAAAGTAGTTGTAGACATTACATTTAACTCTGAAACATTTCATCATACATGCCATTAACTAGAGTTCAGTACTTATTTGCACTTTTTTTGATGGTAAAATTTACTTGAAATAAAATACACAGTTCTTAAATGTGTTACAAAAAGTTTTGCTCCAACCTAATGCCATTTAATGAGCTTTGGCAAGTGCATAGCATTTACCAGTCCATTGAGTTTTGACAAATACATGCATGTGTAACCCAAACTCTTGTTCCACAGTATGTCTTCTCATGCCCCTGCCCAGTCCATTCTCACTCCATCCCCTAGAAGCAACCACTGTTTAAATCCTTTCTATTGCCTCTTTAGTTTTGCCTGTTGTAGAACTTTTTTTTGTTTTGTTTTGTTTTGTTTTGAGATGGAGTTTCGCTCTTGTTGCACAGGCTGGAGTGTTGTTGCACAGGCTGGAGTGCAATGCCATGATCTTGGCTTACTGCAACCTCTTTCTCCTGGGTTCAAGCGATTCTACTCTCTCAGCCTCCCAGGTAGCTGGAATTATAGGCGCATGCCACCATGCTCAGCTAATTTTTGTATTTTTAGTAGAGACAGGGTTTCATCATATTTGTCAGGCTGGTCTCGAACACCTGACCTCAGGTGATCCACCTGCCTTGGCCTCCCAAAGTTGTAGAACTTTTAATAAATAGAATTTTGCAGTGTGAACTCTTTGTATAAACCTTTCATTCAACACAATAATTTTGAGAGGCACCCATTTTGTTGTGTGCAGTGGTATTTTGCTCCTTCTATCACTTTTGAGTAAGGTTTTATTGTAGAAATGTGCCATGGTTTGTTTCCCCATTTTCCTGTTTCAATATCTTGCCTAGATGAATAAAGCTCCTATGTGCATTCACACACAAGTCTTTGTGTGGACGTAAGTTTTCATTTTCCTTGTACATATATCTGTGATTGAAATACATGTTTTATAAAACTGCCAAAGCTTTTCCTAAGGTAGTTGTGCCCCTTCACGCTAACTCCAGCAATGAATAAGAGTTGTGGTGCCCTGTGTAGTTGCAAACATTTGTATTTGGTCAGTCCAACTATTCTGTTGGATGTGTGGTGTTATGTCCCTGGGTTTTAATTGGTATTTATCAAATGACTAATGATGTTGCCTACTTTTTAAGTGCTTATTGTTCGTTTGTATACTATGATTTGTGAAGCATCTGCTCATATCTTTTGACCATTTTAAATTGGATTCTTTATCTTTTTCATATTGAGTTGTAATAGTTCTTGATATATTCTGTATACAACCTCTTGTCATATATATTATTGCAAATATATTTTCTCAGTCTGTGGCTTGCCAGTTCATTTTCCTTCTTTGTTTTCTTTTCTTTCTTTTTTTTTTTTTTTTTTTGAGGTGGAGTCTTGCTGCATCACCTAGGCTGGAGTGCAGTGGCGCTATCTCAGCTCACTGCAACCTCCGCCTCCCGAGTTCATGCCATTCTCCTGCCTCAGCCTCCCAAGTAGCTGGGACTACAGGTGTGCACCACCACGCCCAGCTAATTTTTTGTATTTTTAGTAGAGATGGGGTTTCATTGTGTTAGCAGAATGGTCTCCATCTCCGGACCTCGTGATCCACCCGCCTCGGCCTCCCAAAGTGCTGGAATTACAGGCATGAGCCACCATGCCCAGCTGTCACTTCATTTTCTTAGTGCTATTTTTGGATGACCAGATATTTTAATTTTGATGAAATCTAATTTATTATTCTTTAATGGTTATTGTGCCTATATCCTGATAAGAATCATTGCCTATCTCTTAGTCACAAAGATATTTTTCTATTTTTATTAATAATTCTAGAAGTATGTAGTTTCAGCTTTTGCATTTTGGTCTATGATATTTCTTGAATTAATTTTTGTGTGTTTGTGATGTGAATTGGGGATTGAGGTTCATTTGTTCCAGCATCCATGGTTGAGAACATTTTTCTTCTTCCAGTAGATTGCTTTGGTTTCTTCATCAAAAATCAAATGATTATGTATGTGTAGGTCCATTTCTGGGCTTTCTACTATGTTCTATCAAAGGATTTAACAAATTACCAGTACCACAATGTTCTGATTTGTATAATTTTATAGTAAATCTTGAAACCCACTTTGTTCTTCTTTGTTTAACTTTGGCTATTCTAGGTTCTCTGCATTTCCACACAAATTTTAGAATCAGCTTGCCAATTTCTATTTAAAAAGAAAATGGGATTTTAATTGATATTCATTAAATTTATAGATCAATATAGTCTTTCAGTTAGTGAACACAATGTATATCTGTTTTTTTTAAGATCTCTAATTTCTTTTATCAGTTTTGTAGTCTTCAGTGTGGAGGTCTTGCACATCTTTTGCTAAATCTATTTCAAGATATTTCATATTTTGATCTTACTGTAAAATTGAATTTTAATATTTATTTTTGCTGTTATGTATATAGAAGTAGAATTGATTTTGTTTGTAACTGGTATCCTGGCAATCTTTTTTTTTTTTTTTTTTTTTTTTTTTTTGGAGACGGAGTGTCTCACTCTTGTCGCCCCAGGGCTGAATGCGTGGCGGGATCTCAGGGCCACTGCAGCTTCCGCCTCCCGGGTTTATGCCATTCTCCTTGCCCAGCCTCCCGAGTAGCTGGGAGACTTACAGGCGCCCGCCACCTTGCCCGGCTAGTTTTTTGTATTTTTAGTAGAGACTGGGGTTTCACCGTGTTACCAGGATGGTCTCGATCTCACTGACCTTTGTGATCTTGCCCGTCTCGGCCTCACCAAGTGCTGGGATTACAGGGCTTGAGCCAGCCAGTGCCCGTTCTCCTGCAATCTTATTAAAACAACTTATTAATTTCAGTTGATTATTTGTATATTTCTTAGATTTTTCAATGTCTTCAGTGAATAAATACATGCTTATTTCTTGTTTTACGGTTTTATTTTTTAATTGCTTTTTCTTGCCTTATTACAGTGATTGGCACCTCTAGAAATGCTGAAGTAGAGTGAGTGGGAATCTTTACCTGGTTCTTGATCTTAAAGGGAAAGTGTCCATTATTTCCCTACTAGGTATCATGTTAGCTGTAGTTATTTTATGTATATCCGTTATCAAATTGAGGAAATTTATTCTTATTTTAGGTTTTCCGAGAGTTTCTATAATTAATAGGTGTTACATTTTAAAATGCTTTTCTACATTTATTGAAACTCTGATACACCTTTCTTCTTTTATTAATTTGGTAGATTACATTAAGTGATTTTAAATACTAATTCAATTCAATCTTTTATTCCTGGGAAAACCTCAGTTGGTCATGATAGATATCATTTCTCTAATATATTGCTGGGTTTGATTTCCTAATATTTTAAGTGTTTTGGTATATAGTCATGAAAATATTAATCTGTAATTTTATTTATTTATTTATTTATTTATTTATTTATTTATTTATTTGAGATGGAGTCTCACTCTGTTGCCCAGGCTAGAGTACAAAGGCACAGTCTCGGCTCACTGCAATCTCCGCCTCCCAGGTTCAAGCAATTCGTTTATCTCAACCTCCTATGTAGCTGGGATTACAGGCATGCGCCACCATGTCTGGCTGATTTTTGTATTTTTAGCAGAGATGGGGTTTTCCCATGTTGGTCAGACTGGTCTTGAACTCTGGACCTTAGGTGATCCGCCTGCCTCAGCCTCCCAAAGTACTGAGATTACAGGCATGAGCCACCTTGCCAGGCCAATTTTATTTTTTATATAATGTCTTTTTCTGATTTTGGTATCAGGATCATGCCGACCTGGTGAATGTGTTGAAAAGCCCATTTTCCTCTTCTATTTTCTGAAAAAGTCTTTATGAGATTGGTATTATTGCCTCAGATGGATCTGATAAAATTTGATCAAATTTTCCTGTGAAACCATTTGGGTCTGGAGTTTTCCTTGGAAGAAAATTTTTGATAAAAAAGTCAATTTCTTTAATAAATATAGGGCTATTTAGACTTTCTGTTTTATCTTGTGTCAGTTTTGTTAATTGTATATGTCAAGGGATTTGCCCATCTTATCTAAGTTGTCTGATATTTTGGCATAAAGTTGTCTATAATATTCTTTTATTTTCCTCTTATTGCCTAAAGATTTTTAGTGATGTTAGTGTTAGTTAGCAACCTCTTTCTTTTTTTCTTTTTGGAACAGAAACTAAATTTTCTTTTTTTCTACATTCAAGACAGGTTCTCACTCTAGCTCCCAGACTGCAACACAGCAGTAGCGTGATTTTGGCACACTGCAACCTCTGTGTCCTGGGCTCAAGTGATCCTCCCATTTTAGCTTCCTGAGTAGCTGGGACTACAGCCGTGTGGCTAATTTTTGTATTTTTTATAAAGATAGGGTCTTGCTATGTTGTACAGGCTAGTCTCGAACTCCCAAGGTCAAGCAGTTCGCTTACCTTGGTCTCCCAGAGTGCTGGGATTACAGGCATGAGCCACTGTTCCTGGCCACTAAATATTTATTTTTTCATTCATTTTCACATTATGCAGTTTTACACTGAATGACACAGAAGGAAACTAAAATTACCGACAGTTTATATATAAGTTTGATTCCTGTCTTAAGGAAAAGAAGAACGGTATAAAAGCAACATGTGTAACAAAACCCTCTAAAAGCTTTCATGTTACACTCCCATTTTGTGAATTGGCAGCTGTCCGTGTCCCTTAAATCTTTGATTATCTGCTGCTTTCTGTGTAGCAGGCTACAAAGCACACAGATCATAACTATAACTTACCAAAGGAGATACATGGACTTTATACCCATCACCTGGGTACTCTAAACCGGTTTTTAAACATAAACTGCAGAAATCCTGACTAATACAGCAAAATAAGACTATTTTCTGGCCAGCTGCTAGTGACAATCAATGATGCAATAACAGGAGGGGACTGGTCAGAAACATGACACCAACTCTTAATAGCAGCTGCTCTACTTGAAATTCACATCTGGTGAAATGGGGACAGATTTTTATTCCTCTATTTCTGAATGATAAGTATCATCACATAATTTTACAAATTAAAATGTAATTTGTCGTTGTTGTATCTCTGATTCTATAACCTGATATACTGCTAAGGGAAAAGAAGGAGTTAACTTTTAAAAAAAAGTATGAAAGCCATAGTATCATCTACTGTATGTGACGAAGCATCACAGATTCTCTATTGTGATAATTTCCATTTTCTTCTGCCCTCATCTATCCTTACATTGCTAAGTTGTGTCTTCTCTTTTATTGATTAATCTAGTTAGTGATTTATCAGTTTTGTTGATGTTTTCAAAGACCTAGCTTTTTTCGCTTTGTTAATTTTCTGTATTGTCTTTTTTTTAATTTCACTGATTTCTACCCTTGTCTTTATTTATTTCTCTTGGATTTTTCTTTCTCTTTTTTCCACTAGCTTCATAAATTGAAATTTTAAGCTAAGATGTTTTTTATTTTCTGTTTATGAACAATAAAATTTTCTTGTAAGCTCTGTTTTAGCTACGTATCACAAATTTGCATCTAATGGTTTTTTCCTTTACTATTTATTAGAAATAATTTCTAACATCTCTTGTGATTCTTTTTTGTTTGACCAGTGGATTATTTAGAAATTATGTGTTTTAAAAGTTGGGGGTATTTCACTACTAGATTTCAAGGTATTCCACAATGCTGTAACCCAAACAGCATGGTACTGGCATAAGAATAGACAGTTGGAGCAATGGAACAGAATAGAGAACCCCAAAATAAATTCATGCATTTATAGCCAAATGATTTTTGACAAAAATGTATCAAGAACGTTCACTGGGGAAAGGACAGTGTCTTCAGTAAATGGTGCTCAGGAAATTGGATATTCATATGCAGAAAAATGAAACTGAGCCCTCACCTTCACTATATTAAAAAATCAATTCAAAATGGAGTAAGGACTTAAATGTAGGACCCAAAACTATGAAACTATTAGAAAAAAACATAGGGGAAATGCTTCAGGACATTGGTTAGTGTGAAGATCTTATGGAGACGACCTCAGAAGCATAGGTAACAAAAGCAAAACTAGACAAATGGGATTATATCGAACTAAAAAGTTTCTGTGCAGGAAAAGAAGTAATCAACAGAGTAAAGAGACACCTTCAGAATGGGAAAAATATTTGTCAGTATTTATCCTACAAGGAATTAATATCCAGGATATGCAGGGAACTCACACATCTCAATAGCAAAAGAATTTTAAAAAGATAATCCAATTAAAATGTGGGCAAGTCAGCTGAAAGACATCTCTCCATAGAAGACATACAAATAGCCAACATGTGTATGAAAGCATAGTCAACATTATTAATCGTCAGAGAAATGCAAATCCAAACCATAATAAGATAGCATCTCACCCCATTAGAATAGATATTGTAATGCTAGTAAGGATGTAGAGAAGGGTAACTCATATGTTGCTGATATGAATGTGAATTAATTCAGTAATTATAGAAAACAGTATGGAGGTTCCTCAAAAAACACAAAAAGGAATTACTATATGGACCAACAACTCCACTACTAGGTATATATTCAAAGGATAGGAAATCAGTATGTTAAAGAGATATCTGCCCTCCTGTGTTTATTGCAACACTATTCACATAGCCAACAAATAGGAAACAAACTAAGTGTTCATCAACAGATGAATGGATAAAGAAAATGTGGTGTGTATATACACTATATAATACTATTTGGCTATAAAAAACAAAATTCTGTCATTTGTGGTAACATGATGATCTTGGAGGACATTATTGCACCATGGGGTGGATATAATTAATGGTAATTTATTGCATTTTTTCAAATAGAAGAGCAGATTTGGCATGTTTCCAACACACGCACATACACAAATAATTGTGTCTGATGTGATCAATATGCTAATTACTCTGATTTGATCATTACATATTATATACATATTTATCAGAATATCACCCTATACTCCATAGATATATGCAATTAGTCTGGGTGAGGTGGCTCACATGTGTAATAGCAACACTTTGAGAGGCTGAGCAGGGAGGATCATTTGAAGCCAAGAGTACAAGACCAGCCTGAATAACAAAGTGAGATCCTGTTTCTACCAAAAATAAAGTACAATTATAAAGTCACTTAAGGATAATTTTAAAAATTAAAAAACTATTGTTTTAATGTATGAATTCTTGTTTTTTTCTAGATGTGTTGTCATTGATTTCTAATTCCATTGTGGTTGGAGAAAATATTTCTGTATAATTTCAGTTATTTAAACATCTATTGGGACTTGTTTTGAGGTCCAATATGTGGCCTGTTTTGGTGAATGTACTGTATGTTCTTAGAAATAATATATATTCTACAGTTCTTAAATTAATCTTCTAGAAATGTCATTAAGTTATAGTAGTTGATAGCTAAAATTAATTTGTATTTGCAACAATAGATACTTATTTTAAGGACATCTAGGAACATGAGATAGGAGGTAGACTTCCCTCAACAACTTTTCTTTGCTCTCTGAATTTGTATGCTTAAATTCTAGGAAGCCCTTTAGGACCAAACCTGAGAAGAAATTGTATTTACATTCCAGTAGAATGGCAAATTCAATAGGGGCACTGTCCTTATTTGGATTGATCTATATAAATATCCTCAACAGTGTTATACTATGGTTTTTAAAAATTACAGATTAAATGGCTTCCAATTTTAACAGATCTCAACCCAAATACAAAAGTATTTTATGAGCCCATTCCCTCATCCTACTCCTAGAAGCAATTGTTGTTTTACTGCTAAGAATTCTAGTCTATATTTGTTCAATCTTTATACACAGGATTTTTTGGGGTGGGGGTTAGTTTTGGCACCATTGAAAGTAAAAGCAGTGTTTTGATTGATACCTATAGAAAAGTCAGGGTTCTTTTAAATTATGACAGTCTAGCAGGCTAGATTGTCAATATCATTTAAAACAGATTTTTTTTTTTTTACTTTTTAAGTTCAGGGGTACATGTACAGGTTTGTTATATATGTAAGCTTGTCTTATGGGGGTTTGTTGTACAGATTATTTCTTCACCCAGGTATTAAGCCTAGTACCCATTAATTATTTTTCCTGATACTCTCCCTCCTCCCATCCTCCACTCTTCACCCTTGCACAGGCCCCCGTGTCTGTTGTTTTCTTCTATGTGTCCTTGTGTTCTTATCATTTAACTCCCACTTATAAGTGAGAACATACAGTATTTGGATTTCTGTTTCTGCATTTGGGACATGATCTCATTCTTGTTTATGGATGCATGGTATTCCATGATGTATATGTACCACATTTTCTTTGTCCAGCCTATCATCGATGACTTAGTTTGATTTCATGTCTTTGCTATTGTGAATAGTGCTGCAGTGAACATACACGTGCGTGTGTCTTTATGATGGAATGATTTATATTTCTTTGGGTATATACCCAGTGATGGGATTGCTGGGTCGAATGGTAGATCTTTCAGGAATTGCCACAGTTTTCCACAATGGTTGAACTAATTTACACTCCCACCAAGTGTTAAGTATTCCTTTTTATCTGCAACCTTATCAGCATCTGTCATTTTTTTATGTTGAGTTATTTTAACCCTCATTTTTAAAATTTTTAATAATAGCCATCTGACTGGCATGTGATGGTATCTCATTGGGGTTTTGATTTGCATTTCTCTAATGATCAGTGATGTTGAGCTTTTTTTATATGCTTATTGGCTGCATGTATGTCTTCTTTTGTTTTTGTTTTGTTTTGAGACATAGTCTGTCGCCCAGGCTGGAGTGCAGTGGCATGATCTTGGCTCACTGCAACCTCCGCCTCCTGGGTTCAAGTGATTCTCCTGCCTCAGCCTCCCAAGTAGCTGGGATTACAGGCACCCGCCACTGTGCCCAGCTAATTTTTGTATTTTTAGTAGAGACAGGTTGGCCAGACTGGTCTTGTCCTCCTGACCTCAGATGATTCACCCACCTCAGCCTCCTAAAGTGCTGGGATTATAGGCATGAGCCACTGTGCCTGACCGTATGTCTTCTTTTGAAAAGTGTCTGTTTATATCCTTTGCCCACTTTTTAGTGGAGTTGTTTTTTTCTTATAAATTTGAGAAATAGAAATTTTGATTTGCTAAGAAAAGACTTACATTATTTAGGGAGGAGACACATCACCTGGAACATTACATTTTTATCTACTAATAGTGATTCACATCAGCTTCTCAATTCAGATGAAATACATCTATCCTCTTGCTACTTTGATCCCTATTTGAACGTAGAGAGTAAAAGAATTAGAAGTGAAGTAGTAGTGTATGCCTGCTCAAGTAAAGGAGATGAATCTATATAATCCACATTTTGACCTGTGGCATATACTTGTGAAATGAGTCAAGTTTAAGGCCGTTGAGCAAAACAATTAGATCACATGGGTTCAGTCCTATATGGCTTTGTGCTGTAAGCAACAAAATTAACAAATCACTAAAGAAAGATTTCAAAATGATGTACTTTTTTCTTTTTGTCACCACAGGATGCTGAATATGCATATTTTGATTTTCCTGAACTTCTTTCATTGAGAACTGCTTTAATTCTCCACCTTCAACACAATACTAACATTGATGTGCAAACGGAGTTTTCTGGATGCTTATCACAAGATTGGAAGTTATACTTGGAACAGCATTACCCGTATTTTCTGATAGTTTCAGAGGAAGGCCTGAGTGATTTACAAACGTACCTTTTTAACTTCTTAATCATACATTCCTGGGGAATGAAAGTCAATGTTGTGCTTTCATCAGGGCATGAATCTGATACTCTCAGACTTTATGCACATACTATGGAAAGCACAGACAGAAACCACACTTTTTCAAAGGAGGTAATTGACATTAATAACTCTCATTTTTTGTCCTGATTTCTTGTTTTAATTCTCAAAATCGCTAACTCAATATTTCTGTATTTTTTAATGGAACTTACTATAGGCAGTCTCCAAAGAGGTAAAAAATTTAATAATGGTAACAATGATAATGACGGACATTTATTAAGCACTTATGCCAATTCCTTTTCCTAAATTTCTCTTAATTCTCAGGGTACTCCTATAAGGTTTGTGGCATTATTATATCTATCTATTCATTTCTAATTATGATATTATCACCTCATCTGTAAAATAATATTTGGAGTATTGAAGTAATTTGCTCATGTTAAATACCTAATTGTGGTATAATAAATTTATTTATATGCAAACATAAGAAATATATTATTTACATACTTATCATATGCAAATATAATACAAAATATATTTGCACTTTGTCCCCAGTTGCTGTCACAGAGCTCCTAAAACCTTTGGTATTTCTTGAGTAATAATAATGTCTTTTATTATTTGTAAGGAGCTGCTTTTGATCATATCTGAATTTTTTCCTAACGAGGTAACCTAGGGTGGGGCCCCTGAATAGCCTCAGGGTTGGGCTGACCACCAAAAGGACCAAGCCATCAGAGGCTGGAAGCTTCAGTCCCAACCACCAACCTCTGGGAAGGGGAGTGAGAGCAGCTATATATTAAACTCTATAAAAACTCTTGAACAGTGAGGTTTGTTCAACTCCCGGGTTGGGAAGTCGGGGAGGGTGGTGCACCCAGGGCGTTACTGGGGCCACCTGCCCCTCTCCTCATACTTTGCCGTGTGCATCCATTCCACAATTGAATCTTTCATAATAAACTGGTAATAGCAAGCAAACCACTTTTCCTGAGTTCTGTGAACTATGCTAGCAAATTACCAAACGTGAAGAGGGAACCCCAGATTTGTAGCTGGTCCATCAGCATGTGAAGCCTGGCATTTGTGATTCATGTCTGAAGTGGAAGGCAGTCTTGTTGGACTGAATTCCTACCCTGTGGGGCCTGCGTTAACTTAGGGTAGTTAGTGTCAGAATGGAATTAAATTATATGGCACCCAGTTGGTGTCTGGAGAGAATTAGAGAATTATTGGTGTGGAAAACCCATACTTTTTTTTTTTGTTAGTGTTATCAGTAAAGAAGTGGCTTTCCTTTATGAATAAAAGGAATAAAAGGTTGACAGTGGATTTCAACAAAGGAGTATGTCTCTAGTCCTGCTACCCAGATCATGGAAAGTAAGAAATGCATTTAACTGGAAATCTATGTGTTTAGAGGTTCGTGTGTTGCATATAGGCAGTGAAATGATGGTTAACATGGAGGAAGGACTCTTAATGAGAAAGAAATGAAGAAGACTGACAAAGAAGCAAGTAATGAGATAATTTCTTTCCTTAACATAAACTCATGAAGTCTGTGGAATTTTCAAAGAATTATGATAGACTCATTATTTTGGTATAGTTGACATTAGGTTTATGCAGTATTTATGTTATGAAACTTGGGAGTCAAAAAATGTATTAATAATCTTATGAGTGAATCTAGTTTTGTTTCAGTTTTCACATTTTGAAATGAATTCTGATGATGCAGGCCATTTGATAGTTTATCAAAAAAGTCTGTCAATATAATTCATATTTTTACTTTTTGTAGCAGATCTCTGCCCTTTGAAATTGGAGCTCCACCTTTGTTTTTTGTTTTGGTTGGGAAATTGCTTTCTAAATGTACAATATGGCAATAAAACCAACTAAAATTTATCATGTTTTGAGAAACACCCTTCATGTAATTAAGACATACAGATGTTTGTCATGCTTATTATTTGCTTTGCTTTTATTCTGTCATTAAAATATTTCCCAGGATTTTTTTTTTGAACTTTAGACTTCCTTTTCTTGTCTTGTCTTGTCTTGTCTTGTCTTGTCTTCTCTTCTCTTCTCTTCTCTTCTCTTCTCTTCTCTTCTCTTCTCTTCTCTTCTTTTTTGATTGAGTCTTGCTCTATTGCCTAGGCTGGAGTGCAGTGGTGTGATCTTGGCTCACTGCAACCTCCGCCTCCTGGGTTCAAGCAATTCTCCTGTCTGTCTTGGCCTCCCAAGTTGCTGGAATTACAGGTGCCCGCCATCATGCCAGGCTAATTTTTGAATTCTTAGTAGAGATAGGGTTTCACCATGTTGCCCCGGCTGGTCTTGAACTCCTGACCTCAGGTGATCCAACTGCCTTGGCCTCCTAAAGTGCTGAGATTACAGGCGTGAGCCACCATGCCTGGCCTCTAGACTTTATTTTCATATTGAGAAGAGGTACTGTTACCAGTAAGTCTCTATTTTGCCTGAAAAAATACCAGACTCTGACTTAAAAATGCTATACTAAGGTCTTGATTGGTCTCTCCTTAAGAATAACCTTATTTATGTATTTATTTATTTTTAGTAGAAATGGGGTCTCACTATGTTGCCCAGGCTGGTTTCAAACTTCTGGGCTCAAGTGATATTCCTGCCTCAGCCTCCCAGGTGCTGGGATTACAGGCATGAGTCATGGTGCCTGGCCTTCTTTTCTTTTTAAATTGATGATTTTATTTTCTGTGAAATTATTTCCTGATTCATTATCTGTAAGTATTTCTCTGAAAGTTATTTTCTCACCCCTTTGGACTGTTTAAATTAGTCTCAATAAATATTATAGATGTATTATATGTTGATAATTGTTCAGGATTGGGGTTCATACTGCCTTCTCTAATTATCTATATTTTGAAAGCTCCATGATACCAACACAATTCGTTATACTCTGAAATAAAAATTAATTTGGCAAAGAGGGAATATGCATGTTTATCAGAGCTTAAGAAAAATTGCCCTAAAGACATTTGAGGGTGATTTTGCTTAGTATACCTTATAACACATGTAGAATTCAAATATCTCATTAAAAAATTAATTTAACTTTATTTTAAGTTCTGGGACACGTGCAGAACATGCAGATTTGTTACATAGGTAAATGTGTGCTATGGTGGTTTGCTGCACCTGTCAACCCATCACCTAGTTATTAGGCCCTGCATGCATTAGTCACTTATCCTGATGCTCTCCCTCCCCCGTTTCCCCAATACGCCCTAGTGTGTGTTGTTCCCTTCCCTGTGTCCATGTGTTCTCATTGTTCAGCTCCCACTTATAAGTGAGAACATGTGGTGTTTGGTTGTCTGGTCCTGCATTTAGTTTGCTGAGGATAATGGCTTCGAGCTCCATCCATGTCCTTGCAAAAGACATGATGTTGTTCCTTTATACAGCTGCATAGTATTCCATGGGATATATGTGCCACATTTTCTTTATTCAATCTATGATTGATGGGCATTTGGGTTGATTTCATGTCTTTGCTATTGTGAGTAGTGCTGCAGTGAACATACTTATCCATGTATCTTTATAATAGAATGATTTATATTCTTCTGGGTATATACCCAGTAATAGGATTGCTGGGTCAAATGGTATTTCTGGTTCTGAGTCTTTGAGGAATTGCCACACTGTCTTCCATAATGGTTGAACTAATTTCATCCCCACCAACAGTGTAAAAGCATTCCTATTTCTCTGCAACCTTGCCAGCATCTGTTGTTTCTTGACTTTTTAATTATCGCCATTCTGACTGGCATGAGATAATATCTCATTGTGGTTTTGATTTGCATCAAGTGTCTCATTTTTTACAGCTGAGAAACACTTTATTTAAGGTATTTTATATGGTTTTCTCCCTTTTACAGAATGAAACAGTGATTCAGAGTGCATATAAAAGCCTCATACAACACTTGGAAGAAAGAAGGATTTTAGCATTAGCACCTCATTTTGAACATTTGAAATGGAATGATATGATGGAAGAGGTATTAACATTTTCATTTCTTTAAATAAAAGTTTGATAGAATTTGATAAATGAGAACCAACTTTTGATTAGTTCAGTCCTTAGACCAGACTAAAGGGTGCCATATACCTCCTTAGTACATGTATATTATCTGAATCTTAGAATGTCATGCTCTCAATGTACCTTGAATTCATCGGATGGCATATGTAATTTTATATTCATTTCTGGGAGCCATATTTTAAGACAGACTCTGCAAAACTAGAAAGTTATAGTACTTAATGCAACAGTAATGTTTATTTTCCATTATTCAAATTGAGGAGGGCTCTAAGATATCATTTGCCATATAAACAGTCAAAATGTGAAATTAATTATACCTTAAATCTAATTTTCTGATTATCTTCTCAAACTATGCTTTATACTACCGTTTATCATGATGGATTACTAAGCACCTCTTTCTTGTTTTTTTTTTTTTTTTTTCTGATTCTCAAATGGTAAAAGATAGTTGCATGAGAAAGTTTGGAAAAAACAGAAAAGTAGTGAGAATATTCGTAATTCCACTACTTGATATTAGCATTTTAATGTATATTTTTATGTAACTGAGGACATACTCTGTGTGTGTGTGTGTATATGTGTGTGTGTGTGTGTGTGTGTATAGTTTATATATGTGTTTTTGGTGTTTTTTCTTATTTTTTCAGACAAGGCCTCACTCTGTTGCCTAGTCTGGAATATCGTGGCACAGTCATGGATCACTGCAGCCTTGACCTCCCAGGCTCAAGTGATCCTCCCACCTCAGCCTCCTGAGTAGCTGGACCCACAGGCATATGCCACCATGCCTGCCCAATATTTCATTTTTATTTTATATAGAGATGGTGTCTCACTTTGTTACCCAGGCTGGTCTTGAACTCCTGGGCTCAAGTGATCCTCCTACCTTGGCCTCCCAAATTCTTGGGATTATAGCTGTGAGCCACCATTCCCAGACTGTATATATATTTTTAGTGTACATTTCATTAAGATTAGTACATATTTTCTTGTCATTAAGAAGTTTTCATAAATGTAATATGAATTTTACATATTACACTTATGTGTAATACTAGACACTTAAATTACTTCAAAATTTTGGCTGATATAAATAATGTTATAATGAACATTTTGATGTATACATTTTTTGTATACATATTGGATTATTATTCTGCTATGCTAAATTCCCAGAAATTCAAAACTGGATCATAAGGCATGAACATATTTAATGATCTTGATGGATGTTGTCAAAGAGCTTTGCAGAAATTCTATATCTACCTGTACTTTCATCTTTAATCTGTCAGAGAGGTGACTCACTGCACAGTTTTCAATGTTGCATGATATTATTTTTAAAATTTTGATATTATTGATATTTATAACAAGCTAATTATTGTTTTAACATATATTTATCTGATTTTAGTAAAATGGAATGATTTCATTTTATTAATAATCTATTTCCTCCTTTGTGAATCAGTTGTTCATGTTTTACTAAATCTTAATTTCTTATTGAGTTATTTATTTCTTTACATATTTAGGTTTTCATATTTCTCTGCCATATTGATTGTAATTATTTTTTAATTTTCTATCATTAAAATTATACATTTTTAAACTAAACATTTAAAGTTCTGTTTAGTCAAATCTATACAGTCATTTTCTTTATGTTTCTTACAAGTAAGAGCACTTCTGAGTAAAAGAATATTTCTAAATAATTTGACAGTTGAAGAAATTTCTTTTTTGTTAGGCGTGTCAGACTCTATTTCTGCTTCAGTGCCTATGTCCAGAAGGATCGGACATCCAGCGTGTTATCTGTGTCACGTCATGTTCACTATCCTTGAGAATGTACCATCATCATGGCTTAGTAAGTAAAAAGAAGGCAGCCGCCGGGCAGAAAGCTGTCATTCATCAGGTGTAACTGGTGTAGCTTCACTGGTGGCATCAGGTTCTCCACTGTTGACATACTCTTGGTTTCTGATGGCCATTTTCTTCATTAGGAATTTAGCTCCTTCCCACACCAAGTTATGTGTATTAAATAACAAAAAGGAGAGAACAATTAGAATCTGTATAGATAAGAAAATATTATGTTACATAATTTAGTGTTTTTCTTAAAATACAATGTACGGTAAGTTTTATCTGGTGTTTCGCTTAGTAGTTACTAACCCAGTTCTAACAAACAGAGAAAGGGAGAAGGAAGAAGAAAAGAAACAAATTGGAGGAGGGGCCCCCCTGTATGCTGTGTTTCAGGCTCTTTGTGTTACCTGACACCATGTAATCTGACAACGACTTTTCAGTAGAGCAATGGTCGCTCTCTCCTGTCGATTCAAGACTTTGAGACCAAGGCTTCCCTAACCTACCTAAAATCACATGGTAAAAGGCAGCCTAAATTTTGACTAGGGTGGTTGGCTCCACAGCTTGTAATGATTCTGCTCTGTTAAGCTGTGTATTTAAAAGAACAGTTCTGTTGTTGTTTATTAGTATCACTGAGACTATAGAGAACCTGAATTTGTATAATTGTTTTCAGCTTATAGGGCCCTTTAGGAATCTTGAGGAACATAGATTTTCCGCTCTACTATATGCATCCCTGCTTGCATAAGTACACACACACACACACACAGACACACACACAAAGTTTGTATGCAGTCTAGATATCAGTGTGTTTCAGGCTGAAAAACTCTGTTCTTAAAACAAACAGCAATAAAAGAAATAGGAAAAAGAAAGAAAGAAAAGAAAAAAATGTGACTGTACAGGGCTCAAGAAATTAGTATTCTATAGGAGAAAATTGTCCATTTCTTAAATCTATCGGCATGATATACTTTGTGCATGGTAACACATGCCAAAAATAAATATATTTGGGGAGAGAGAAAAAATAGACATGATATCTACTGCTATTGATCACACATATCTTGGAAGGCAATTTTAATGTCCCTTTGAGATAACTAGAGAAATTTCAGACCTCTAGTCTGAACCACCAACTCAACATTTTCACTTGGATTTGTGATAGACATCTCAAATTTAGGATTTCTGGAACCAAACTCCCCAAACCTGCTCCCGCCTCACTCTTCTCCTTCCCAACAAATGACAACAATACCCTTCTAGTTGCTCAAAAAAAAAAAAACCAACCAAACAAAAGAACTTAACTCTTCAGGAGCACCATAGAGAATGGAGAGAGCCGTGAGCATTTTGTGCTTCTTCCTTCTTGATTCTTTCCTTAGTTTGAATTTCCCATCTTTGATTTTCTCTTGACTGATAACACATTTATTAATTCACTTAGCTAAGGATATTGATTGTCCAATGTGTGCTAATAGCTGCTTTCAACCTACAAAACTGGGATGTTATGAAGACTAGCTAATAATAGGTAATACTTAGGGTTTACTATGTATTGGTGATATTCTAGATATTTCACGTGTCTAATCTCATTTAGTTTTTCCAGAAACCCTATGAGAAAGTATACTGTTACTATCCTGATTTTTTACATATAGAACTGACTCATGCAGTGTCTTGACTGGAATCAGTTTTCAGAGCCCAGATCCTGAATTATTGTGCAATAGTCTTTAATGTAGGAGCCAGAGCACTCCAATATTTTAATTTAGTATGTAATACAGTAGATCTTAGCTATGTAGATTTCTCTAAAATTGTGACCTTGAATAATTTTTGAAGATAAACAGTAAAAAATGAAGAACTTAAAAACTTTACATTATTTCAGCATGATTGTCAGAATTTTAAGGGCATACTTAAAAATGATAATTACCTTAATATATTCACTTTTATGGTATGCTGAAGATGTGCTGTGAGTGGGAGTGTGAATAGCACAGATCATAGGGTTCTGGGTATAAAAGTTGATTTCTCATAAAAGTTCATAGTGATTAATTTGCTTCTTTCTTACATGATTTAGAGATCGATAGGGACCACAATCTCATTTGAATCTCCTTACTGTATTTTCCTAATTGTTTTGGAAAATATTTTCATATGACCATGCATGATATTTTAGTGATTCTAATTTTAAAAAATGAACATGTTGAACCCAAATCAATCTCCTTGTAATTTCAGTTACCCCTAATTTTGCTCTATGAAGATACCCAGATTAAGGTGTTTTTTTTTTTTTAACCTTCCAGGTGATAACCCTTTCGTAAATAGGTCTGAAGTCTGCCACAGGAGGTGAAACTTGACCATTTCCTTCCCTGATTTCTCATTCATTATGTGTTACAGATAGATTGCCATCAGGGATTTCTCACCCTGAAACTGCCATGGGTTTGTGGAAATTATTCTTCACTCTCTGAAATGACAGAGCATTTTACATGGGACTCCGTCAATGCTCAGACCTCAGGGTCAGGGACTTCCTTTGCTGCCAGCTCATTTAAAGTCCAGCTTCACTGAAAATCCTAGGAAATGCATTATGTAAACTACTAAGCCTGGAGCTTTCCCTCCCTCTTACCTACTTCTGTATCAGTGCAGCCAGATTTTGTGTATGCGGAAGGGGACTTTCTCACAAATGTAGATGTAAAACTTTGAAGATATGTATCTTCATGGAGTGCCTATTTCAATGCCATTTCACAGCGTGACATTGTGGCTGTTCTCAGCTTCTTTATTGTACACAGGTGCACAGTAATTGCCTATCCCTGCAGGAGGTGGAAGATTTCTGCAGACTGCGTTGCCTCTGTGTGGCTTTTCAACTCCACTTACCCCTTTCTCAGAGAGCTTGTTCTCGAGTCATCACATACTCTTGGCTTTGGGACAGTGATTATTTCTTAAAAATGGTAAACATATTTTATTATTTTGTCTGAACATGAGAGATGAAAACCATGATCACCTTTAAAACAAGAGTTATATTGGAATAATGCCAGATCTAATTAGCTGATCAGTCAAGGTCCTATTTTCAACAACTTTTATTTTTGGTAGTGTAATGAGGAAAACCACAATATATCTGTTTTATAGAAGCATGAAAGCCTTCCTCTTCTTCCTTCTTATCTCTGATGAGATCTTGTTTTTATATAATCAGTCATAGAAAATTGATTGATATTGTATTCTCTTTGTAGAGAAACTCAGGAAAAGTGTTTATGTATTTATTTTTTCTGTTTATAATAAAAGCGTATTAAAGGAAAGTTAAATATTGAAGCAAAATTAATAATATGTATTCCTAACCCACTGCTCAAATTAATACTGTTAACTGTTAATATTTTGGTTTAATTTTCTTCATTTTTTGTTTTAGGGCATAGTTTTTGTTTTGGTTGCAATCATACGATACATGCTACATGTTATTTTATTGTAAAAATATTTTCACTTTTGGTTAGCATAATTTTTTAAATGTTTAATTTTTGGGAATACGTAGTAGTTGTACATACTCATTGAGTGTGTGAGATGTTTTGCTACAGGCATGCGATGCCTACTAATCACATCGTGGAGAACGGGGTGTCCATTCACTCAGGCTGGTTAGCATAATTGTTATGGCTACTAAATATGTTTGAGTGATCGTATTGTAGTTTACTTAATCATATCTCTGTCAAGGAACATTAGGATCATTTGAAACTTTTGTATCGTAAATGCTACTGGCCTTGAGGCATTTTGTGTTTAAAGTTTTCCTTTTAATTTGTAATGAACTACTTCAAATAGATTTTCTGAAATGGGAAAAGAGATGATAAGCCAAAAAGATGCTGAAAATTTGAAGATCTTGATAGATACTGTCAAATTGTTATCAAAGACATTTTAAAACCAATCTGTCAGGCAGCAGTCCACACACGTTTATTCAGTACATATTCACTGTGATCAGCACCAAGGAAGGAGTTGAGAGAAATACAAACTCTTATCTCTTCTTCTTCCATGGAATTTCAGTTTGCATTATTGAGTAAACAGTAAAATGATTACAAAGGTGCTGATGGATATGAAGGAGGGACTAACGAAGCTTTGGAAACTAATGATTAAGAGACACAACCCAGTCTGGAAAGGCTGACCCCTCTGAAGGGTAAAGAGAAAGTGAAATGACTCATGTTCTGAAGGATGAGTAATGGTTAGCTGGGGGAAGGGAAGAGCAAAAGGTTTTCAAGAGAGGAAGTAGCGCTTGCGAATGCCCCAAGGAGCTGAGATACGTTTAGTGTGACCAGAGAGGAGAAAAGCTGATGAAGCTGAGGAGGGGGTAGAAGAAAAATCACTATAGTACTTGTTGGCTTTGTTAAGGACTTAGGAAATCCTAAGAGTGGTGAGAAGTGATTGACGGGTTTCAAGCTGAAATTGACATTTTTGTTTAAAGGTTCTTTGGCAGAAGTGCATAGAGCCCATTGTGGACATCCAAATATAGACATGAGGAAACCACCCCGGTGATCACATGGTGATGATGCTAACATGGTTAAAATGTTGGTGGCAATAGGAACAAATAGAAGTCGAAAATGAAAGAGTTCTTTAGTTCTTCAAGGCTTTGAAGCTGACAGAGTTAAGGAATAGGCTATGAGGCAGAAGGGAGAAGGAAGAGTCAAAGATGACTTTCTGGTTTCTGGCTAGGCCAACTGTGTGAATGCTGCCACTGTAAGAAGAACATTCTGAGGAGGAAAATAATGAATTTGGGAAATAGTGAGTTTGAGATGGTGGCAATGAGACTTCCAAAGGAAATACCTAAAAGGCAGTTTCAGTATTCTTTGGACTGGGAATAAAAATTTGGATCAGATATTTCAAAAAGAAGGGAATGGTTTATTAGTGTTAAATTCTGAAGATAATATGAGGATGCTGACAGAAAATTCAGTGACTTTAATAGCATGAAAGTCAAGGCCAATTATTATTACTATTTTGAGACAAAGTCTTGCTCTGTTGCCCCGACTGGAGTGCTGTGGCATGACCATAGCTCACTGCAGCCTCAACCCCCCAGGCTCAAGTGATCCTCCCACCTCAGCCTCCCTAATAGATGGGACTATAGGCACACGCCACCATGCCTGGCTAATTTTATTTTTTGTAGAGGCAAGATCTGGTCATGTTGCCAAGGCTGGTCTCGAATGCCTGGGCTCAAACAATCCTCCTGCCTCAGCCTCACAAAGTGTTGGGATTATAGGCATGAGCCATGGTACCTAGCCTAGGCTAGTTATTATTAAGAGCTGTTTTGGTAGAGTGATGGGGTACAAAATCTATGGAATATTCAACAATAATGAGTGGATGGTTATAAAATAAAGGTAGTGGAGGCAACTCTTTCCTTGGAGTTGGTCTTAGTTCATCTGTATTCTTTTTTTTTTTTTTTTTTTAAGGGAGACCAGAGTTTTATCATTACTCAATTCAGTCTCCCCTGAGCATTTGGAGATCAGAGTTTTTAAGGACAACTTGGTGGGCAGGGGGAAGCCAGTGAGCCAAGAGTGCTGATTGGTCAGGTCATAGATGAAATCATAGGGCGTTGAAGCTGTCTTGTTGCACTGAGTCAGTTCCTGGATGGGGGCCACAAGATCAGATGAGTCGGTTTATAGATCTGGCTGATGTCAGCTGATTCATCAAGTGCAGGGTCTGCGGAATATCTCAAGCACTGGCTTAGGTTTTACAATAGTGATTTTATCCCCAGGAGGAATACTGGGGAGGGTCAGAATCTTGTAGCCTTCAGCTGCATGATTCCTAAGCCATGATTTCTAATCTTTTGACTAATTTGTTAGTCCTCCAAGGGCAGTCTAGTCCCCAGGAACGAAGGGGGTTTGTTTTGAGAAAGGGCTGTTCTCATCTTTGTTTCAAACTATAAACTGTAAGCTAAGTTCCTTCCAAAGATAGTTATAGTTCAGCCTATACCCAGGAATGAACAAGAACAACTTGGAGGTTAGAAGCAAGGTGGAATTCTTTAAGTCAGATCTCTTTCACCATCTTAGTCATAGTTTTGCAATGGTGGTTTCGATCCCTCCTTTTGGGTTTTATAACATCTTAATCTTAAGGTCTTGGCTAAAGAAGATGGAAAAAGGGCAAAGACTGCTCTAACTTCTTCCTGCTCACCAGGGGTGTAGTGGGGGTAGGTGCTGACCCCAAAGTGAGAGAAATGGAATCATTTGCAACTGTCTGAATGTACTTATGCAAGCCTGTGGGGGATTCCAGGACCTACATGACGAAGGTGTTAGTATTGTCAGCTATAGTTTTAGTACCACATTAAGGGAACAGTATACTATAAGGTAAATTATGAGTACTAGGATAAGCAGTGCAATTCCTAGTTTTAAAAGTAAAGACATGAAAGCATTAGTCTGGAGACTTATAGACCACCATCTGTAATCTTTGTGGTTGTAATGACTTTATCATTCCACCCAGAAATGTCCCTTGTGACCTACCTTACAGGGGGTTAACCATGAGTATGAAATTATTCCATGACTCCCTGCTAATAATGTTTTATTTTTAATTTGCAGAACAAGTGGTGTGAACATTTCATTTTAAGCAACTTAAACGTTTTGGGATGCTGGAATCTGAATTTAAATCATGTTTCTGACTTGTATGATGAACAATTGTTAAAGAATATTGCCTTTTACTATGAATTTGAAAGTACTCAAGGTAGTACCTTAATTATGTATTAACATTATATCATAAACAAATTATATAAAACCCTTATAAATTTTCCAGTACATACCACAGCAACATTTTTGTTTGTTGAAAACCTTTGTTTGTGTGTGTACATACTTTTATGTATTTTATTTTACTTCACTTAATAGCATTTGAAAATGAGTTTAATGCTATGACATAATATTAAGTTATATTTTATTTAAGTGGTAGATGCATATTTTATAACACTTACTGTAATTAATATAATCCTTTCACTATTTTGAACATTTAAGGATGTATTGCATTTTCCTAAAATAAATAAAACTGCATTTTGGTACATACATAATTTTGCCTTCCTTTGAATATTTTATAGAGTAAGTTATCTAGAGTGGCTTACATAGTCAGAGAATAATAAAACGTTTCAAAACATATCTTTCCTGAATGAACATTATTGAAGTTTGTTGGGCTTCTGGCATTTAATTCCCTTAGATGACAAACATTTGAATAAACTCACTGCATAAAATGTAGCAAATTTTACTAGTTTTAACAAAATTCTCACCCTCTCTATATTCTGTAAACTCTTTAAAACTTGTTTTAAATTAGTTTTAAAGTTGCAAGCTTATATGTAGCATATTGTTCTTCATTATTTTAGGAAATAATTGTATATTTATCATTAGCATTATTTAATAAGGACTACGATTAAAACGGTGATGTTCCTTTGTTAATTTTTTTTTTTTAGCAGGGAAGGGTATCTCAGTATGTTGCCCAGATGGCCTTGAACTCTTGGGCTCAAGTGATCCTCCTGCTTCAGCCTCCTGAGTAGCTGGAACCACAGGCCCATGTCACAGGAACTGGCTCTGCATTATATTTAAAGAGAAAATGACTTTAAAAAACTACTGTCATAGTGTCATGACTAATTTTCATGCATATATGTAACTCACTCTAAGTTTCCATATCTGATCATCTTCCCAGAGCTCTATGAATTTATTCAAAAAAGATGCTCTGTGTGTGTCTGCATGTATATGACTTTTAAGATTTTAATATTTTTTATTGTAATGCAGAACCACATTTGAATTTGGGAGATTCCATTAGGAGGGATTATGAACACCTGTGGAATGTTGTGTCACACCTGGTTAAAGAATTTGATGTTGGAAAGTGTTTTCCTCTGAGAACAACAAGAAGACCTTTTCTTGGACAAAAGAAATCAGTCATTCAAGGTATTAAATGGGTAACTTAAAGTGGAACAAAAGCATGTTTTTCCTGAACAACTTTTAGAAGCTCTAATAATTCAATTGTTCCAAGTGTAAATAATTTTCCTTCACTGTGCTTTCTTGTTTACCGCTTAATTGAGGTTTAAGATACATATAATAATGTGGTTAAAGTAAACCAGTGTGCACAGTAAAGTCTGGTGAAATTTTACACAGATATATACATCTGTGTGATAACCACCCAGATCAAGAGAGAGGCCATTTCCAGTACTTCAAGAGAAAGTTCGTCGTGCCACTTCCCAATCCATCCTCCCCCTCCTGTCATCTCTTTCACAGACTTCAATACAATTTCTTAGTTTTGTCTGCTTTGAACTTTGTTGGGATGGAATTGTGTAGTGTATATTCTATTTTTTTTCCTGTCAGTATAATGTCTGAGACATTCCTGCCTGTTGTATTTACCATTATGCTTAAAAGTTATTGCTGTGAACTGTCTCTTTGTATGAATATATTACACTCTGTCCATTTGGAGCATTTCCTAACTATTGGCGATTGAATTGTTGAAGAAGCAGTAAAATGATTACAAAGCTGCTGATGGATATGAAGGAGGAACTAATGAATGCTGTGGGAACTAAAGATTAAGAGACACAACCCAGTCTGGAAAGGTTGACCTCTCTGAAGAAGTGAAGAGAAGTGGAATGAGTCATGGTCTGAAGGATGAGTAATAGCTGGGGGAAGGGAAGAGCAAAAGGTTTTCCAGAGGGGCACGGTACTTTAGAATTCCCCAAGGAGCTGAGATATGTTTAGTGTGACCAGAGAGGAGAAAAGCTGATGAAACTGAGTAGGGGGTACTTGTTGGCTCTGTTAAGGACTTAAGAAATTGTAAGAGTAATGAGAAGTGATTGAAGGGTAAAACTGTTATGAATATTCTTACATATAACTTTAGGTAGATATATGCATTTATTCACTTCAAGTGTATACATAGAAATGCAGCTTTATGAACTACTGTCCAAATATTTTCTAAAGTGATAGTTCCAAGTTAAACTCCTACCTTCCATGTGGGCATTTTGGAATTTTAGAATTGCTTCCCAGCCTTGTCAATCTCTCTTTTTTTTTAATGAGACAGAGTGTCACTCTGTTGCCCAGGCTGGAGTGCAGAGGCACCATCATGGCTCACTGTAACCTTGAACTCCTGGCCTCAAGCAAACCTTCCACCCTGCCTCCCAAGCTGTTGGGATTACAGGTGTATGCCCAGCCTATTGTTAGTCTTTTTTATTTTGGCCATTCTGATGGGTGCGTGGAGGTAGCTCCTTGTGGTTTTAATTTGCATTTTCTTGGACTTTTCATCTGTTATTGGCCATTTGAATATCCTCTTGTGAAATGCCTGCTTATCTTTTGTCTGTTTATAAAATACAGGTCATGAGTATTTCACAAGTCTGTGATTGATCTTGAATTTACTTTTGTCTGGTGTAAGAGGGGTTATTTCTTCACCCTCTGTTCTCTTTCATAAGTTTATCCTTGATCCTTGTTTATCCTTGAACCAATATAAAAGTTGATTATGATAGTTCTGTAAGAAACTTTGGTTTTGGTAGTGTAAGTGCTCCAACTTTGTTCTTTTGAAGATTGTTTAGTTTATTCTGAGTCCTTTGCATTTTCATTTTAAATTTTATAATTGGCTTGTTAATTGGTAATAATAACTTGCTGACATGTTGATTATTGTCATATTGAGTTGAAGACCCTTTTGGGAAGTGTATCAGTTAGGTTTCTACCAGATAAACAGAACTAGTAGGATACATCTATTAAGAGATTTATTGCAGGGAATTGCCTTACCTGATTATAGGGACTGGCTCGGCAAGTCCAAAATTTATAGGGCAAGTCTTAAGGAAGGAGAGGCTGGAACTTTGGGGCATGAGCTGAAGCTGCAGGTCACAGGTGGAATTTATTCTACTTCAGGGAAACCTCAATTCTACACTCAGGGACTTTGAGATGATTGGATCAGGCTCATCTAGATTATCTAGGATAGTCTTCTTTACTTAAAGTAAATCGATTGTAGTCTTTAAGCCCATCTACAAATACCTTTACAACAACAACCAGATTTGTGTTTGATTGGATAACTAGGGAACTATAGGCTAATGAAGTTGACACCTAAAACTGACCATTTCAGTCTACCTCTTATCATCTGAGCACCCATATACATATCCTTAAACCATACTTAATCTCCCAATAAAGGCACTAACAAAACCACACTTGTGCTTAACATGATATAACTATCCTGCGTACAACCAACAGCATGTTAACTCTTCCTTCAAAAGATAACGCTAAGTTCTTGGGCAATTTTCACTCTTCTACTTTGATATCCTGTAACCTAATACTGTGATACAAAGCATACTTTTATGACTACATTGTACGTAAACTGATAAAAGAAGAAAACAAAAATGCCTGCTTAATAGATATATTTTCAAGACAAAATAAGGAAGAAATGCCCCTAACTATTACAGTCCTCATTTCTGCAACTGGTCACATGGTCATAGCTGGTATTTATGACTGCCTCCTCCTCCCATTACCTATTCCCTACACCCTTTGCACCAGCAAGCACCTAAGCTGGTCATGGTTCTTTGTCTGAAGTCCTCCTTTTCCAGGGCCGCTGTCACAAAGCACCACAAGCTGGTGGCTTATAGCAACAGAAGTTTATTCTCTTACAGGTCTAGAGGTTAATGTCTGAAATCAGATTGTCTACAAAATTGATTTCTTGTGGAGGGTCTGATTTAAAAGCCAAACTGTAAATGGAAAAACTAAACTTTGTAAAATATTTCAAAGAGGTTTATCCTGAGCTATATGGGTGACTGTGGCCTGGGGAAAACACAGTCCCAAGAAGTCGTGAGTAAGTGGCCCTGAGGTGGTTGGGTTACAGTTTGCTTTTATACATTTCCGGGGGCAGGACTTACAGGCAAAGACATAAATCAATACATGGGAGGTATACACTGACCCCAAAAGGCAGGATATCTTGAAGCAGGGGCTTGCAGATTATAGGTAGATTTGGAGATGATTTCATTTGTAATTGTTTAAAGGAACAAAGCTTTGTCTAAAAACTTGGGGCCAGGCACTGTGTCTCAGGCCTGTAATCCCAGGACTTTGGGAGGCCGAGGTAGGCGGATCACAAGGTCAGGAGATCAAGACCATCTGTCTAACAGTGAAATCCCGTCTCTACTAAAAATGCAAAAAATTATCTGGGCATGGGGGCAGGTGCCTGTAATCCCAGCTACTTGGGAGGCAGAGGCAGGAGAATCACTTGAACCTGGGAGGCAGAGGTTGCAGTGAGCTGAGATCGCGCCACTGCACTCCAGCCTGGGTGACAGAGTGAGACTCCATCTCAAAAAACAAAACAAACAAATAAACAAAAAACTTGGAGTCAGCAGAACGGTTTAAGTTAATACCAGGAGTCTGCTCATCATCATGTGATGTTCTGCCAGAGTCAGGTTATCAGAGCAAGTCACGGTATACTGAGTCATAGTGGCCTGTAGGGCGCATGATGTCACCTTTGGCATGGCCTTAGGTCTTGTTCATGATCTTATTGCCACAAAGAGTTTGTTCTGTCTGTTTTGCAATCTCTATTTTAACATTAATGCTAGTCAGTTTTTGTGTCTAAACTGCAAAAGGGAGAGGGGTATAGTGAGGCCTATCTGACTTCCCTTTGCATCGTGGCTCAGAACTCAGTTTTAAAGGTTTCTCTGGAGTAACCTTGGCCATTAGGGGGTCCATTCAGTTAGTTGTGGGGGTTGGGCTTTGGATTTTATTTTAAATTTACAATCCCATGCCTCTCTCTCAGCTTCTGGCGGCTGCTGGCAATCCTTGGTGTTCCTTGGCTTGTAGATGCATCGCTTTCATCTCTGCCTCTCCCTTTACATAGTGTTCTCCTTCTCTCTGTGTGTTCCCTCTGGGTCTGTGTGCAAGATTCTCTGTTCTTATAAGAACAGCAGTTATTACATTAGGCCTCACCCTAATCCACAATAACCTTATCTTAACTTGATTTCATCTGCAAAGACCCTATTTCAAAATAAGGTCACATTCACAGATAGCGGTAATTAGGACTTGAACATGTCTCTTCAAAGAACACAGTCCAATCCAATCCTTTGTCCCTTAAGGGTACGGATCCATAGAGTACTGTTTGCATTGGGTTGTTGTAGTTTTCCATGGACGTTAATCACATGGCATGGTAGTACGAAGGGATGTACTACGAGATCCTTGAGGGATCGCCTGAATTCTGGACATACTTTTTCTTCCCCCTCCATTGAGTAGTAGCAGCCCAATGTCCCCTTGAGAATCAGGATCAATCACAGCAGCCAGCACAATAACCCTTTCCTTTGCCTGTTGATTCAGAGGCACAAGGAATTCAAAACGGCAAGATGGCAGTCCTAACTTCTAGTTCAACAGAATCATTGTGTCTCCTGGTGGAAACATTCCTCTCTTTGGAACTAAGATCTCTAAACAGAACATAGGGTTGCCAGAACAGAAAGCAGAAATTTTGCTAGCATATCACTTAGGGGTAATAGTTTGTGGAGTCATCCCTTTTCTATCCCTGGAATCCTGAATTTGTGAATTATGCCTATAATTCACAAACAACACTATATGTTGGACACTAATTCAGAGCAGTTACAGCCTTCTGGAGAACGTTGCCCCAGCCTTCAAAGTATTTCCACCTAGCTCACACTGTAACTGTGTCTCTAAAAGGCTGTTAGACTATTCTACTGAGGCAACTGCTTCAGGATGATGGAGAATGTGGTAAGACCTGTGCATTCCATGAACATAGACCCACCGCCACACCTCATTTGCTGTAAAGTGAGCTCCTCGATCAGAAACCATATTGTGTGAAACACCAAGACTGTGGATAAGGGTTCTGTAAGTCCAAGGATGGTGTTTTTGGCAGAAGCATTGCATGCCGGGAGGTAACTATATCCAGGGTAACTGTCTATTCCAGAGGGAATGACTCCTTTCATGAGGGAAGCAATCTAATATAATCAGCCTGCAATTGTGTCAGCCTGGACATGTTGCAGGGCCTTCTCTTATTCTTGGCTCCAATAAGAACTAGCAGCTTTTCAGGTCACTTGATAAATAAGCCAGAATAGTACACCTAAGTGAGAAATATGTTGCCTTCCAAATTCACAAAGGCCCACCAAGCATTATACTTTATTTTTTATTATAGGAGGGGGCCAGATGCAACAATTTCCCTTCTCCTAAGAAAGGATATCTTGCTATGGCCCGTACAACTGGACTCCTACAAGTTTTGCAGAGGTGGAACATCCTTGAATTTTTGTTCCATTCATTTTCTACCATCAACAAATTTTGCTGAGATGGAAATTATCTGAATTTTTGCTGAATTTATTTCCTATCTTTGACATACAAATGTCTTATTGGTATGTCAAGTAGTGTCCACTTTTTAATCACTGGATCCGAGCAGCGTAATATCAACTATGTGATGGACTAGTGAGATGCTTTGTGGAAGAAAACTTTTCTTCCAGAAAATTCCCTGGGGCTAAATTATGACATAGGGTTAGGGTAGGAGAGTGAAGGTGTATTTTTCTGGCCTTCCCAGCTGAAAGTAAAGGGTTCCTTGTGGTCTTTATTAACAGGAATGGAGAAAAAAAGCATTTGCCAGCTCGATAGCTGCGTACCAGGTACCAGGAATTGTATTATTTTGCTCAAACAACGAAACCAACCCTGGAACAGCAGCTGCAGTTGGAGTCATCATAGGGTTAAATTTACAGGAATCTACTGGCAGTTTCTAGAATCCGTCTGTCTTTCTGCATAGGCCAAATAGTCACGTTGAATGTGGATGTGAGGAAAATCACCACTCCTGTATTGTTCAAGTCCTTAATGGTGGCGTTAATCTCTGCAATCCCTCCAGGAATGCGGTATTACTTTTGGCTTACGGTTTTTCTAAGTATAGACAGTTCTAGTGGCTACCATAAGCCCTCATTCCATAGGTCAGGGAACCAACCCGGGGATTTGTTGAGTTGCTGGGTATGTCTGTCCCAGTTACACATTCTGAAACTGGTGAAATAACCACACAGTAGATTCAGGGACCGACTGTGAGATGAACTTGAGAGAAAACTTCATGAGTCACCTGACGCTCCACAAGCCCTTACTGACTGGGGGGTGGGAGGTTGGGGGCACAGTGACATTTTGGGTCGCCTGGAATTAGTGCCAGTTCAGAATCAGTATCCAGTAATCCCCTGAAGTCAGATGATTTTTCTCCAGTGGACAGTCACTCTGATAAATAGCAGTAGGTCCCTTTGAGGATGACTGAAAAAAGATGAACAGTATGAGTTTGGGCAGTGGAGCAGGGTCCTTCTTCAAAGGGTCTCAGCCTTCTCTCCAATCAAGGGATTCTGGGTCTGTAACGGGGCTTAAGTTTAAGAACTGATTAGGAGCCATGACTTGTGATTTAAATTAGGCATTTGTTCACTTTCGTTAGAACTCTTTCTCTTATACAGATCAATTTAGAATTTAGTGGAATGCCCATCTATTGTTTTTCTCTAGGAACACTAAGACCAGCTAGCCAATGCCGTAGGTTTCTGTGAATCAGACTATTCAGATTACTGCTTAGACTTTGCCGTCCATTATGGTAAGCATAACTACCTTATCTTTAGTGATTAAGTGCTGCCACTTGGCCCCTGCCACCCCAGAATTGAATTATCCCTGTTGCATTTAGGGAACCCAGTTTGCTGGTAGCATTTCCCACTGCAATTTCTGACTTACACAGTAGAGTAACCATGGAGCTATTCCAGAATTCTGGGGTTCCCCTTACAATTTTATTTCTCATAGTTATGGTGGAAGGTGTGTCCTCTGCACCCTTATGGGTTGAATGAGCAGATCTTACATGAGAAGTCACTCTGACCTTCCAATCTCTGTAAGCCTTTGGATACCTTAGGTCAATCACATGTCCAATCGGAGTTTCAGAAGCAGATAATAGAGACATCAGAGGAAGAAATATCCATAGATAATGACTGAAAATAATTTTTTTTTCTGATTTAATGAAAGACACAAATACCTGGAGTTAGGATGCAGAAATGAGTCTCATGTAGGACATACACATATACACATTCACGCATCTATGCACACAACGCACATACACACCCAACTAGATACATTATAGTGTAACCACAGCATACCAGAAACAAAGTTCTCTTAAGAATTAGAAAGAAAACAGTTACCTACAAAGACATAAATTGCTAGTAGACTTCTCCACAATAACAATGAAAGCAAGATGGTAATGAAATAATATCTTTTAAGTAATGAGACAAAATAATGGTTGTTGGGGGATAGTGTAACCAGCGTAAATATAACTTATGAATGAGGAAATAATATAGATATTTTCAGATGCATGAGAACTGAGTTAACTAGCATCATATCCTCATTAAAAATATTTATATATGATACAATTCAGGAAGAAGGAAATAGTCCCAAGGGAAAGTGAGAGATGCAAGAGGAATGCAGGTGGGAATTGTGGATACATTGGCAGAAGGATATTGCCCAGAATTTAGGAATGAGGAAGGAGAAGGATTGTATTTTTTCATCTATAGTTTTGAACAAAGCTAAATTTAAAAATTACTCTAAAGAGTATTTGTTGATACATAAAATACTTTTATTATTAATTTTTTCCTATTTTTGTCATTTTCATGGAGACTTTTATGTAGGTGAATTCTGAGTGATGCTTCTTTTTTCAAGTGCTGTTATTACTATACTGTGACTCATTATTCATATTGTGAAATAATAAAAAAGAATAAGTATTTGGAAATGGAAAACCTACCTGTTCATCTATCTAGTGATCTGTTACCATCTACATACATATGTAAATGGCTATATACTAATTTTTAGTATACTGGCTTGCTATAACATGTTTGCTTTGAGGAATATCTCATTTGGAAGCTCTAACTTGGTAAACTTTAATAAAATTTATGTAAAACATTGTGCATTTGAAATTTTAAAAATAATGTTCAAAATTCATATCGGATAGTTACACCTTTCCTCTCAAATTTGTATTTGTTTTCAGAAATCTCCTTGGAAAAGATGCCTAGTGTGGGTTTTCTTCCAATGACATCTTCTGTAATTGATGAATTTGTTGGAGATATGATGAAGGATTTGCCTATTCTAAAGAGGTATAGAGTAAACGAAGTACCTGATTTAGTGCCATTAACTCTAAAATACTAGTGAAATGAATGACTCATCAAAATGTCTATGTAATATATCATATCAGGATATGGTAAATTCTATATAATGTGACTATAATACATTTAAGTGATTGTAACATCTAGTATGGCAATATGATTTGAACATTACTATATAAAAATCTATGTTATTTTGAAAATATAATAAAATTACTTCAGCTATAAAGTTTACTACATAGTTGTTGATATGGATGTGACTGTTACAAGAATGACAGAAATTCAGGGGTTTTATGTCTCTGAGATTTTGTGACCCATATTATATCACAAAATAGAAAAGAGATTTTTTGATTTCTATATTATAGCCTGAAGTTTGCTAAAATTTGAAAAACCTAAAATTTAAAAAAATTATTTATTTATTTTTACAGTGATGATCCAGTTGTTCCTTCACAGTTTAAAGAAAAGACATCTGATGAACTTTTGCACTGGCATGCTCAAAGACTCCTTAGTGACGACTATGACAGGATCAAATGTCACATTGATGGTGAGCTCTGTAACCACAATAAAATAGAGCTTATACGAATTGCCTTTGCTGCTCTTTTTATTAACAGTGAAAAGGCATTACACATTATATTTTGAATGAGATCTATCTATATATTATATATAATACAATATTTTGAATGAGATCTCTATATATAATATATACTATATATACACATGTATATATACACACACACTATATATATATACAATTGAAGAGGCACTGTAGGAAGCATGCTGTCTGAAAAAAATCCCACTATATTATCTGGTGTGCATATGTACGTATGCATGCAGATATATCTGTTAATTCAAATAGACATTTATTAATCTTTTAAGGACATACATATGCATGGTATTGTCATGAAAATATCAGATGCTGTTTAAGTGGGAAAGATAGTTGATGGTTTTAGGAATCTGTCTATACCTTGAAGTAAATATGCTGATACAGCCATAGTCTTCCTAAAATTTTAGCTCTTTTCCTGCTAAACTATTGTCTAGTTGATTGCATGCTGCTAAGTACCAGCATAATTGTGCCCATGAAAACTCAGTAATGAGGAGGGGTTGAATCTGCAAAAAGTAAAGCCATGAAACAATTAAAAATGGGTCGTAAGGAAAGAAATTCATGGATCTTTTCTTCCTGGTTCATTCTTTTAGTGTCTTTCTCCAGTCCCATGTTTATTTCCACCCATTTCAGAACTAGTAAAACTTTTCAGAAGGATGTAGAAATAAGTCAAGTAAGCATGCCAATTGCATATAGGAAGAAGTCTGTTTATTTAAGTGTCTTCCAAGATTCTGCATGGTGTGCTTCCAGAGTGGTTTGATTTGTGATCACATACACAAACACAGAAAAAGCAACAACATCCAAAACAACAAAATGTCAGCTTATTTATTATATCTTTTACGTTTGTAAAGAGTGTTCCTAGGTCTCAAGTGAGTCTAAACTTGCTTCCTGGAATTTTCTGTCATTTGAATTTTTGCATGGTGGAAGATAATTGGTATCAGCATCTGTGAGCTGCAAGCTCCTAAATATTTGTGACCAGAAGTAGAGGTTTTCCTTTTTAGGAATGCAAACAGAATGTTTTAGGTCTGGGGTCAACAACCTTTTTCTGAAAGGTCTAAGTGATAAATATTTTAGGCTTTGCAAACCAAGAGACAAAAATTGAGAGCATGATGTAGGTACTAATATAATCATTTAGAGTGTAACCAATTACAAAAAAATGTACTGATCAGATTTGACCATGTGGACCTAGTTTGTAGACCATTGTTCTAGGTAAATGTGCTATTATGCTGTCCCCAACCTGCCTCTTCTTCTCTTCTCCTGCCAAATGACAGGGGGCAATGTCCATGCACTTGGAGCGGGACATTAGCAGAGCTTTGTCTTCTCTCTTCTTCAAATAATATAGGGAATTGTTTTGTCAGCATATGGTAGTCTGATTTCATTGGCAAATACTAAATTATTATTCTGGAGTCAAAAAAATGTGTGGGTACACATATATAACAATATTTTAAAATACATGTTTACATTTTAAGTCTTTCTATTTCAGAACAATCTAGAGATCCTCATGTTCTTGATTTCCTGAAAGAGAGTCAGGATTATCAGCAATTTTATGGGAAATCATTAGAATCAATCTCTACAAAAGTCATTGTAACTGAAACTACTCAACCAAAGGAGGATTCCAGTGGTGCCAGTGGTAAAATGTTACAGGTAGATCTCATATAGTTTACCTAATTTTTTCTTTGATGTTGTTTTGCTTTCTTTAGGCTCATATTTGTCTCTAGAGGTGTCTTCCATGCTCTTCTTTCTCATATTTGCTAACTATCTTAGTCCATTCTCATATTGCTAGAAAGATATACCTGGGATTGGGTAATTTATAAAGAAAAAAGGTTTAATTGGCTCACAGTTCTGCAGGCTGTACAGGAAGCATGGTGGCATCAGCTTCTGGGCCTCGGGGAACTTCTTTAATTTTTTTTTTTTTTTTTGAGACGGAGTTTTGCTCGTTGCACAGGCTGGAGTGCAGTGGCGCGATCTCAGCTCACTGCACCCTTCGCCTCCTGGGTTCAGGCAATTCTTCTGTCTCAACCTCCTAAGTAGCTGGGATTACAAGCACCCACCACCATGCCCAGCGAATTCTTGGTATTTTTAGTGACCACAGGTTTTCATCCTGTTGGCCAGGCTGATCTCGAACTCCTGACCTCAGGTGATCCACCCACCTCAGCCTCCCAAAGTGCTGGGATTACAGGCGTGAGCGACTGCGCCCAGCTTTCAAGGAACTTACAATCATGACAGAAGACAAAGGAGGAGACAGCACTTCACATGACTGGAGTAGGAGGAAATGTTGGGGAGGTGCTACATACTTTTAAACAACCAGATCTTGCACAAGTCACTCATTCACTATCATGAGAACAGCACCGAGTGGGATGGTGTTAAACCATTTATCAGAAACCCCCTCCCCATGATGCAGTCACCTCCCATCAGGCCCTGCTTCCAATGCTGGGGATTACAATTCTGCATAAGATTTGGTGGGGCCACAGACCCAAATCATATCACTTGCAAATGAGTTATTTCACTTGCTTGCCATTAGAAATTCTAAGATTACATAAAATCTAGTATTCTATCCTTTTTAGAATAAGAAAAGATAGATTTTTCTGATAACAAACTTAAAGCATTAAAGGATTACAAGCTTGGATTTAGAAAAGTCAAATTTAAGTTAAAAGAAATGTTTGTGATCTGGGTCCAGTGGCTCACACCTGTAATTCCAGCACTTTGGGAGGCTGAGGTGGGCAGATCACCTGAGGTCAGGAGTTCAACACCAGCCTGGCTAGCCAATGTGGCAAAACCCCATCTCCTCTAAAAATACAAAAATTAGCTGGGCATTGTGGTGGGTGCCTGTAATCCCAGCTACTCAGCAGGCTGAGGCAGGAGAATTGCTTGAACCTAGGAGGCGGAGGTTGCAGTGAGCCAAGATCATGTCACTGCACTCCAGCCTGGGTGATAGAGCAAGACTCTGTCTCAAAAAAAAAAAAAAAAAGAAAAGAAATTTTCATGTATTAGTTTAATTATAGTGAAAATCTTTTACATAGAGGTGGCAAAATAGGCCTAAAATTTCCATCAGCTTTATTATTTTGCCTGATTTTGAAAACTGTCTATGTTTTAAGTCATTTATGCCATTAATCTGTCCTGGACTTTTGTTTATATTAAAGATAAGACCAGGTCTTCTTGAAAGGGTGGGAATCTTCCATACCTATTTTCTTTTTCTTCCTGGCTTTACACTAGACCATGCTTGTTTACAAACTTAGAATCCCTATAATAAAAAAAAAAAAAAAAAATTAAAAGGTAATGTGGAAAAGTATCAGGTAACACAAATGATAGTGTTTATGACTGAACAAATGGTAGATTTTATGGCTCTGCTTGGGGAGGTACTACTTTGCGATCATTCTTCATCAGAGGGGATTTCATTAGGCTTCAGTACTTCTCTCTTGGCCTCATGGATGGGAATTAAGGAAAGGCATTTATTTGCTTTGGTAAATCCCCTTCCTGAGGTCAACCATGCTAAATACGTGAAACAGCACAAACCAAACTGTTGATGACCGATGGCACTTATCATGGCTGCCTTACCCTAATTGGAGTAGGAAAGGGAATGTTTTTGGAGAATGAAACATAAAAGCCCCAGAAGGAAAAGATCCAAAATATGAAAACATTTCTCTTTCCCACTAATGTCAGAAAATTCTTAATCAGAGATCTAGAGTCTTCCTTTTCCTTGCCAGACCATGAATTCATTAACCAGGCTGAAGTTGCAAAGGCTACAAGGAAATCTTATATATCAGTGAGAGGATATCTCCTCAAAGCCATTCTAGATAACAGTTATCACTAATTACGCTGTAGGTTTCTTAGCACTGCTGGTAGGTCTCTCTCCTAGAGCTATTTAAGGGCCCATCCAGCCACAGAACACATGCTTTCAACTGTAGAGGTTCCACCTCAGCCCACAGTCCTAACCTCCTCTGGGCTGAGGGTGGCCAGGTGGGGCTGGCTCAGGCAAAGGTCCAGGCTTGACTTCAAGCATAAGGATCAAAGTGAATACAGCATCCTGAAGCAACCACCTTCTGCAGCTCTTGTGCAAGGGCCTTACCCAGCTGAGCCCTTTGCCAAGCCCTGTGCCCAAGGCTGGCCCCTGGGGCCCAGGCTGTGCACCTCTGCTCCTTTGGTAGCGCTAATTGTGGGGCCAGGAAGCGATGCGAGCTTGCTCAGTTCTGTTATGTTGATAGTATGAGGCCTAGGAGCAGCCTCTACACTGAAATAGAAGCAAAATGGGAATTAAATGTTTGATCTAGTTAGGGGAGGGGTGGGAAAAATTACCACCCCACTAAGTGTGTGTGATTCCTCCATTTTCCAGTGGGATTTCTGTTTTTTTCCCCACATTGACTAATTGTCTGCTTAGACCATTGGTGTTTTTCAACATGAGTCTCCAAAGAGTGAGCGGGATCTGAGAGGCCCAAAATGCTTTGTGGGGTGGAGAATGAATAAATTAATTAAGTTCCAAATCTCCAAGAAGCTCCCCTACAATCAAGCTCAGTGGCTACTCTTTCTCTTCTTTGTTTTCTTCCATTTACTCCTTTATTAATAATCTACACCATTTAGAAATCTAGAAAATCTTCTGCAGTAAGAGGCAATTTACATTTATATTGAAGTTTAAGTAGGTTTGCATCACAGACTTTAATTTTAAGACAAGACATTAAGAATTCTTGCCTGTGCAAGAGTAGAATGATGGCCAGAGTCCTCAGTAAATGCACAAAACATAATCTTAGTAGTGAAATGTCGTAATGGAATTTTCCCACTTGTTTCATATGTTCCTTTTATTATTGAGCAGAATACCAAACCCTCCCAAATTACCAAAAAGAAGAAGAAGAAGAAAAAGGCATTTCTCAAAGAAGACCAGAACAAAGATCAGCAAAAGGATGATCTGCTGTTTTCTATTGAAGAGGAGATGAAGACGAATTTACATTCTGGAATAAGGAAATTGGAAGAATATTTGACATCATGTGCAAGTAATTCAGTGAAATTTGGAGTTGAAATGTCAGGATTAATTGCCTGCTTTAAAGCATGGAAAGAACATTGCCGAGGTGAAGGTATGGGACTCCATACTCTATGGATAAAGAGTAGTGATGAAAATATTAATGATGTTAACATATTTACTGAATGCATGGTTGTGCTAAAACTTCGTATAATCCATTGTCTGATTTTATTCTCAATGTGACCCTTTAGGATAGTTGCTATTATATTTTGCAGACAAGGAAGTGGAATTGCAGAGGTTAGACAGAGGGTCCCAACAGGGAAAAGACAGCACATTCAAAAAGAAATGAGGAGAGTATAAAGAAAAAACTCTTTCCAAAAGTGTGGAGAGAATTAAGGGGATCAGCAAAGCAAGGTGAGGCTCAGCAGCAGCAACAGGGCCTATCAGAGAAGGAAAGCTGTCAGCAGCAGGGAGATGTGAAGCTGCTGCTGGGAGGTGATTCTCCTTCGGTTTTCCATGTTTCTGCCCGCCTAGCCAATAAAGGCATTGACAGATTCACTTCCAGACTATCTTTTTAAGTATGTTTGTATAGTGAACAGGCTTGGAAGGAAGAAATTGTGTTTCTCTCTAGGGCAAAGGCCAAGTTTGTTTACTGTCCAGTTAATAAAGATTACATTTCCTTCCAGGGCAAAGACATAGGTTTTACCTGAGACTCATTATAAAATATTTTGGTTTTCTAAGTGCAGATTTCCTTAGCTGTGACATAAACCTACGTTGTGTGGTTTCTGCCTGGGCTCTATATCTCCCCCATGGAGCACAAGGGGAACCGACATATACATGATGGTTGTATGGTTTACTGTGCCATGATAATAAAGCCTTTTGTCTCTGACCCAGGAGTCTCATGTCTTTTGCCAGCAACCATGAGACTATGAAAGACTAAATTGCTAACTTGTAAATAGGATAAAATCTCAGCCCTCTCCTAGTTTTTGACAAGAGCAGGGAAGTGGATGGTTGCCAGAATTCCTTGAGAGCCCAGCTATGGGGGAATAGATGCCCAATAGCACCTGCAGTCCTAGGTAATGGTGCACAACCATTTCCATACTGTGGGCTGGCAGGGAGGGAACTGGGTTGAAACAGGCCCTGCCTGCCTAGCATTCTAAGTGCTCCCTCAAATTTCTGTGGCTCCCTGTGCCCTCCTGTATCAATGTCTCCAACTGGCAGTAAAGAATGATTTTGGTGAAATATGTAGCAGAAATGATGTGTGCATACTATTTTCAGGTATTACGTCTTCACATGACTTACAGTGTGTGCTTTTATTACTTATTTTCCTGAAGACTGAATTGTGGAAGAGCTAACTAAGGGAAAGAATCAGAAAAAAACTGAGAAGAGATACGTGATTTTTTTTTTTTTCTTTTCTTTGGGACGGAGTCTCACTGTCGCCCAGGCTGGAGTGCAGTGCAGCGATCTCAGCTCACTGCAACCTCCACCTCCCGGATTCTAGCTTCAAGTGATTCTCCTGCCTCAGCCTCCTGAGTAGCTGGGATTACAGGCAACTGCCACCATGCCTGGCTAATTTTTGTATTTTTAGTAGAGACGGGGTTTTGCCATGTTGGCCAGGCTGGTCTCAAACTCCTGACCTCAGGTGATCCATCTGCCAGGGTGTCCCAAAGTGCTAGGATTACAGGCGTGAGCCACTGCGCCCAGCCTGAGATATGTGATTTTGATGCTAGACCAAGCTGACAGTTCCTCCTCAAGTTGTGGTTGATCACCCTGTCTTGAGTATCTCCTACTCAGACCCTTTTCATGTGTGGCCACGTGACTCTGTAGTCACACTCACGTCTCTATTCTACTTCCCAGCAAAGCCAGTGCCTCAGTGGGCTCTCAGAGACCATGCTTATTTTCATCTCTAAGCTTTAGCATATGTGTTTTTACTTATCCATGATGCCATATCAGATAGGAATTGCCATTAACTATAAGCAGAGATAGGAATTAACAGTGGCTTAAAAAAAATAGTTTATTTCTCTTTCATGTAAAAGAAGTCCAGAGATAGGCAGTTCAGTGTCACTGGGAACTTAGGCTCCGCTATCATCATATTATACCGTTTTTAGTGCATGAGTTGTATTCTTAAAGTTATGTCATGAATGCAGTTGGCGACTGATGCTACAGCCGTGATAACTGTATTCCAGAACAAAGTAGAAAGAAGAAAAAAGGGCAAATGTGTACATTCATGCTGTATTTCTTCTATGTAAGGAGCCTTAATCCCAGAAATTCCACCAATTTCTGCTTACTTCTCAATGGCCAAGCTTAGTAACAAAACCACACCAAACCACAGAAAGATTAGAAAATGTGAACTTTGAATGGGACATATTGCAGTATCGATTAGTATGGGGATTTATAAGAAAGCATTGGGTGAGAATGGATGTTGAGGAGGTAATGATCAGTTTCTGCTACAGATGTTCTCCTGCTTGTCTTCATTGGCCTAAATTCAGTGTGTCCTTCAAGGCCACCCTCTTGTGGGGTCCTCCCAACTTCTCCTGCTCACATAACACTGCTTCTATCACTCCATTTGGACCCTGAATTGTAAATCACTTAGATATTTTACTGATCTGTTTCAACACTAATCCCTTGTTCTCCAATTAGACTGAAGGTTCCTCGATGGTAAGACCTCTGTCTTAAATTTCATTTGTACTTCCTTAAAGCATACATTGGTGGTCTGCATAAGCAGTTACTCAGTAGTATTTGTCAAGAAAGAGGATATTTCTTGACAAAGAGGAAAGAAGATAAAAAGCCCTGACTTTATATGGAATGTAGTAGTGGGATAGAGATAGAGAGGTTATATGTGAACAGGAGGTAATAGAAAGGCTTAGGAGAGTCTGGATAGAATGATTGGGATGCAGTGAGGCTGTATCTTAGCCCTCAATAATTGAGGGGTTCCGCTGATGGTTTCATAAATACAAGTACTGTATGTGGTCAAGAGTAGGCCTTGATAAATGTTGCTCATGTTTTGGTCAGGCATCTAAAATCATAGGACTTTTTCCTATAAACAAGAGAAGAAGACACAGAAGTAGTATGTGGGTTATTATGTTATTTTTCTCTGGAAATGTGTACAGAGCTCAGTTTCAATGGTTCTTATTTCTGCTGGAAATCACAGTTTGTTTCTTTTCTTTTTTGCCTATACTTACCCAGCTATGTGTAAGTTACTTAAGATGATAATTAAATGTGGGTAGATGGAGTATTAATTTAATTTAATCATGAGTTTTAGTTTTTAATGTTCTAAAATCCCCTTTAAGTCAAGTAAAATACTGAGGTTTAATCGAATGAGGTTAATTGATTAACTCACTGATTGTCATGAGTGATCAAGCATTTATTTCTGATGTTCTTTATAACAATTTTATTGTTTCTTTAACAAGGCAAAATTTCAAAAGATTTAAGTATAGCTGTTCAAATGATGAAAAGGATTCATTCACTTCTGGAGAGATACCCAGAAATTTTGGAAGCCGAACATCATCAATATATAGCTAAATGCCTTAAATATTTAGGCTTTAATGATTTGGCAAACTCTTTGGATCCAACTCTGGTGAGAGAACTAGAATTTCTTATACTTTAAATTTTTACTCAATTTTAATACAGAAGAATAATAAGTCTAATAAAGTATCTCACATATAGAGTTATCAATTGAATATGTTTACTCTGATTATAGTTTATAAAATAATAGATTTGAGATTATTTATTAATAACCTAGCTGACAAACTTTGAAGTAAATTAAAATTAGAAAATTTGTACAGATGCTTTCTGAAAACAGAAATTAAATACTAGATGATATCCAGATGCCACTTTAAACCCTCTATAATAGGAATGAATCCTATACATAATTCTAGCACAATCTAAAAACTGTAATGTAGTGAGATTGAAGAATGATCTTTAATAGAGTTCCAGGTTTCAATTCCAGGATGAACTTTTTTTAACGTTAACATCTGCTTTTCCCAAGAATAATATTTTAGGTGGTAAAACTCTTCTTACTGAAATATTACACTATTTAAAAGCATAGTAGGCCAGGCATGTTAGCTCATGCCTGTAATCTCAGCACTTTGGAAGGTCAAGGTGAGCAGATCACTTGAGCCCAGGAGTTCAAGACCAGCCTGGGCAACATGACAACACCCTGTCTATACAACACACACACACATACGCACAATATTAACCACAGTTGATGGCATGTGCCTATAGTCCCAGCTACTCAGCCAGGGGGTGGGATAGGGAGTGGTGGGGCTGAGGCAGGAGGATCACTTGCACCCAGGAGTTCAAGGCTACAGTGAGTTATGATCGTGCCACTGCACTCCAGCCTGGGTGACAGAGCGAGACCCTATCTCAAACAACGACAACAACAACAGCAGCAACAACAACAAAAGATAGCAAAAATGCCTTGTGCATAGAATGTGCTCAGTGGATATTTAATAAATGTTTATTCAATTTTGAATTTCAAATAATATATGAAAAAATAACAGATGATAGGAGATGACAAAATGAAGAAGAAATACTCCATTGACATTGGACCAGCTCGGTTTCAACTGCAATACATGGGCCATTACTTGATACGAGATGAAAGAAAAAATCCAGATCCCAGGATCCAGGATTTTATTCCCAACACATGGCAGGTAATGACAATAAACATTGTACTTTTCTAATCAGTGTGACTTCAGAACTTTTCCTTACTGTGTCTCTACATGTTAAATTTTGCATAAACTTCTTAATCTTGTTTAATGCCTTTCCTCTCCTGTGCCTGGAGAATGTAACCAGAGTATGAGAAATCAATCACTTCTTCCCCTTCTTGACCTCTTTATTTTCACCATCAGTGGAAGTTATACTGATATCTGTTTGTATGTGAAGGCATGCTAATGTGGCATTACTAGTTTTTAGCACTCAATTTTGGAAATTTCTTTCTGTACTTGCTCAATGAAAATTAGAAAAAGTGTTTTCTAATGGAAAAATATGTTTTACTCAGTCTCGCTTTCTATTTTGCAGAAATGAAACCTTCTCTCTAGGCCAAAATGTAAAACAAAATCTCTTTTCTGAGGGAATGGCATGAGTAATGCAGGCATTTTCCTGAATCCTTCAAGTGTTCACTAGACCTAATCTTCAGGGGTTCAGAGAGTTCCCCCAAAGGTAGCATAATACAGGCACAGGAGACAGAAGGTACAAAGGATACTGTCTGTGTTTTGGTAACATGCTGTTCACTTTCTTGAACGCTTTGTACCCTGCAGCGGGAACTCCTGGATGTGGTGGATAAGAATGAGTCAGCAGTGATTGTTGCCCCGGTGTCAGCAGGAAAAACCTATGCTTCCTACTACTGCATGGAGAAAGTGCTGAGGGAGAGCGATGACGGGGTGGTCGTGTACATTGCACCTGCAAAGGTAGTGCTTGAGTGACTTTCATTTTTTCTTTCATTCCTGAACATCCCTTTGAAAAGAATGCACACGGTCACATTCTAGATCTAATTTACTATTTTATTTAAATTTATTTTAATTTTATTTTTTTGAGACAGGGTCTTGCTCTGTTACCCAGGCCAGAGTACAGTGGCACGATCTCGGCTCACTGCAACCTCCGCCTCCCGTTTTCAAGTGATTCTCCCACCTCAACCTCTTGAGTAGCTGGGATTATAGGCGCTCACTGCCATGCCTGGCTAATTTTTGAATTTTTAGTAGAGATGGGGTTTCACCATGTTGACCAGGCTAGTCTCGAACTCCTGACCTCAGGTGATCCACCCACCTTGGCCTCCTGAAGTGTTGGGACTACAGGTGTGAGCCACTGCACCCAGCCAAGAAGCTATTTTTGATATTTTCATTTCGTCTAATATATTAATATTTTCATTTATAGCTACTGCAATTATACTTATTTTTAGAAAATATTTCACTATCAAGAATGTAAAATGATGACTATATAGTTTTTAAGGATTAATTTTTTTTTTAATTTACATTTTAAGTTATTTCCCTTTCTCTCTTCCCTTTCCTTTTTTCCTTTTCACTCCCTCCCTTGGAGTGGTATGCTATGATTATAATTATGAAGATTTATGTTTTGCTTTTTTTTTTTTTTTTTTTTGAGACGGAGTCTCACTCTGTCACCCAGGCTGCAGTGCTGTGGCCGGATCTCAGCTCACTGTAAGCTCCGCCTCCCGGGTTCACGCTATGTTTTGCTTTTAATTAATATTGTTTCCGTTAAAAAACACAGACAAGTATATATGACTTCCATTTCCAGCAAATGGCCATATAGGTCAACAGAGAAATCTCTTTGTGTAAAATATCTGAAATGCTGGATAAGAGACACCAAACATCTTTTTATATAATTATAGTTAAGCTCAAAACAATAGAAGGGGAATCCTAGAGGCTGAAAAATTTAAGAGAAGGCCACATGGACTCTTTGCCTCTTTTAGGCAACAAGTTGCAGGAGCTTAAATAAGAAAGAATTCTGACAAACACAGGCAGAGAGAGCACTAGGAGGATCCCAGGCAGAGCAATGGATCATGATACCTGGAATCATGAACTTTCAATAGAAAGTCAATGAAAATAGAAAATATTGATTTTCAACAGAAAGTTATTCATTTGCCCATTATCACCACATATACAATATGTAATCTCTATCTATCTCATGTGTGTGTGTGTGTGTGTGTATGTGTGTAAAATCAAGGAGGATCCAAGAGAATACTCAGTGGTATCAAATAATTTCCCTACCATCTGTATTTTTTCCCTACTTCTTTATTTCATTTTCATTAAAGTGTGTGAGTGTGTGTGTGTGTGTGTGAATGTGTGTGTGTGAATGTGTGTGTGTGAATGTGTATGTGTATGTGTGTGGATTCTGTTGTCCTCAAGGTTTTATATATCTGTTCTCTACTGAGTGACTAATGGTTTTTTTTTTTTTTTTTTTTTGTCAATCAGTCCCTTGTTGGTCAAGTGGCTGCAACTGTTCAGAATCGTTTTACTAAAACGTTGCCTGTTGGCAGAACTCTATGTGGTGCTTTCACAAGAGATTATCGTCACAATGTACTAAACTGTCAGGTATGACACATTAATTAATGAGTTTATTATCAATTTATAGAGCAGTACTTATATAACTGTTTTGCTGGGAATCTGCACAGCACAAGCCCTTATAGAAATCATTTCACTGAATTCACAAAGAAAATGAAATTGCTCTAAGGAAAATTTAAGGTTGTTCTACTCTAAAAAGTAAGAACTAGGCTCACCATCTCTAAGGATACTCACATTGTGAGCTGAAATTTCAAATAGAAAGTTATGATATTTCATTATAACTTAGAAAGGGATTCAAGTAGATTTGACAAATCCAATGCATTACTAAATGACTACCCAACCTTTTCTTTCCATTCAAAATTGCCAGTTCTTGTGAATGATGTTTATGAATCCTTATAATAAAACTTGTCTCAAAAGATTGTGTGTTGACAGTGGACCTGTCCATAGGTAAATCATAGATTAAGATAGATTGTCTCCCTTATTGAATTCACCAAGTAGACATTTAAGACTAAACAAAATGTAAAACAATCATTACAGAGTAGAAACTTTTTTTTTTTCACTTTCATTAATCCAAATGTTCATAAATGTAAAGATTTAAATGAAAAATGTCAAAGATGCAATGTTATCTGAATGAAACTGCTATCAGCAGCAGCATATTTTCTAGGTTCCTATTACTATGCCTGATATAAAAGTAATGCTCCGTAAAGTTAGCTACACTAATTGTTCATATTTGTAGGTACTTATTACAGTGCCGGAATGTTTTGAAATCCTGTTGCTTGCTCCTCATCGCCAAAAATGGGTGGAAAGGATCAGATATGTTATATTTGATGAGGTAGGTTTGGTGTTAGTTCTCTGGTTGATGTTCTAGTCTGCATACACACTGTAATTTGTAATTTAAAGAATATGGGGCTTTTTCGGTGATGGTATTATCTAAGTTGTGCGTCAGCCAGGGTACCAACTGAAAACAGATTGCATATTCATATTAGTATAATTTTTAGAAAAGTGTTTTACCAAGGGGCTGTTTACAAAGGTTTGTACAAGGGAAACCACAAGGTAAGTACAGTAGTCCAGAATAGTACAAGCCTTTCGATCCTGTAAGGATGAAGGGAGGAGGAAGCAGGATGAACCTTAACAGAAGAGAGACTCTATAGATATGTCTCTTTGAGAAGAACAGTGACCTTGGTGAAGAATCGCAGCTGGCCAAAGTTGACCTCTTAGGGAGAGAGAGCAAAAGAACAAAGACCTTGAGCTCATGGTCTTCTCTCCTTCCCATTTCTTGCCTACGCTTCCCACTGGCCAAACCCAGTAGAAGTTAGAGAGCTAAGAAGGCTGGGTGAGCCAGTTCCCAAGATCTTATTACAAGATCAGACTCATTGGCCAGAGAGCAAGGTAGCAAATGATGTAGATCTGGAAGGACATAGCTATGTTATTATCAAAATGAACGAAAAGAACTGTAAATAGAATTCAAGCTTTGTATTTTGTTGCTTCAAGGAATTTTCAACTTAAAGGAAAACTAGGTGACAAACCTATGTAGTGAATCTACTCCTTTTTTTGTGTGAAGTTGGGAGCTGGCGGACATGCTGTCATTCTGCTCTTTGTCCTGAAAGTAGTCTATTTCCTTTTATGCATCAGGCTGTATTGTGTGTTGCTGACTTTGAACATTCCCGTTTAAAGGGAAAACAAAGCAAAATCCTTGATCTTCATGATCTAGAACCTTGGATTGTGGTCTCATCTCAAAATGCCTAAGCACAATGATGTTAAAACGTGGGTAATGAGGCTGGGCGTGGTGGTTCATGCCTGTAAACCCAGTACTTTGGGAGGCCGAGGCGGGTGGATCACCTGAGGTCAGGAGTTTGAGACCAACCTGACCAACATGGTGAAACCCTGCCTCTACTAAAAATACAAAAATTAGCCAAGCGTGGTGACATGTTCCTGTAATCCCAGCTATTCAGGAGGCTGAGGTAGGAAAATCACTTGAACCTGGGAGGCAGAGGTTGCAGTGAGCCAAGATCACACCACTGCACTTCAGCCTGGGCAACAATAGTGCAACTGCATCTCAAAACAAAAAACAAAATGTGGATAACTTTGGTTTTCTGATTTATACATGCACAGAACTTGATTGTAAGAAAGCTTTAAAAATTGTTTATTCTAGAAAGTTCAGAGAAATTGCCTACTGATACAAAACATAAGATTAGCATTTGGTAAAGTGGGTGATTATCTCACTAGATCAAAGTCAGAATGGATATGAGAATATTCTTCTTTATGTATTTATTACTAGGCTTGGTTAGTAAGTCTTTCCAGCTGAGACCCAATTGTCAAGATGTATTCTGTTTAATTAAGACTAAAACTTGGACCTCCTTTCTAAGTCTTAATTTGCATTATTTAACCAAAGAGAATTCATTCAACAGATATTAATTGAGTACCTACTCTGTGCTAGGCACTGTGCTTTCTCCCTGGTATGCCAGTACTGACCTTGTGGTTTAGTGAAAGAGAGAGCAATTAAATAATTAAATGCACCAATGAAAATATAAGTAAACATTGTGATACAAACTCTGAAGAAAAAAAAATCAGTCAGTTTTCACCAAGATAATAGCAAAATGGGAAGTAAGAAGAACAACTTTGGAGCAGGTACTCAGGGAAGGTATTTCTGAGGCAATGACCTTCAGCTGGGCTTTGCAGGGATAAGCAGGAATGGTCAGCTAAGAGGTGGATGAGGATTTTAAGTAGCAGGGTCGTATATGTGAAGTGTGGAACACGTGTGTTCAAGGAATGAAAAGAAGGCCAGTATGTTGGGAGCAGAATGCATGGCTGGGAAAGTGGCCTGAGATGGGGTTGGAAAGGTGGGAAGAAGCAAGATCATGCAGGAAGTTACACTTCCAGTTAAGCAGCTTGTAGTTTGCTGTAAATGCATTGGGAGGACAGTGTAGGGATTTAATTAGGGATGTAGTCTAATTTGATTTTTGTTTAATAATATCATTAGGGCTATAATGTGAAGAAAGTATAGAGAAAGAGTGGAAGCTAAGAGAAAAATCAGAAGGCTATTGTAGAAAGCCAGGTGATGGTGTCTTCAATGACAAAAAATGGAGAGAAAACAGCTTCAAAATAGATTTTGGAATTGGAATCTGTAGGGATTAATAATGGATGAGTTATGGAAATTGGAGAGAGTTAAGTGTCAGTGATCTCTGAATTTATCACCATTCACTTTATTTAGGTTAGGTCATTTATAGGAAACTGGAAAAATATGCATGATGATTTTATGATTCTATTTTTTATTTACCATTTTGACATCAACTTTTCAACTGATTTTTTTTTTCTTTACTAGGTCCATTATCTTGGCAGAGAAGTTGGAGCAAAATTTTGGGAGCTCCTCCTTGTCATTATTCGATGTCCCTTTTTGGTTCTTTCAGCTACCATAAATAACCCAACTCTTCTCACTGAGTAGGTATAGGTAAAAAGAGTGGTAGTTATATATTCAGTGGTTGAATTATATACTGTCTATATGGTCTGAAGTCTTGAAGGTTTTTTCTATAATAACTTTCAAATAAATTTATTACCCAATCTTTGAAACGTCAGGGGTCTCGCTTTGTTGCCCAGGCTGGCCTTAAACTCCTGGGCTGAAGGAATCCACCTACCTCAGCCTCCTGAGTGGCTGGGACCACAGGTGCACATTACCATGTCTGGCTTTCTAAAATTTTTTTGGAGATATATTTCCTGAAAGTTAGAGAAGGAAAACATCTTCTCCAAAGAAAATCAAGGTCTCCCATAGCCAGATCTGAAATTGTGTAGGAAAATTTCTAAAAATTTTCAAATAAATGTCATCTGAAGTAAGAGAGTTGTATCCCCCTTTCTTTGTCCTTATCCAATAATTAAAGCTAAAATGGAAATAACAGGGACACAGTCATTGACCTTGCAGATGGCAGTCATAAGAACAAAAAAGCATTATATGAACATCAAGTATTGTTTTGTTACCAGACTTGATTTTTCCTAGTAACAGCAACAATGATAGCAACAGCATCACTGGTAACACACACATAGTGCTTTCTATGTGGTGGGTATATTAACTCATTTAAGCCTTACAACACCCTTATTAGAAAGATACTTTTGTTATCTTCCATGTTATGATGGAGAAATGGAGGCACAGAGAAGTTGAGGAATTTGCCCAAAGTCCACGCTCTGAAGTAATGGAGCTGGGACTCAAACTCAGGTGGTTTAAATTGAGAGCACATGTACTAAATTTTTAAACTTATTAAATTTTCTTTGTTTAAAATATCCAAGTTCTTGATAAATACTTCTATATTTTATTTAAATTATATGTATGTTTGTAAGGTGGCTGCAATCAGTAAAACAGTACTGGAAACAGGCAGACAAGATTATGGAAGAGAAATTTATTTCTGAAAACAGGCTGACAAATGCCTCAACTTTCTCCGAGACAATTCATATAAAATCAATCATATGAAGTTAGACTTGGTAAGCTTATTTTCTTATGTTTTACTATATATTTTATATTTTACTATAAAGCTTTTTATAGGTATTTTTGTATTTTACTACAAAGTTATCCATATTCTAATAATTATATGTCCATTAATTTGGATATTCTTGCTCTTCGTATCTAGTGCTCTGTGAAGAGAGAGACAATGATTTAGAGAAGCATATATGTTCAGTAAAGCATGATGATGTTTATTTTGGTCATTTTCATCCCTGTGCTGCACTAACAACAGATATTGTAAGTATAAAAGCGTATTTGTCCTGTTAGTGGAATTTTTAGTGTATATCACAACTGGAAAGGGACTCGATTAATCTTCATAGAATTGCAGCATGTACAGATAATCTTTTTCTTTTTTTACTGATTCTTTTATTCATTTATTTTTAAAATTTAATACATTTTTTATTTTTAATTTTGTGGGCATCTAAAGTAGCTGTATACATGTATGGGGCACATGAGATATTTTGATACAGACATGCAATGCATAATAACCACATCAGACTAAATGAGGTACATGTCCATTACCTCAAGCATTTATCTTTTTTCGTGTTACAGACAATCCAATTCTAATCTTTTAGTTATTTTAAAATATACAGTAAATTACTGTTGGCTATAATCACTGTGTTGTGCTATCACATACTAGATCTTATTTATTGTATCTATTTTTTTGTGCCCATTGACCATTCCCTCTTCCACCCAACCCACTATCTTTGCTAGCCTGTGGTAACCATCGTTCTGCTCTCTGTCTCCATGCATTCAATTGTTTTAATTTTTAGCTCCCATAGATAAGTGAGAACATGTGAAGTTTTTCTTTTCTGTGCCTGGCTTATTTCACTTAACATAATGACATCCAATTCCATCTATGTTGGTGCAAATGATAGGATCTTATTTTTTTGTAATGGCTGAATGGTATTCCACTGTATTTAAGTACCACATTTTCTTTATTCATTCATTTGTTGATGGGCACTTAGGTTGCTTCCCAGTCTTGGCTATTGTGAATGGTGCTGCAATAAACATGAGAGTCTGGATTACCTCTTTGATATACTGATTTCCTTTTTTTTAAGTATATACATAGCAGTGGTATTGCTGGATCATAAGGTAGCTCTAGTTTTAGTTTTTTGAGGAAGCTCTAAGACTGTTCTCCATAGTGATTTTATAACTTACATTCCCACCAACAGTGTACAAGGGTTCTCTTTTCTCTGTATCCTTGCCAGCATTTGTTATTACCTGTGTTTTGGATGAAAGCCATTTTGACTGAGGCGAGATGATGTTTCATGGTAGTTTTGATTTGCATTCCTCTAGTGATCAGTGATGTTGAGGGCCTTTTCAGATGCCTGTTTGCCATTGTATATCTTCTTTTGGGAAATGTTATTGAGATCTTTTACCCATTTTTGAATTGGATTATTATTATTTGGCTATTCTGAGCCTTTGGTGGTTCCATATAAATTTTAGGATTGCTTTTTGTATTTCTGCAAAGAATGTCATTGGTATTTTGATAGGAATTGCATTGAATCTATAGATTGCTTTGGGTACTATGGACATTTTAACAATATTGATTCTTCCAATCCACAAACATGGAATACCTTTCTACTTTTCTGGTGTGTGTCCTCTTCAGTTTCTTTCATCAGTGTTTTATAGTTTTCTTTTGTAGCAATCTTTTACTTCTTTGGTTAAGTTAATTCCTTAGTATTTTATTTTATTTGTAGCTATTGTAAATGGGATTACTTTTTTGATCTCTTTTTCAGATTGTTGGCTGTTGGCATATGGAAATGCTGCTGATTTTTGTATATTGGTTTTGCATCCTGAAACTTTACTGGATTTGTTTCTCAGTTATAGCAGTATTTTGGTGAAGTCTTTAGGTTTTTCTAAACATAAAATCATATCATCTCAAAACAATGATAGTTTAACTTCCTCCTTTCCAATTTGGATGCCCATTTTTTCTCTTTTCTGACTGCTTTAGCTAGGACTTCCAGTACTATATTGAATAACAGTGGTGAAAGTGGACATCCTGTCATGTTCCAGATCTTAGAAGAAAGGCTTTCAGTTTTTCCCCATTCAGTATGATACTAGCTGTGGGTCTGTTGTATATTTCTTTTATTATGTTCAGGTATGTTCCTTCTATATACAATTTTGAGAATTTTATCATAAAATGATGTTGAATTTTATCAAATGACTTTTCAGCATCAATTGAAATGATCATATCATTTTGTCTTTCTTTCTAGTGATATCATTGATTGTTTTGTGTATGTTGAACCATTTTTGCATCACTGTGACAAATCCCACTTGGTCATAATGAAATATCATTTTAATATGTTTTCAAACTCAATTTGCTAGTATTTTGTTGAGGATTTTTGCATTAATATTCGTTAGGGATATTGGCTTGTAATTTTCTTTTTTTGATGTGTCTTTGCCTGGTTTTGGTATCAGGGTAATACTGGCATTGAAGAATGAGTTTGGAAATATTCCCTCCTCCTCTCTTTTTCAGGATAGTTTGAGTAGTATTAATATTAATTCTTCTTTAAAGAGAATACACTAACTAATAGTTTGAGTAGTACTGGTATTAGTTCTCTTTAAAGAAGAGAGGAGTTCTCTAAAAGAACTAATTCCAAAACTACTCTGACTATTCTGAAAAATGGAGGAGGAGGGAATACTCCTCTATTTTGGTAGAATTCAGCAGTGAAGCCATTGGGTTCTAGACTTTTCTTTGCTGAGAGACTTTTTATAATGGCTTCAATCTCTTTACTTGTTATTGGTCTGTTCAGCTTTTGGATTTCTTTGTGGTTCAATTTTGGCAGGTTGTGTCTAGGAATTTATCAGTTTCTTCTAGGTTTTCCAATTTATTGGCATATAGTTGCTTATAGTAGCCTCTAATGATCCTTTGAATTTCTGTGGTATTGGTTGTAATGTCTCCTTTTTCATCTCTGATTTTATTTATTTGGGTCTTCTCTCTTTTTTTTCTAAGTCTGGCTAAAGGTTTGTCTATTTTATTTATCTTTTTTAAAAAACAAACTTTTCATTTTATTGATTGTGTTGTTTCCTGTTTCAATTTCATTTATTTCTGCTCTAGTATTTATAATTTATTCTGTTGATTTTGGGTTTGGTTTGTTCTTGCTTTTCCTGTTCTGTAAGATGCATAGTTAGGTTGTTTACTGAAGTTTTTCTGCTTATAGCTATAAACTTTCCTTTTAATACCGCTTTTGCTGTATACCATAAGTTTTAGTATGTTGTGTTTTTATTGTTTTAAGAAATTTTAAAATTTCCTTCTCAGTTTCTTAATTGACCACCTGGTTATTTAGGAGGCTATTGTTTAATTTCCACATGTTCATAAAGTTTCCAAAATTTGTCTTGTGGTATTGATTTCTGGTTTTATTCCATTGTGGTCAGAGAAAATGCTTGATATTACTTCAATTTTTCTTGAATGTTTTAAGACTCGTTTTGTGACCTAACATATGGTCTATTCTTGAAAACAATCCAGGTGCTTAGAAAAAGAATGTGTATTTTGCAGCCATTGGATGAAATGTTTTGTAAATATCTATTAGGTCCATTTGATCTATAGTGCAGATTAAGTCTGATGTTTCCTTGTTGATTTTCCATCTGCATGGTCTGTCCAATGCTGGAAGTGAGGTGATGAAGTCTCCAGCTACTATTGTATTAGGGTCTATCTCTTACTTTAACTCTATTTAAAATATCTATTTTTAAGATAAGTTTGCCTTATATATCTGGGTGGTCCAGTGTTGGGTGAGTATATATTTATAATTGTTATATCTTGCCAGTGAATTGACCCCCTTATCATTATATAATTGGCTTCTTGAAGGGGTGGCCTGCCCCTCCACACTTGTGGGTGTTTCTCGTTAGGTGGAAACGAAAGACTTGAGAAAAGGAATAAAACACAGAGACAAAGTGTAGAGAAAGAAAAGCGGGGCGCCAGGGGACGGCGCTCAAGCTTACAGAGGACCCATGCCGCACCGCTCTGATTCCCTTAGTATTTATTGATGAATTACGTTAGTCATTAAAAGGATAAAGGGAGTGGCTGGACAATAGGATTATTTGGTGGGAGAAATCGGCGTGAGACATATGAAAAAATTCCTTGTTAATATGATAAGTTTAAAGGAAAATGCTGTTGGCCTTGGAGATGATATATGCGACATCTCCATAAACCTTTTAGCATATTGCTCCAGCAAGTCCCACTTAATTCCTAAAAGGTGGTTTCTCTCACTCAGTAAACAAGGCACACAATGGTATTACCCGAGATGTTCCATTGCCCAGGGAGGGGCAGGAGAACATACTGTTTTTTCTCTTTTCTTGAGATTTTAAGAGAATGGTGATGACTTTTACCACAAAGCAGCCTTTAGGGCACTTGTTTAACAAAGCCATTCTGCACAGCCCAAAATCCTTTTACTTAAATCACCTTCGCACATGTCTCTTGCAAGGACAAAGTTGAAGGTAAGGTCACAGATTAGATTAACAGCATCTCAAATACAGAACTAAATGGAGTCTTTTATGTCTACTTCCTTATATAGACATGGTAACAAGCTGATCTCTCCTTCTTTTCCCCACAGCTTCTTTGTCTCTTTTTATAGCTTTTGTTTTGAAATCTGTTTGGTTTAAATATAGCTATGCCTTTTCTGTTTTGGTTTCCATTTGCATGGAATATTTTTTTCCATCTGTTTATTTTCAGTCCATGTGTATCTTTATAGGTAAAGTGTATTTCTTGTAGGTAGCAAATCATTGAATCTTTTTTCATCCATTGAGCCACTACATGTCTTTTGATTGGAGAGTTTAGTTTATTTACATTCAGTGTTGTTACTGATAAATAAGGACTTACCTGCCATTTTGTTATTTGTTTTTTTTTTTTTTTTTTCAGTTGTTTTGTGGTCTTCTCTTTCTTCTTTCTTTTCTTCCTGTCTTCCTTTTAGTGGAGGTGATATTCTCTGTTGGTATGTTTTCATTTCTTGCTTTTTATTTTTTGTGTATCTGTTGTATGTTTCTTGATAGGAAGTTACCATGAACCTTGCAAATATTGTGTTATAACCCATTATTCTCAACCGAGGACAATTTAACGCTGATTGCGTGTACAAACAACCAACAGCAAAAAACAAAAAACGAATGAAAACTATATACTTTAACTTCCCACCCCAGATGCTTTTAAACTTTTTGTTGTTTCTGTTTATATCTTATTATATTGTCTGTCTTGAAAAGTTGCTGTGGTTGTAATTTGTGATAGGTTCATTGTTTTGTCTTTCTACTGAAGATATACTCATACCACAATTACAGTGTTACAATATTCTGTGTTTTTCTGTGTACTTACTAGTAAGTTTTTTACCTTCAGATGATTTCTAAATGCTCATTAACATCATTTTCTTTCACTGAAGAACTCCCTTTGGCACTTCTTGTAGGACAGGTGTTGCTGAAATCCCTTAGCTTTTGTCTGAGGAAGTCTTTATTTCTCCTTCATGTCTGAAGGATATTTTCACTGGATATACTCTGCCATGATGAAAGATTTTTTCCTTCAGCCCTTTATGTCATGCCACTCTCTTCAGGTCTGTGAGGTTTCCACTGAGAAGTTTGCTGCCAGACATACAGGAGCACCACTATGTTATTTGTGTCTTTTCTCTTGCTGCTTTTAGGATCCTTTCTTTCTTTGTGTGTGTGGGGGAGTGTGATTATTAAATATCTTGAGATAGTCTTATTTGGGTTAAATCTCTTTGGTGTTCTATATCCTTCTTGTACATGAGTATTGGTATCTTTCTCTAGGTTTGGGAGGGTTTCTCTTATTATCCCTTTGAATCAACTTTCTCCTCACCGTAGGGGTTTCAAGCCCCTTTAAGGCCAATAAATCTTAGATTTGCTCTTTTGAGGCTGTTTTCTGTATCTTATAGGAATGTTTTATCATTTTTAATTCTCTTTTCTTTTTTCTCTTCTGACTATATATTTTCACATAGCCTTCCTTCAGCTCACTTCTGCTTGATGAATTCTGCTATCAAGAGACTCTGGTGCATTCTTCAGCATGTCGATTGCCTTTTTCAACTCCATAGCTTTTGCTTGATTCTTTTTAATTATTTCAATCTCTTTGTTAAATTTATCTAATAGGATCCTGCTATTATTCTATTGATATGACATATCACATTGATTTGTGTATGCAGAACCATCCCTACATTGCTGTGATAAACCCCACATGGTCATAATGAAATATCTTTTAAATGTGTTGCTTAACTCAGTTTGCTAGTATTTTGTTGAGGATTTTTGCATTAATATTCATCAGGGATATTGGCCTGTAGTTTTCTTTTTTTAATGTGTCTTTGCCTTGTTTTGATATCAGGATAATGCTGGTTTTTTGAGTTTCCTCAAAACAACTATTTTGAATTATCAGCCTGAAAAGTCACATATCTTTATCTTTCCATAATTGGTTCCTGGTACCTTATTTAGTTCATTTGGTGAGGTCATATTTTCCTGGATGGTCTTGATGCTTGTGGCTATTCATTGATGCTTAGACATTAAGTAGTTAGGCATTCATTGTAGTCTTCACAGTCTGGGCTTATTTGTACTTGCGCTTGAGAAGGCTTCCTAGGTATTTGGAGGGACTTGGATGTTGTGATCTAAGATTTTGGTTATGGCAGCCATTTTCTGCATTGGGGGTGGGGGCACCCCAAGCTCAGTGAGGCTGTGGCTCTTGTAGACTCATAGAGAAACCACCTTGGTGGTTTGGATAAGATCCTGAATAATTCTCTGGATTATCAGAGACTTTTGTCTTCTTCCCTTACTGTCTCCCAAACAAATGAAATCTTTTTCTCTGTGTTGAGCTGCCTGGAGCTGGAAAGAGAGAGCAACATAGCATCCCTATGGTCTCCACTGCAGAGACTGCACTGGGTTAGAACTGAATCAAGCACAGCATTAGGTGTTGCCCTAGGCTTGCAATAATCATTGTCTGGCTACTGCCAATTTTCATTCAAGGCCTGAGTGCTCCACAATCAGTATGTGGTGAAGCCAGCCAGGCTCGTGTCCTTTTCTTCAAGGTGGCGGGTTCCCCTGACCTCAGGTGGGTCCAGAGATGTTGTTTGGGACCCAGGGCTTGGAGTCAAATTCTACCAACTCTTCCCTTCTTTTTCCACAAGTAGAGGAGTCTCTCTCTCTGGCCACAAGTAGCCCTGGCCCATGGTGAGTTTTTCCTGGCTACTGCTAATCTTCACTCAAGGCCCAAGGCCTCTTCATTCAGCTTGTGGTGAATGCTGCGAGACCTGGGTCTCTCCCTTCAGGCCAACAGGCTTTTCTCTGGCCCAGGGTAGGTTCAGAAATGTCATCCAAGAGCCAGGGCCTGCATTTGGGGACCCCAAAAGCCCGCTCAGTGCTCTACTCCACTGTGCCTGAGCTGGCATCTGAGCTGCAAGACAAAGTCCCATTTACTGTTCCCTCTCCTTTCTTCAAGCAGAAGTAATCTCTCCCCATAGCCACCACAGCTAGGAAGGTGCTGGGTCATATCTGAAGCCAGCATGCTTCTATTAGGCCGTCTTAGATTCTCTCTGCCTGTCATGCGGCCACTGCTGGAGGATGTGGGATGGCTGGCATTGGCACGTCGACACTGTCTTTCCTGCCCTCTTCTGTGCCTCCTTCAGTGATAAAGAGTTAAAACCAGATACTGGGATCACTCACCTGATTTTTGGTTCTTAGAAAAGTGCTTTCTGTGTGCATAGTTGTTCAATTTGGAGTTCCTGTGGGGGCTGATGCTCACAAGAGGCTTCTATTAGGCCATCTTTACCGATAATCTTCATCTCAGGTACACGGACATTAAGGATGGACTTCATAGAAAAGTGAAAAACCTTTAAAAATTGTGTGCGTGTATACTTTCTTCGAGCTTTCCTTAGATCTTCAAAGTCGTTTGGGACACTCAAAGTTTAATAACTGGAGAGGAAGTAATGGAGAGTTCTAATTTGGGTTCTTTGGTTAGTTTATTCCTTTTCTTTATTTTCAGACATTATTGTTTCCTATCTACTGCTTCTTAGTATCTATTTCTGTCTTCTACTTCTGTGAGACTAACAGTGCCACCACAACTGTATTGGCACTCCTTGTTCATGTCAGAATCTCCCATTACCAAATGGTCTGAACAGGGAAGAGACGTTTCCTACTAACATAAAAATCGAAACATGACTTTTTTCATGGTGGATTGATAAGATGAAGTTTTTGGAGATTTCACTTAAGGCCCTGGATTATGAGTGTGGGAAGACATTAATTTCTCTTGCTATTTTCTCCTCTTTTTCCAACGTATCTCTGTTATTAAATTCTATAGGTTCAAGTTGCCTTGTGTTATAGACATTAGCCAATAGTTGGTCCTTTTTTTATTACATGGTGTCCAAAATTACGCTGTTCCATTTATCTTCCTAAAACATAATTCTGATCCTCTCTTTATTCTACTCAGAATTCTTCAATGTTTCTCCATTGGAAATCAATTTCAGACTTTATAGCTTGGCATTCAAGTCTTCTATAACTTAGACTTTCCTCAGCTTTTCACTCAAACCCTAGCTTACCTAAAGCTTTCATGCTGTGTGCTATACCTGGAATGCTTCATTCCAGATGCCAAACTCTAAGTTTCCAGATTCTATTCATCTTCCATGTCTTTGCAAATGTGGGATTTTTTTTCAGAAGTCTTTCTATGATCTCTCCACATGGAATTAATCTTCTTTTCTGATAATAGGTAACTTATTATTTGTACTTTTTAAATGATACTAATTATGTTTAGCCTGCTGTTGTAATTTTTTTTTTTTTTGCTTTCATGTCTTCTTTTCTTATTAAATTATAAGACTGTTAATGAAAATTTTGTACTTTTCACCCCTGGATTACCCTATAGCTAGTTCATAGTGCCATATACACAAAAGTTGCTCAGTAAATATTTGTGGAATGATGATTGCCAACACGTGTTGAGAATTTACGTGGCAGGCACTTGTTAATATTTGTATGTATTTCTCTTTTAACCTTCACATCTTTATAATAAATGTACCATAATTGTTCCCAACTTACAGATGAGGAAAAAGAGGGCTAGGGAGATTGTTTAACTAGTCCAAGGACTCAGTTAGTAATTGTCAGACTATGGTACAAACTCAGAAGTTCTGACCCCTAAGCCTAGTGTTCTTAATCATAGTGTTATACTAACTAATTTATGGATTGAATGCATGAGTAAGGAATTAAATGGAAATGACTTCGTAGACTCTGAGCTATGGTGGTTAAGGGCATGTAAAACTCACTTAAAGTGATTCTGTTTCCCAGAAATTTTCAAACATAACTTTATTATGTAGTTTTTTCTTGGCTTTGCAATGACTCATTCCAAATGGCATTCCTGTCCCTATCCCTCCCTATTCCCCTGACTCTGTGCTTAGAGAATAGATATATGATAAGCATACATCACTCTTTAAGCCTTCCAATTATATTTTGATATCTTCAGCATTGAATTCTCAGCAAGTTTTTAGTTACGCAGTATTTTATAATGTTTTAATGGTTTACTCTGCTTAAAGTGATTTAAGGTAAGTTACCTTTAAGCGTTTGTGAGTACAGTGACCTGGAGTTCTTGGTAAGATCATCATTTTGGCCATGTGCCTTCCTCTATTCTCAGTAGCTATTAATGGAGTAATTGGAAAGCAACAGAACCATTACAGTGTGTTCTGACCCTGTATGACTTCTGCAGAGCTGTGCTGTTGTATGAATCTTCTCAGCTCTTTACTCTGTGATACTTTACTTTTGTATGCCTGGGGACAACTAGAGAGACATGCTTTTTAAAATGCTTAGACAACTGGTTGCATCTGTGAGGTGTGCATTTATATAAGAACTTTCTTTGTGCTCCTAAGATAGCAATAACAATAGCAAGATGGTCTATCCAAATGAGTATAGTATTCATGAAATTACATTGAAATTGTTCAAACATGAGGGGAAGCAGAATACATTGAAGCAACAAGAGAAGAATGTAAAGGAACCTTCTAACCTTGGATTTATTCTCTGTAACACTCATGGAAATAGCTTTGGAAAGGAAGGCATGGGAACAGGATGAGTGAGCTGGCTTTAATCCAGCTGTGATGAGGGATCACTGCAATCCATATATGGCTTATTCCTGGGCTAAAGGAAGAGCTGCACAGCCTTCCTACAAATTATGCTGCCAGAAAAGAACAGCTGCTCAGTGCCCTAAGAGGCTGTTGGCACCAGGCAGTCCTCGAAAGAACTACTATCTGTCTCTTTCTGTGTAGTTCTGGTAAATTCTTACCATATAACTTTTTAACTTATTTTTTATTCATTTTATTGAATTTTTTTTTCAGAAGGAGCATTGTGGTATGATATGCTTTTGTTTATGAATGAAGAAGTACAAACCAATACAACCATATAATGATCTTTTGTATATTGTCTTTCTGTATAATTTTATATATTATTTAGGCCAACTTAAGAGATGCCAGTTAATTACATGTTGTGCAGAGGAGAACAATTGAGTTGGATATATCCTTTTAGTGATACAGTTGACAAACTGATGAAAACGAATACTTGAAAGTTAATAATCAGTCACTATGATGGATGGAATACTAAAAAAGAGCAAGGCATTTTAACAGCATATTATATACATTATATCATTTAATCCTCACAACAAATCTGTGGTGTAAGGATAATCATTCCCATTTTAAAGACAGGAAACCAAGGCATCCGTAAAGGAAGGGAGATGCTTTGAAAATGAGTCACTGTTATTCTAGAGACCAAAATAGAAGCATAGCATTAGTATGTACTTGGTAATTCTTAGAAAACTCTAATTACTTAAGTCAGCAGTGGCTTCATTTGTAGACAGAATATGTGGTCACCTACAAGATGCAGTTTATGAGATGCTGAAATCCTCACCTTCTGAGATAATACAGTTACTAGTGTGTTCAAATGAAGTCCCTGCCAACTAGCTAACTTCATAAATTCAATCTGAGAATTGCTAAATGATGATTCTTTATATTTATGTTGCATAACGTAGAATAAAAAGAAAATCTTGCTCTATTAACCTTTGGAACCTCACCACAATCTTGAAGGCAAGCAATGAAGACGTTGTCATTCTCATACTGTAGACAAGAAAGTCAGAACCCCAGGGAGTAGTGAGTAGAGCTGTGATTAGAACCCAGATGTGCGGCACAGTCCACCAAACAGCCCTTCTTTGCTTTCTGAACTCTATGTTTGGAGTGGCTCCTTTAGTCCAGTATTTCCAATCTTCTAGGAACCAGTAATAGGTATTTTTTAAAGGAAGGGTTCCTTCCTCAAATAAGTTTGGGAGAAGTGTGATGTCCTATCCTTTTCTTGGAGATTCACAGTGCACATGAACATAACAGAAACCTTGACATAAAGATATTTGGTTAACTTGTTTAATAGGGTCTTTTCCATAGATTTCTCATGTTTAATTTTCTTTCTTGGTGTTATGGTTTAGATGTTACTTTATCCCTTTTGTACACAATAGATTAGAAGAAGTGGTGATTGAAGCCAGAGGAGTATAGAACACAAAGGTTATGCGGACAGAATTTGTTCTTGTACCCTACACAGTGCTTTGTGTGTAACATCAACAGTATTTGTAAGAGAAAGAGTAGTGCATGAGTTCTAAAGGCTTAAGACAAAAGCTGATCAGTAACCAGAGCAGCCATCAGGTAGAAATTTCTCTGAGTATCTGAAGGTTGTCTGAGGGTCTTTGTCCTTGTAAAGTTGATCCAGTTCTTATATTGGATTTCTAGGGGCAAAGCTTTGTCTCATTTTACATGTCTTGGTAGCCGTAAAATCATCTTCATCACTGAACACATTTTAATGTCTGTTTCAAAGGGATATTTCAAAAAGAAATGTATTTTTTTGTCTAAACTGAGGCTATTCTGTAAGAGCTCATATTTTCCAGCCACCTAGTACCCTCATTGGCATTCTAGGGATGTTTCATAGAGCAGTGTTAGTTTATTATCTAGTGCAAATAGTCTCAGTACTGAAACTTATTAGTGGACTTTGGAGTTTTCCATTTCAGCAGGTTAGGGATGCTACTTTGTTAAGATTTTAGTAACAGATCCTTACAGAGATGAAATATTACAGTTTATTGCCTTTTAATGTCCCTGGATTCATAGATAAAGACTTGAGGGTTTAGCCATGAAAGATAAAATAAAGGAAATATAAACATTGTAATTTTATTTGTTCATCCATCCATTAATTTGTTTATTCACAGATTGAAAAGTATGGATTCCCACCTGATCTTATCCTCACCCCTCAAGAAAGCATCCAGCTTTATGACACAATGGCTCACGTCTGGGAAGCTTGGCCCAGGGCTCAGGTAAATGTAGAAATATATATTCATCAAAATGAACTTTAGTTAATGCTATTCCAGAATATAGCAAAATTCTCTTGAGGTAAGCACACGTATTCTCTCTATTTGCTGATGCTGCTATTTTGAAATAATCAGTAATTTTTTCTTTTCTTCAGACATTCTTTGTGACTTTATTATTGTACGTAGCATGGAATATTCTATAATTCTGGAAAATATTTCTTCTTTTAACTTTTGGGATACTATACTACTTTAACTGTGTTTTTGGACTTATATTCCTTCATTCTCTTCTCTGTTGGTTTTCGTCTTTTCATCAGCTGTGCCCTGTATTCTTTCTTTTGAAGAGTTCACCCATCGTCATAGGTTTATGTGTTAGAAATTATTGGGAGGTAGGAAGATTTTCAACAACCGCTGTCCTCAAGGAGTTTGCAATTTGGTTAAGGAGACAAGTAAACTTAAATACACCATTGTATCTTTCTTACTATAGATTGCATAGCTTAGCTTAATTTTGTAATAATTTTCCCCCCAAGGAATTGTGTCCAGAGGAATTCATTCTTTTTAAGAATAAAATAGTCATTAAGAAGTTGGACGCTAGAAAATATGAAGAAAACTTAAAGGCAGAATTGACAAATTGGATTAAAAATGGCAAAGTGAAGAAGGTAATTTTCATACTTTCTTGGACAAAGTTTTGCTTAATTGTTAATTGTTTGGAGTTGCATAATAATTTTGCTAATAACTGTTTTATAATCTTTTCATTCCAATTTTTGTTTTAGTAATTCCATTTAAACATGTTATACAGTGAGTATGAGATAGAAAAAAGGAGGAGGGAACTGATTTCATTTATTAGCTCAGTGACCTTTAAAATATGTGCCATAGGCTTTTGGTTTCTTCAGGTAACAGCTGCAAACAGCTAAAAACAAAGAACCTTTAACTTTAACAAGAGAACCAATGTTGCCGAGACTTTCACAGAAGAGCAGCTGGCTCTAGAGGAATGATAGTTAAAATCAGGAATTAGTAGAGGGGCTAATCTGGGTAAGTCTTGTGCAAATAAAATAAATTATTTAAAATAACCAATCTCTGAAACTCATGTACGTGATGATAAATGAGAGAATATAAATATACTTGCAAGAGGCTCAGGCAAATTTATAGATGACAGACTCATAGGTGACTATGCTGAGAAGCAAAGATATCCTTGAGCATAACATTGATGGATCTTTGGTTCTAGTTTGCTGACTGACTGTCATGTTAATTTGCCTTTTTCACTCTGGTGGTGAAAGACATAAAGATAAAAATGGTATTGGTTGGCCAGGTGTGGTGGCTAACACCTATAATCCCAGCACTTGGGGAAGCTGAGGCGAGTGGATCACTTGAGGCCAGGAGCTTGAGACCAGCCTGGCCAACGTGGTGAAATCCTGTCTCTAAAAAAATACAAAAATTAGCCAGGTGTGGTGGCGCACGCCTGTAATCCCAGCTACTCTGGAGATTGAAGTCGGAGAATCACTTGAGTCTGGGAGGCAGAGGCTGCAGTGAGCAGAGATCATGCCACTGTACTCCAGTCTGTGCAACAGAGGGAGACTTATTCTCGAAGGAAAAAAAAAAAAAGATATTGATGTTAGGAAGTATTACAAATAATTTAGCCTATTTGGCACAGAATGCTGTGTTCCATTAAATGTTAATCGGGGAAAACTGAATACCAACGATGTCCCTATTTGCCACCCCTCAAATGATAATTAAAATGAAAAATAACTTTTTCAAGAAAATGTATTCATGATAGCACGTAACTATTTCATCAGATTTTCCATTGTATATTATGTAAAGGAATTTAATGTTAGTTTTCCTGATATAAAATAACATTTATTTTTTTCTGATTAAAAAAGAATTAGATGCTGTTTATAAAAAATTATAAAACATGGAATAGTAGGATAAAAGTTACCACCCACAATTTCAACAGTATCTGAGGTGAACAACTTGCTACACTTCTATTGATCATTGTATTTTGTGATTCATTCATCTCTTGAATTTTCAGTTAAGCATTATAAACATGTCTCTATACTATTACAAATTATTGGTAGACATAGTTAAAACTTTTTACTTTTAAGAGGTTCTTTTCCATTATTGATTTTATATACTTCTTAACATATTTGGTTATCTAATAATTGGAGAAACCCTTTGTCACTCTACCTGCAACAGTTGAAACAGCAACATTTTAGGAACATCCTTATCCTACTGACTTATTTCTAGTGCCTACAAAAATATCATATATTTTATATCTTTTATTGTCTATTCTTTAATATAGAGATGTCTGTGACTCTGTTGACTTCTACCACTACTTGATAATATTTCTAAAAGGACCATTTTAAAAACCTACCCAAAACTATATATGAAAAAAATTCTTCTAATTTTAGACAACAAAATAATTCCTTTCTTCTGTTTCTGCAAATTCTTTCTTTCTTATTTTTTTTTTTTTTTTTTTAAATAAATTTTAAACTTACTGCTGTAGTCAAAAGAATACTGAAGAACCTTAGTCCGGAATTCAATTGACAGTTCAGAAGAAAATTAATTTATTTTTATTCTGCCCAAACGCAAAGACTTTAACGCCCAGATTTAGGTAGAAGCATCATGCGTAAACACATGCTTTCCCTCTCTGTTGAAAAGCTTAAGACAAATGGATAAGTTGCCTGCAATATTTTTTTTGTCCCCCGTCCTAAACGTTAAATTTTTCCCCTGGGATTTTACAAACATTTTGTATCTTTTGTAAGTAACTGAAACTTAATTTATCTTTGTTTATATGTTAGAATTTTTTGTTTGGTTTTGTTTTCAATTAGTCTCATTTATATATAGTGGTTAGAAGTAACCCTACTTTTGCTATTTTGTTGCATTTTAGAAAAATAATATAGATTTTATTTTAAAGAAATGAGTCAGTCTTCTAGGTCAATCCTTATAAAATTTTCATCTTATTACCCTCTTAATTCTTTGACTCTTGATTTTAAAATGTTTTGGCTTTCCTAAATGTTTTTTGTAAGTAGCGATCATTAACTTTAGCAATGTTCCTGTAGGAACTAAATTGCATTTTTTATGTACAGATGTAAAACACATAAAGCATTCATAATTTATTGAATGGTTGGTTTTTAACTTATAGCTAAGAAAACTAAGCCCACAGTCTTTCCTTGATATTGTGTGGTATAATAAAAAGACCTTGAGTGGTATTTAGCATCTCTCATTGATTAAGAGAACTGAAGTGGTACACATTAAGTGGGTAACACTGTGTACCCTGGACCCACTCTAATAATCAGAACCAAAAAACTTATTTAGCCCAGAGAATTTTAAATTATTTTAACTATGAAAGTTTTGCATAAAATAAATTCCCAGCACCTTGATCTAATGGTAATGTGAAATTGTTTACAAAGACAAATCCACAAACACAAAGGTGTGTAGATATGTTAAATGGTAGCACTAAGCCACATGTGTATTGTTACGCATCCAAAGTCCGTGCTGGTGGTCAGTAACTAAAAGATGATGATGAGAGAAATTAAAGAGTAGTATGACTGAAGTCACAAATGTGGGGAATTACAAGAAAATTTCTTCTTCTTTTGTGCTTGGACCAGAGTAAACAAATGAGGTATTCTGCCAATGTGTTATAACATTTATCTAGATTGCTTTCCAGTGTGGCTCTGAATTTTAGTTAGAAACAAATGTACGCCTATATGTCACTGAGGAATGGCTGAAAGTATGACTTTGGGATAGGAATCTGAATAGAAACAGGATTCATTATTTATGCACTTATATGCATTTAATTTTTTTTAAATAAATTATTTTTAAAAAGTTATTTTAAATGTTTGGGAACGAGATCTTTGCCAGCTTTAATGGAGTTTCCAGTTGTCTTGAAAGTATGCTACAGAAATCCTAGGTTGAGTCCACTGGTTTGTAGCTCTGGAACATTGAGAACTCTATGACAGTTGGTTTAGACTCAAGCTGGGTCAACTTCCCTTCCTTAATCCGGACTCTAGAAAAACGCATGGTGCTGACAAAATGCATGATTAGCGACTGGTGCCCATGTAGAGGTGCAGTTAAGAGCACATACTTTGGGTCAAATCTTAGCTTAAATTCCAGCTCTGCCCTCCTTTGGCTATGTAACTTCTGAAAATCTGTTTAGCCTCTTGCAGCCTCATTTGAAAAATGGAGATAATAACTAATTCATTGGGTTGTGATGTGGATTAAATGAGGTAATTTATATAAAACACTTATCAGTAGAAAACATGACTGATTGAGGCCCATTCACTAGCCTTTTTTTTTTTTTTTTACACTGGACTCTTGTCATAGATTAACAGAGGGATTAAAAAAGGAAAATTAATTCTAGATGTCCTAGGTTTGTTTGTGTTAAAGCAGTAAGAAGAATCGTTTAATGCTGTGATTTAGGGTACTGTTTGCAACCAGTAATATATGGGTGTTGCCTATTAACTTGTATTACTGTGAACAGGGAGGCAGATTTAGAAGTGCAGTTAGACATATAGCCTCTGCTTCAGTGAGCTGCAGTTGCGCCACTGCCCTCCAGTCTGGGTGACAGAGAAAGAGCCTGTCTCAAAAAAAAAAAAGCCTCTGAAGTTGAAGCTGAGTTGCCCAGGTTCTAATCGCAACCTGACCAGTTACTAGACTATGTGACCTTGAAGACATTTTTAAATTTCCTTTGACAGTTACTTCTTCATCTGCAAAACAGAGATAATATTACCTTCCTCATAACATGATGGTAGAGATTAAATTGGTTAATATATTTAAGCCACATAGAATAGTGCCTGGAACTTGGTCATTGTTTGCTATTACTACTTTTGCTTTTTTACATACCAAATCTTCTTACCATGCGTAGTAGACTGATTTTCCTAGTCTTTGTTTCTTCAGTGTACTCATTTAATGCTGATCAGCTAAATAAGATTTCTTTTCGAAGTCTGTTTTCTAAACATGCTAGTAAACCCATGGCCTCACAAGTAATATTCGAAAAAATTCTATGGTGAACTCAGCCTATAATGGGTGTAATATTACTGGACATTACATATATTGAGCCAAAACATTTTTTTTTAGCAAACTGTATGTCAAGATGATAGTGGTAGATGGACATGTGATATTGTCAAACTCCCCAAAATATTTGAAGATATTTATTCTGAGCCAAATATGAGTGACCATGGCCTGTGACACATCCCTCAGGAGATCCTGAGAACATATGCCCAAGGGCTGCAGCTTGGTTTTATATGTTTTAGGGAGATATGAGACATCAATCAAATATATTTAACATATACATTTGTTTGGTCCAGAAAGGCAGGACAACTCAAAGTTGGGGAGGGAGGCTTCCAGGTTATAGGCAGATTTAAAAATTTTCTGATTGGGAATTGGTCGAAATAGTTATCAACAGAAAGGGATGTCTGGATTATGGTAAAAGGTTGTGAAGACCAAAGTTTTACCATGCACATGAAGCCTCCAGGTAGCAGGCTTCAGAGAGAATGGATTATAAATGTTTATTATCAGACTTAAGGTCTGTGTTGGTGTTAATGCTGGAGGGTATAGTGAGGTGTGTCAAACCCCCACTTCCCATTGTGGCTTAAACTAGTCTTTCAGTTGAAATTTTAGAGTGCCCTGGCCTAGGATGAAGTCTATTCAGATGATTGGGGGGTCTTACAATTTTAATTTTGGTTTACCAATATGGATGGAAACATAGTCTTTTCAAAGCACTATTTTATTTGTTTTAAGGTTTAATAATGGTGATGTGGAAAGAAGAGCTGGAAGTGTATGCACTTTTCTGGAGAAGATAGAGACAAAAAGCCATCTCCACACTGAATGTCATAGTTATGTCTTTGAAATAGATGAAGTATTTAAAAAAGTAAAACAAATGGAGAAAACACAAAAAAGGAGGTAAGTATTAATGTTTACTTAAACAAATTGGCCCCTAAGGACTTAAAATATTTACAAGACACTGTCAGAAATGTTTAGAGACCTGAGCCACAAAGGGGTTCTTGTTATTGTTATTGGTTCTTGTTTTTGCAAATAGAGTAAATTTGGGTGGGAGGATGGGAGGAAGGGAATCCCTCTTATACGTGTAGATAGATTTCATTTAGGAATCAGGAGAGGTGGGACTACATCCTGTAAGACTAAGAATCAACTGGGCCTCCTAGGAGGCCCTCAGTCTACTTAACCATAACCTGTATTCATGCCCCAGGGCACAACCTGGAGGTTTCCTGGTCTGTAGAACAGTTATTCACTATTGGTGGGAGTATAAATTAGTTCAGCCATTGTGGAAGATAGTGTGGCGATTCCTCAAAGACCAAAAGACATAAATACCATTCAGTCCAGCAATCCCATTGCTGGGTGTCTACCCAAAGGAATATAAATCATTCTGTTGTCAAGATGCATGCATGCATATGTTCATTGCAGCACCATTCGCAATAGCAAAGACATGGAATCAACCTAGATGCCCATCAATGATAGACTGGATAAGGAAAATGTGGTACATGTACACCATGGAATACTATGCAGCCATAAAAAGAACGAGATTATGTCCTTTACAGGGACATTGATAGAGCTGGAGGCCATTATTCTTAGCAAACTAATGCAGGAACAGAAAACCAAATACTGCGTGTTCTCACTTATGAGTAGGAAGTAAATGATGAGAACACATGGACACACAGAGGGGAACAACACACACTAGGGCCTATCAGAGCGTGGAAGGTGGGAGGAAGAGGGAGAGAGAGGATCAGGAGAAATACCTAATAGGCACTAGGCTTAATACCTGGGTTATGAAATAATCTGTACAACAAACTCTCATGACCTACGTTTACCTATATAGCAAATCTGCACATGTACCATTGAACTTAAAATAAAACTTAAAAATAAAAAGAATGGCCTATAGAATGAATTGCCATACCAATTGTATACGTGGGGTAGAACTTCACTGCTGTGATTTTTTTTTTTTTTTTTTTCTCCCCAAGGTCTGATTAATTCTGACAGTTCTATGGTCAAAATATTTCTTCTCTCCTTGCCATTCTGTCCGTCCTCACTTACTGGCTCTGCCTTGGTTCAGGTGCTTGCCATTTGTTATTTGGGATTCTTTGGAGTTTTTCTCATGTGTAATTTCTTGTTCCAGGTTCACCTCTTCCAATGTTATTGACGTACAGGTGCTGGTGTGATTGTTCTGTTTTGGGATTCTATAATGGGTGTTGCTTTTCTGGCCAGAAACCTCTGTGGCCAACGTCACCTTTGCTGCGTACAGCCAGGCATGCTAGTTGCAGAGGGGTGGGCAGCTCCAGGCACTAGCACAGGCACCAGCTTCCTGTGAGGCTGGGGCTGGACCAGGCATACTGCAGGCAGCTTCCATGGCTGGCACTGGGGAACATGGTGGTGCCCAGAGATGCCAGGAACTGAAGAGCCTCAAAGAAGTTATCACAGCCCTGGCTTGGAGAGCTCCTAGGTCTGGGCTCCTCGAAGGGCTGCAGCTCTTCTCTCCTTCTCTCTTCTCTCCTGCTTGTCACCCATAACGTGGCAAGCAAGTGGTGTGTTTCAGCCCCGTTTGTGTTATAGCTCTTTTAGCCCTGCCATTCAGTGGGTCCTAAGTTCTTGTCCTGCATCCAGGAAGAATGAGGTACACAGACAAGTGGAGGGTGAGCAAGGTGAAGAAGAGCTTTACTGGGAGATGGAACAGCTCAGAGGACACCTGCAGTGGGTAGCTTCTCTCTGCAGGTGGGATGTCCCAATGAGTGTTGAGCTCTTAGCGGAGAAGAGACCCTGGATGGGTTGCTCCTCTCTGCAGGCAGGTAATCCCATCAAGTGCTCAACTCTCAGTGGAGAGGAGACCCTGGAGTGAGTTGCTCCTCTTTGCAGCTGGTTGTCCTGTTGAGTCCTCAGCTCTTAGCAGAGAGGAGGCCATGGAGTGGGTAGCTCCCCTCCACAGCTGGTAATCCTGACGTCTGCTCACCTCTCAGCAGAGAGGAGACCCTGGAGTGGGTAGCTCTTCTCTGCAGCTGGTCGTCTGTTGAGTCCTCAAGTCTGGCTGAGTCTGAGGTTTATATGGGATTCAGAGAAGAAGAAGTGTGTGCCAATTGGTCCATGGGTGGCCATGGGCAGGCCTGGAGAAAGCACCATAAGTTCCTATGCCAGTCCACAGGACTGGCAGCCCAGCCCCCAGGTTTCAGGCCTTCCCCAGCTTGAAGGTGGAACTTCACCAGGGACCCACTCCTTTCTGCTCGGAGCTTGTCTGCCTCCTGCTGCTGTTCATGGCACCCAGGCTGTTTGTGCCAAAGAGCCGCCTGCAGACCAGCGCCGAGCTGCTCTTAGCCCCTACCTTGGCCTCCCTCCCATGCTCACTGGCACTCAATGTCTGGAAAGGGCCGAACCAACAGGGGGCTGGCATGTCAGCACTGTCCTGAGCGTGCACATACCTGGCTAGGTTGTGACAGCACCTGGGCTTGGCCTCAACTTTGCTCTGAGATTGGAGTGGGTGCCAGGAGCAGGGAGAGGCCAGGCAGCAGGAACAGACACTTCTGAGCCTGTGGAGTAGGGACTGGGAGCAGAGAGAGGCCAGGTAGTGGGAGCAGGCACTTCCAAACCTGCAGGGGCAAGGTGGCCTTCCTGGGCCCCTGAGAGCACAGAGATGCCTGGGCCCACAGTTGCAGCTTGGGTGGCTGCAGCTACACCTGGGAGGGTGGGGCTCCTGCCCACTCCTGGCACCCAAGTGCACAGGGAGGCCCAGGTCTGCAGCCATGGATTGGGTGGCTGCAGCTATGCCCATAAGGGCAGGGCTCCTGCCTGCTCCCGGCCCCCAAGAGCACAGGGATGCCTGGGTCTGCAGCTGCAGCTGCAGCTTGGGTGGCTACAGCTGTGCCTGGGGAATGCGTCTCCCACCCTGTCAACTCGGAAGTGGGCAGGACTTCCACCTATTCCCAGCTCCTGCTGGCTCCATGGAGCACACAGTCCTGGCCTTGCCTCCCCGACTGAAGCCAGTGTCAGGGCAGCGGCCGCCCCAGATTGGCCACTGCTGCCATCAGTTCTAACATGCACATTTAGTTAGATTGTCCTACATACAAAGTTCTTCCTTCTGAATTGCTTGGTAGAGTTGTTAAAGGGTAGGCACTCACACGAATTGCTCTCTACCATCTGAATCTATGTACTACACACTGCATCTACATGGAGGGCCTTCCTTTCTGTTGGCTCATAAATCTGCTCATTTCCCCACATCTTTTGTTTTAAATCTGTCTTCTCTCTGAAGTTTATAATGATTCCCTCAGATAGATTTATTACCCTTTGTCTTTTGTTGTCATTCCACTTTGAATCATTAAAACATTTGGATCAATTATAACACTGCATTGCAATTGTTTCCATAGCTTTACTTTCTTTAGATTGGGAGTTCCCTTACAAGAACTGCATATTCTTCTTTGAGTCCCCTAATAATAGCATATTGCCTGGCACGTAGTAATAGTGCTTCATGAACACTTTTGAAAGACTAATTAAACCTTCCCTCAACATTTGTCGTAGTCCATAACAAATTATCATAGACTAAGTGGCTTCTAAACAGAAATTTATTTCTCACAGTTCTGGAGGTTAGGAAGTCCAAGATCAAGGTGTTGACAGAGCTGCTTCTTGGTTCATAGAGAGCTGTCTTCTCTGTGTCCTTACATGGTGGAAGGGGCGAGGGATCTCTCTGGAGGCAATTTTATAAGGTCACCCGTCCCTTTCATGAAGACTTTGTCTTTATTACTTAATCACCTCCCAAAGACTCCACCTTCTGATATCACACATGGAGTTTAAGATTTCAACATATGAATTCGTTTTGAGGTGGACAAAAACATTCAGTCTGTAACAATATTGAAACAACTTTCATAGCCTTTGTAATTCAGATATTTCCTAAAGACTAGGGCAAGCTCTCTATTGATTTCACCACTGCTTTGGTCTTTTTTCTGCTTGTTGGACATAGGAGAAGGGAAAAGTACCTGGGAGAGAGATGTTGAAGCTCCAGGTGTTCTCGGTGACTGATTCTCTTCAGTCAGTCTTTTTTCAGGACTAGAAACTACATTTCAAGTTGGATGTGTAGTGAACGATATTGGCCATGAAAATAAAGAGTATTTAATGGTATAATCAATTTTTCTCTTAGGCCTAGTCAGGAAGGGTCTCTGTTGTCAGCATGAATATTTAAAATACCCTTTTCTGTCTGGAACCCTCTTCATTAGACCAGAGTTAGTGGGATCAGAGGATGTGCCAACTCATTCTAGACTGTGCCACGCACCCCACCCCCTTTGCTTTTCCACTTTGCTCTGGCCACTGCTCAAGAGATTCAGGAGCAGAAATTTTCCTGAGAAGAACTGGGTATCTGTTACAGCGTGAAGGAGGAGAAATTTTGCAGAGAAAAGGAAGAATATACAGGGGATTTTGCTGATGAGGGGCTCTGACTGCTAGATGAAATGGTGGAAGTACACGTGAGGAAGGGGAGACCAAGTCAGGATTGATGGAGCTACTGTCAATGTCGGATGACCAGGCGAAATCTGTGGGGCCTTAGGCTTCTTTCTGTAACTGAATATGAGTTTTCATTACTTAAAAGTTTATTTTTTTTTAAATAATAGCATTAAAAAAAACCCAAAGAAGGCTAAAAAACTGGAAAGAAAACTAATGTATAGAGCTGAATATATTAATTTCCTGGAGAATCTGAAGATTCTGGAAATCTCTGAGGACCACACGTATGCTGATGTCAAAGCCCTGCACACTGAGGTTACCAGGGACAAAGGCTCAGTACGTCAGAGAATTATTAATATAATACTTTACAGTTGTGACATTTTATCATAGTGATTGTTTAATATCTTTGAACACTGAAATGACTTGTGTAATACCTTTGAAATATGATTATCTCTGTGTATTATTTTGTCTGTTTTGCAATGATTATCCCAATTTAATGTGCTGAAGTTCTATAGGTGACTCTTCCTTGCTCAGTGTGAATGTCAGCCTCTTAGTTTATAGCCTGATTCTAGAATTCAATTCAACATGATATATTTTAATACTGGTCACGTTTGGGTTTATGTGACACAATGTATTTTAAATAATATCAACTGAAAGTTTCAATTTCAGAGACCTTCTATATAACATTCAAAATATTTTATTAAACAGATATTGAAATATCCAAGGATAGTATGGCATTTAAACATTTTTTATTATGCAAGTAATTTATGTCCATTGGAGAAGTACTTGAAAATAAAAAGTAAAAATAATGTCACAGCTCAGAGAGACTCACTGTTCTATCAGATATTTTTTTTTCTATTGCCTGTAGTCACAAGCCTGTCCACACTCACATAGACATTCCGTGTATTTATTTGTTAATAAGATAGGCCATATTATATACAAATTAGTCTGTAATCTCCTTTCCTCCCTTACCTGTTTAGTTCTTGCCAACAATAGAGCTACATTATTATTTTAATAGCTTCATAGTGTATATTTATGTGGATGACTATAATTTATGTAACCAGTTGTCTTACTGTAGGCTGCATAGGCTATTTTTATTATTTTTTCTTGTTCTTGTAATACATTTTTACCTTTGACATCTTTGCCAACTGCTGGATTTCCTCCTGAGGATACATTCTTAGAAGTGAGGCTGTGAGGGTATGGACATTTTAAAGGGGTTGGATATGACTTCTGAGTGGTTCACAGTGAAAGTAAGAATTCTCTGAGCATCTAGAGTAGAGATCTTGCTCTGCCTTCTTGGAGAAGTCTCTCTCTCTTTGCTTGAAAAGGACTCTTAAGGTTCCAGTATAGAACTAGTCTCTCTCTCTCTCAGGCAGCAGAAGATCGTTTACTCATCTGTCCTGGGCATTTGATCTGCTGCTTCAATAGCATCTTCGCCTTTGGTTTATGAGTGCCTCTTCTCTGAGATAGTCTGTTCACAAAAATGGGCAGATTGTTTCTGTAGTCACAAAACATGTAGGCTCAGGGTCAAAGGACAGCCTCACTGTGTGCAAGATGTAAGTGATTTGTTCATGAAAATGTCCTTTGATTCTGACTGAACTTGAAATTAAATAAAATACATGATCAATTGTTTTACACTTCTCTCTTGTTTTAGACTTTGGATAGGGTATTACAACGAGTGCGATTTACAAGAAACGGCAAAGAACTGAAGGCTTTAGCACAAAGGGGAATTGGATATCATCACAGCGGCATGTATTTTAAAGAAAAAGAGTTCGTTGAAATACTCTTTGTAAAAGGGCTTATTAGGGTAGGTACATTTCTTTGCATTAAAAAAATAAAGTTGTGCATATATGATGCTGAATACCAGTAAAAGGTAAAAAATTATACCAGTTGTTTTTCTCATCTAACCAGTGTCTTTTTATTACAACTCGCTGGACTGTTCTGCTTCTCCATCTATCCCATTTATTGGAGGAGTTTAAAAATTATTTATACACTGAAAAATAATATTTATAATGAAGTAGTATAGCTGTGGTATCAACTCATGTGATCCACCTGCCTTGGCCTCCCAAAGTGCTGAGATTACCGGTGTGAGTCACCACACCTAGCCAGATACATTTTTTTTTTTTTAACAGTACTCGTTATGGCTAAATTCTGAAGTTTAGTGATTTGAGCCTTTCCTTTTTATTGATGAACTTTTAAAGATGAGCAAATAATGGGTTGAATTTGGATGGGTTTATAAATATCAATTAGAAAGTCTTTTTGCTTACTCTTCATCATTAAATAATTGAAATAATTATGGCACAGGTTAATATTAATGTATTTGACAGGAAGAGAGAGCAGCTATATGCACCTAGCACTAAACAGGTGATTGGGCACATAACTGATATTAAGAAAGTAAATAAGAAGGAAAATGTAACTTTATTATGCTTCAATTAATTAGATCAGTTATCTGTTTGGATAAAACCTCCATAAACAAACATGAGAATAAGAGAAGGTGGTTGTCCAGAATAAATAAGGCAAAACATTATTACCCCATCTTAAGGAAAATGTGTATGCTAGTTCTTCATTCATTCATGAATTTATTGGATACATGTTTATTGTGCATCTGCTCTGTGTCCAATACTCTTCCAGGTGTTGAGGGTACAGCAGTGGCTGAGAGAGATTAATGCCCATGTCCTCATGATACTTAAGGTCTTGGAGGGACAAGTAAACATGGTTATTTTAGAAATGATGGTGCAGGAAGTCTTTTTGGACATTTATGTAGAGATCAGAGAAAGCCTGCAAATGGAGATTTGGAGAAAATGATTTTAGGGCGAGCAAATGGCAACAGTTAGGATGCTGAAGTAGCAGTGTTCTTTGAATACTCAGGCAGTTGCAAGAACAGTGGGGCTAGTATGTTAGTTTTAATGATATGTGGTTTATTAAAGCTCTAAAAGTTGTTCAGTGACTGGAATGGAAAATAGACCTTGTCTCCTTATAGAGATGCTATATTGTGTATGAACTCTTCTTTTTTTTTTTTTTCCTAGGTAGTGACAGCTACTGGAACACTTGCCTCAGGGATCCACATGCCATGCAAATCTGTTGTGTTTGCTCAAGACTCAGTCTATCTGGATGCTTTAAATTACAGACAGGTAACTCTCTGACTCTTTAACTCCCACCGCTGAAGGCTGAGTGTGAAATAATGAACCATGTGGCACTCGCATCTGGTAACAGGCTACAGTTTGTGTCCTTCCTTTTACTTCCTATGTGGCATAGCATTTTTGAGTTGAGTGGCCTGAGATCTTGTTGCTTCATGTTGTGTGGTTTATCTGTTTCACTATTTTCTCACAGTTAGTGTTTATTGGCTTAATAATCTTAATGTAGTTCAGTTTTTAGTGTAGTTTTTATATTTCTTGAGAAATATACAGCTGTTCTGATTCTTGATCCTTTATAGTGCTCCTTTATTTTATTTTTCTGGCAGTATGTAAAATGGTCTGAAATTCCTTGCATTATCTGTTTCGTTTAATTTGCCTTTCTCTGTGTGTGGCACTTGGTATTATCAATTCCTGGGTCTTTTGGGAATCCTGTCATTTAAATTAGGTAGGTTTTGACTTCCTTACTTCAAGTTTAGTATTGAGTATTTAGGAGCCATTGACCATCTGTTTTCCAAATTCCAAAACTTTAATACCATTCACCTTCTTGGGGGTTTATGCTTTTTTTAAAAAAAGGTTTTCATTATCATTTTAGTGGAATTTCTGGAGTGAGAAATGTTACTTGGAGGTCTCTATAGATAACTTTTAAAATCAAGGATAAAATATGTCTGTCTTATAAGGCGAGGGAGGAAAGAAAGATAAAACAAGTTTGAGAGTGAGAAAATAAAATAAAAGAGAAGGGCTATATAACAGAGATTTAGACACAAAGACAAAGATGTTATACCTGAGCATCTTCTCATTTCCTTATGTGACATCCTATATGTGGTATAGATTGCAAGTCAAAGGGGAGAAAAATTACTTCCTCTCTACACACTGCTAAAAATAAAACCTGACAATAATTTTTTCCTAGTTTCAAAATATGAAAGATAAATTATAAAATATAAATTTTTTCATTTTGCTTATTCTTGAAATTTTCCTTTTCTTATTCAAATGTAGATCATGTGAACTCTGCTAGACTGGAATGTGAAGATTGTGATTTTACAGAGAAAAGGAGTTTATCTCCATTTCATGATGTTTTAGGATGTTGCTGTTTCACCCTTAAAAGCCATATTTTCCTTTTCTCAAGTATAGCTATAGACCATTTCACCTTTTACCATGTGCTGTTAGGAAAAACAGAAAGTCCCTGAGCTGGAATTTTTCAGTCTTTCTCCTTTTCATGTAGTGAGCAAAGTTTCTCTTAAGGGACTTTTGTTTCCTTCAGAATTATGGTCTCCTTTTTTCTCTTCCTTGCCAGAATCACTTGTTTGGAAGAAATCCAACATCATTTATTTACTATGGACCATAATGAAAGTGGAACTACTTTGTTATCCTGCCCCGATGACTTAGCATTATCTCCTAGGACAGAATAAAATATATTTTCTCTGTGAATGGATTTTGTTTGTTTCTCAAGGGTCAGGTGGCAGACCTTTCTGGGAATTACACCTTGCACTTAAACCCCTCAACAACCGCCTAATCATCCCAAATGTCAGGTTGCCCCTGTTTAGAGAAATGCACTTAAATCAGAAATGCATTTCCATGTTATTTACAATTTGTCTAGAAGGGTGTGTCATATGATGAGAACCAGAAAATGTTAGTTCTACTGCTTGCACTTTTGTACCAAAAGTATTTCATACATTTCAGTTTTGTCATGATCATATAGCTACAGCCTTAGTTTAGCTGTCATTATTTTGACTTCACCTCAGTATTTTGACACATCTTCCAAGTAGAAGTAAGCATTTACTATGTTTTAAACTTAAAAGTTTTAAAAAAGAAAATCTACCTGTGGATTTACATTTCTCACTCAACAGTTAATTATTATTTAGAAATATAAATAGAAAATTCAGTCTCCAAAGCTGGTTTCCCAGGAACTGACTTCAGTGACTTTGTCCAGCTGTATCAGAATCTTGTTCTTTCTCTAGATCTATTTAAATAGGAGGCATGAAGCTGTGCATCTTCCTTCCTTCTAGCTTTTTTTTGATAGAGGAATCTAGTCTCATGGGAGTGTGATTTTTCCTAGCACAGCGGGTAATACAGACCCCTGAACTATGTATTTTATATTAGGTCTTTAAAGCAAATAATATGCTTTACTGTGTTAATTGAAAAAAAAATGATGTGGATTTTCTGCTAACATGCCATTTTCTCCTTTTGGTCTTTCCATTTTCTATCATTTAAAATATACTCATTTATATATTCCTTCAAATGGCATTTATTATGAGTCAAATACATGTCATGACCTGTTCCTAGGTGTCTTCCTCATGTTACTCAATCTTCATAGGACTTTATTGCCTGTAAAATAAAGAGAATACTTGTTAGCTTCACCTTCCTGGCTTTTCTTCAACAATCAAGGAGAGCAGATTACACAAGGCTGTGAGTAGCAGGAAGCTGTGATTGTTAGAATCATTGGGAGCAGCCACTGAGAAAGCTGCCTACCATAGTCTGCTGCCTGGGTCCTAATGAGTCACTTCTCTCCCATAAGCAAAAACACATTTACTGCCTCCCAGGGTCTCCAGAAGTCTCCTTATTGGCATAAGCCTGGGATTTCTCTAGTCATCAGAATGCCCTTATTGCTTTCACAGTCTCTTGGTATCCTTTCCTGGGCCTCTTCACCACCATGTCAGCGTTACCTTGATTCTGCCTACATTCAAACCAGCCTGTTGCCCTGCCCCTGCCCTGGTGGCCTGGCTCAAGTCTTGCCTCAGGTACCTATGTGCTAGATCTTCACAGTGCTTCTGAAGCAGTGTGTATAAGGATGAATATAGGGGGATCTGGTCCTAGATTCCCTAGGCTTAGATCTGACCTTACTCTTTACTAGCTGTTCAACCACGGACACGTTAGTTAATTTCTCAGGTGTCAGTTTCTCAATCTATCTGTACGATGGTGAGAATAATTATATTTCAGAAGGTTATTATGAGGACTAACTGAAAAATGTACACCACTCAGAACTGTGCCCGGCACATAGTAAGTGCTCGATGAATGCCAGCTGTTATTAGTAGGGCCCTTTGCATCCTGATCACCATGTGATTTTTAAATATATATATATTTATTTCTTGTTTTTTCCTAGTGAGAACCTTCTGGCACAAATTGTTTTAGTAACTGACCTCTCATTTCTGCTATGCCTTGTTCATCAGGACCTTTGCTCTCCTTCTTCCTCTTAGAGACTTTCCCTTCTTTCCCCTGATTGAAATCGTAGCCCCTTTACAAGGGTCTGATTGAACTGTCTTTATGTGTTTTCTTGGAAGTCTTGTTTGATTACTCCAGCTTTGGGGAAATGTGATTGCACTTGTTCTCTCACTGTTGTTATGTACTCTTGTAAATTCCATTAAGGAATTTGTATCTCAAATAACGATTAGCATGGGAATGACAAGAGATGCTGAAGGTATTTGTGGAACTGATGATTTCTTCTGTACAATGTGCATCCATCTATGCTAGGCTGTCATTTTCAGTTGTGGTATAATGGAAACCATGATCACGGAAAATCTGCAGACATGAGGTGATTATTGTCAAACAGATGTGAGACTTCAGGTGAGATATCTGAACTGCTGGATCTTCCTTCACTATCTCCAGAACGGCTGTGATAATCACTACCCCACAGCCTCTGTAAGGATTAAGTGAACTAGGAAAGAGACACATTGAAGGTCCTTAATAAACATTTCCTTCTTCATTTACCATGCACACTTTTTCACTCCGGAGTCATCTTTAATGCTTTTTCTCTCCTTTGCTTTTGATGCTTAATCTATTACAAAAATCGTCCAATTACTCTTCTACAGTGGTGCCCTCAGATTTCTGTCTCACGATTTCTGTAGCCAGCATCCTTCTTCCTTCATTCTTTTCCCAGGGCTATTGTAAGAGTGTTAACAAAAGGACATGAGATCTGCAGAGGCAAAACAGTTTTATTTTCTGTAAAAAATAATCTGCAGATTGGAGAATCTCAGCCTTTACTGTATGTGAAAGTAGGCTCTTCAAAGAACAAAGGGAGGGTCTGGCTTAAATAGGGAAAGTTCTCAGCCTTATTTTCAGTCAGATCCTTTGTTTGCAAATGAAGGATTCAAACATCTTTCATTCTGATTGGTTGGAATAGTTGAGACCTGACCGAATGGTTTCCAAGCTTCGAACCAGAAGTTTCCATCAGATGTTTCAAACAACTAGGAGTGGAGATTTTCAGCCACAGTTTATCTTAGCACCACCAACAGCAGCTGGTTTGGCTTGATTGTAGGAAGGGTCCTTTGACACCTTTACCTGTTTCTGAGAACACAGCGTGCGTGACCACTCCCTCACCCTGCTGTGGCTACCTAGTTCTGTTTTAACTTTGAGCACCTCAGCCACAGGAGTCCATTCTGTCTGTTGACCAGGGGCCTACTTTAACAGTCCTCCTGGTTATCATTTGCCTGTATTCTATTCTGTGCCGCAGATGATGGATAGCATAGTTTTTCTTCATGTCATTTTCTGGCAAGGGAACATTTGATGGCGAATTCTACTCTTGGATCAAATATAGAAATGTTGGCAATATTCAAACCCTTTATCAACAAAATCCCTTTTGCTCTCTGTCTAAAATATGTATATTCTTATGCTCATGAACATTTGTCCTGATCAGTCTAATCTTCTTACTGTTTCTAATCATCTTTCTAATCTCTGTCTTCTTGCTCTCTTCTCTGGTATCATTTTTTTGCATGGGTTGTCTACCATGTAATCTTCAGGAATCTCATTTTTAGGATTCCCAGAGGCAGGCTCACATGGTCCTTGGGGACATGACTTTGATTAAAAAAAAAAAAATCAGGGATTAGTTGAATCTGCTACTTCTCAGTTGTTAGATTGTGGCTAAGTTACTTAAGTTCTCTGTGCTCAGTTTTCTCATCTTTGTTCTTCTTCTTCTTTTTTTTTTTTTCCAAAATCACATTAGAAGTCCTTCTTTATCTTTAACTGGGACTGACAATACTCTCTACCTCACTGGATTATTATGACGACTGCCTAAAACTAATTTATACAAAGGGCCTAGCACATATTAAGCATTGACTAAATGGCTGTTATTTCTTCTGCAATTAGTTGGTCCTTGACATACCTCTTCCACAAAGCCTTTCAAAATGTTGTATCTTTCAATAAATTTACTTGATTTGTATCTCAAGAGGCTTAGGCACACTTTTTAAATTTCATTACTTTTAACTCTATTTGTTAAAAGAGTTAGAGAAAATGGCTTAAATAGGGAACAGTTGCTGTTGGTGGTGCCAAGTGTGGTTAGAATTCCCCACTTCCAGCTGTTTGAAGGAAACATCCAGCAGACTCTTCTGGTTTGGAGCTTGAAACCACCCAGTCAGGACTCAACTATTTCAACCAAGCAGAACTGAAGAAGTTTGAATCCTTCATTTGCAAAAAAGCGTCTGATTGAAAACAAGGCTGAAAACTTTCCCTATTTAAGCCACTCTCTAGTTCTATTCCTCTCTCTCTCTCTCCCCCTCTCCCTCTCCTTCTCCGTCCCTCCCTCCCTCCCTCTCTCTCTCCTTCTCTTTGTCTGTGTGTGGTGAGAAAGAGTGGGGGGTATATGGACTCTAAGCTCCTTGACAGCAGGTTCCATTTGTAAGTTTCTTTTACATATCATCTTACAATCCCTGGTACAGTTGTCTGCATGATAGGGAATACCTGTTAACGACGCTACCTCTGAATATAAGGAAAAACACAAACTGCTTTTTCTATTATCGCACTTTATAATAATCACTACAATCAACACACAAGACTTCTGTGACCAGACGTGTGGGGATTTCTGCTCACCACCAAGTGAGCAGTCAGTTCTGCAGCTCAATTCAATTCCGTGTTACCAACCTGAAGATAGCATCAGATTCCACACATTGAGGGCTCAGTCTCCAAGACTGCCTCCTCTTCAGACACCAGTCACAAGTCCGGTCCTCTGGAACTTGTGACCAACTGGCTTCAAGTTGGGGTTCCCAGACCCCCTCTTTGGGTTCAGTTAACTTGCTAGAGTGGCTCATGGAACTCAAACACTTACGTTTGTCAGTTTATTATGAAGGGTGTTATAAAGGATACAGAAGAAGAGCTATGAGGGCAAGGTATGGGTCAAGGGGCATGGAACTCCCATGCCGTCTCAGGCACACCACCCTCCAGGAACCTCCGTGTATTCAGCTGTCTGGAAGCTCTTTGAGACAGTCCCTTTAGGTTTTTATGGAAACTTCATTACACAGGCCTGATGAATTAAACCGTTAGCCACTGGTGATCAACTTAACCTTCAGCCCTTCTCCCTTCCCCGGAAATTGCGAAGAGGGGCTGAAAGTCCCATTCCTCTAATCAGGCCTTGGTCTTTCTGGTGACCAGTCCCCATCCTGAAGCTGCCTAGAGACTGCCAGCCATCAGCCAACTTATTTATGCAAAGATGTTGGAGAGTCCAAGGATTTCAGGAGTCATATGCCAGCAACTGGGGCCAAAGACCAAATATGTATCACAATGCCTCATTATCTCTTTGGCCCAGCCACACTGTATTTTTTAAGTGCCATATTAACATAGATTAGTTTCAGGACTAAATGCACAATTTAACACAACCCCGGATAACAAGTGTAAAGTCATAGATCTTTGGACTTCATAGGAAATTATTTGGGGAGGTTTTACATTGTGATTCTTTGCTGCTTCCAGATGTCTGGTCGTGCTGGAAGAAGAGGTCAAGACCTGCTTGGAAATGTATATTTCTTTGATATCCCATTGCCCAAAATAAAAAGACTCCTTGCATCCAGTGTTCCTGAGCTGAGAGGACAGTTCCCTCTCAGCATAACCCTGGTCCTGCGACTCATGCTGCTGGCTTCCAAGGGAGATGACCCAGAGGATGCCAAGGCAAAGGTACCGTGATGGACGCTGCCTGAGGTTCAGTCTTCATTACTGACCTGGCTCTAGTCAGGTCTGCTGCTCTTTAGGAAGTCTGTCTTGAGAAAGAAAATAAACTTTCTTTTTGTTTGTTTGTATTTGTTTTTGGAGATAGGGTCTCACTGTGTCACCTAGGCTGGAATGCAGTAGTGCAATCATGGTTTACTGCAGCCTTGATCACCTGGGCTCAAGCGATCTTCCCATGTCAGCATCCCGAGTAGCTGGGACTACAGGTGTACATCACCATGCCCAGCTAATTTTTATTTTATTTTATTTTTGTAGAGTTGAGGGCTCACTGTTGCCCAGACTGGTCTCAAACTCCTAGACTCAAGCAGTCCACCTACTGTATTAGTCGGGGTTCTCTAGAACGACAGAACTAACAGGATAGATATATGGATAAAGAAGAGTTTATTAAGTATTAACTCACATGATCACAAGGCCCCATAATAGGCCATCTGCAAACTGAGGAGCAAGGAAGCCAGTCTGAGTCCCAAAACAAAAGAACTTGGAGTCTGATGTTCAAGGGCAGGAAGTATCCAGCATGGGAGAAAGCTGTAGGCTGAGAGGCTAAATCAGTCTAGCCTTTACACGTTTTTCTGCCTGCTTTATATTCTGGCCTTGCTGTCAGCTGATTAGGTGGTGACCACCCACATTAAGGGTGTGTCTGCCTTTCCCAGCCCACTGACTCAAATGTTAATCTCCTTTGGCAACACCCTCAAAGATACACCTAGGATCAATGCTTTGAATCCTTCAATCTAATTAAGTTGACACGCAGCGTTAATCATCACACCTGCCTTGGCCTCCCAAAATGTTGAGATTACAGGTGTGAGCCAGCGTGCCCAGCCAAGAAACTTTTTATCTGAGGAATGTGAGTGCCCTTTAATTATCAGGCTCAGAGAGGCATTGGAATGTGACAGGGTGTGACAGCAGTCATGTCTCACTCCCCTCTTGAGCTAAATAATTACCTCTTGAGGCCACTTGCTATGTGGGCTCTAGGCTAACTGACATGAAGTAGCCATAAAGCACCATACATTGGACACCGTACCTCATTCCCTGTAGTTCAACAATGTATAGCCAATCACAAATCAATGTTATTTCTGTAAAACTATGAGAACTCCTGTCAAAAAACTTTGTATCAGCCCACTTCTTGTCCCCTTTTGCCTTTAAAAAAATCTTGTAACAAAAGCTGAGCAGAATACTCCTTAGGACAGCTTGGAAGTGTGTCTGTCCCAGACAGCTGTCCTCAACCTTGGCCCAAATGGACTCTATATTAATTTTGCCTCAGTATTTTTTAGGTCCACAGTAGCAATATCTCTTCAGTTTCATCACTCTTTTAATGCGTTGTATTTTCTTGATTATTAGATGTTTCTTCAGGACAGAACAAAATAATTAATTTTGTTTTACCACCAAAGACCTTAAGGCACTAAGAATTACCAGGGTTATTTTAATATGTGAAAAGCAATGTAGTATAGTGGTTGAATTTTGGCTATAGGCTCATAAAGGTCTGGAATACATCCCTGGTTTAATTGTTTACTGACGATTAAACTTTAATAAGGCGATTACATTTTCCTAAACCTCAGAACTGTCAGCCATAAAATGGCAATAACAACCACTATAGATTGTAGTTAAATTAAATGAACTAATTAATGCAAGTCAAGGACTTCTTAGCATCATATTCGATTAGTAGTAAACACATAAATGCTAGCTATTATCATTCATAGTCTCAGGTCTTATGATTTTAGTTTTAGGGTTTTTTTTGTTTGTTTTGCTTTAGTATTCATTAAAGAGAAGAATGGGAAAAGCACTTGCTAACTTTTTCATTCTCTTTATATGTTGTTTTTTACTTTTCCTTTATAAAGGAGATCAAGTATAAGTGAAAACTGATAATATAACTTGTTTTTGACTGTCTATATATTTTTTGTGGAAAAATAGATTTGCTTCTACCTTAAATTCTGTTATGTTGTCAGCATTTGCCACTTAATTAGATCAATAAGAAATTTCTACATTAAAGAATTAACAGAAGAATTATAATTGAAATGAAAGATTGAATTTGTTCTCAAATGTATCACTCTTAATTCCAGGTAGGAATGAGGAAAACAGTATTGCTATATTAAAAATAAAAACTGTATTTTAAATATAAAATTACCTGTTTATAAAAGTTTATTTGGAACCATAGAAAAGCTGAAAGAAGGAAAACTCACCAATACTTAGTTCCACTACTCACTTGATCTTAGCCAAAAGGCCAAGAAGCGATAGTTCCGCTACTCAAAGGAAACTGCTTTATTATTTTGATATATTTCTCCCAGTCTTTTCTACCTAAATGTGGGTAAGTGTTTGCTTTTTAAAGAATGGATGCAGTTATGTTGAATTAGATACCAGAATTTGGTAAATTTGCCGGAGGTTTTCAATCAGAACAATTTTGGGGGGTATAACTCCATGTTGAGTAATATATAATTCACATTAAAATTTAAATTTAATAAAATGTCATTGTAAGGTTGCCAAGTTTTCCATATTCTTATATATTCATTATCATGACCAGTTACATCAGATTCCATTTGCCAAGATGAAGAGTCTTCCCAGAACCCTGTAGTGAGTCAGGTGTGTGCCTGTTGATAGTCACAGAGAACAGCGACACCCAGTTCTATGTAAAAGTGGCCCCATTCTTGAGCTCTTAATTTTGATTAATTTCCCAGGAAGAGAGAGTAGTACACTTTCAAGTTTTTTGTTGTTGTTTTTTATATAATAACATTTATGAGGGTGGCCTGTTTTCTGGGCTCCTGCATATTCGAGGAGATTTTTGTTTCTTTTGTAGTAAGGACAATTTAACCAGGCATAAATTTATTGGATTTGAGCCATTAGTTTTCAAAATTGTTGATGCTTCATTTTCTTTGGCATCTACTGTTGTAGAGATATAATCTGTGGCCCTACTGATTCCTTTTTTTTTTTTGTAGGTCACTTGACTTTTTCTGCCCATGTATATGGATCCTTTTCTTTATTCTTATATGTTACTTTTTTAGGAGAAGTTTCTATAGTTTTTTTTAATTGATAGTGTTTATCATATTCAGAACCTTTTCAATTTATCACATTCAAGTTGTTTTTGAAGTAATAAGTATATTAAATTAGATTTTTAATTTGGTTTCTATTTTAATTGCTTTGGTTTCTTTATTAGAAAAAGTTTCACTGGCTGGGTATGGTGGCATGTACCTATAGTCCCAGCTATTTGGGAGGCTGAGGCAGGAGGATCACTTGAGTCCAGGAATTTGAGGTTGCAGTGAGCTATGACCTACTGCACTTCAGCCTGTGATGGGAGGGAATGTTGCAAACGTCTCTGAAATGCCTATGAGGCCTTTTCCAATTGTCTTGGCTATCAGCATTTTCCTTCCTTTTAGTTATACAAATATATGCAGGCTGCTTGAATTCCTGCCCAGAAAGTAGCCTTTTCTTTTCTGCCACATGGCTAGGCTGCAAATTTTTCAGATTTACACTCTACTTCCCTTTCAAATACAAGTTCCAGTTTCGGGTCATTTCTTTGCTAACACATATGAGCATAGGTTGACAGAAGCAGCCAGGCTACATCTTGAACCCTTTACTACTTAGAAATTCATTTCTGCCACATACACGAAATCATATCTTTCTTTCTTTCTTTCTTTCTTTCTTTCTTTCTTTCTTTCTTTCTTTCTTTCTTTCTTTCTTTCTTTTCTTTCTTTTTTTTTTTTTTGATGTCTCATTCTGTCACCCAGGGTGGAGTGCAGTGGCGCAATCTCGGCTCACTGCAAGCTCTGTCTCTCAGGTTCA